>NC_136424.1:146932500-147532500 GCF_052625555.1 Lactuca saligna | reverse complement strand
TAGGGTTAGAATTTAAATATACATCAAAATTAAACTTTTTAATCAAAATTTAAATTCCAAAACTTGAGGGCGAGTTTTGAAACCTTTTTCAAAACATTAGGGTTTTAACTATTTAAATTTCAAAACTTCAAAACTTTTGGGTTCAAATTTAAACTATAAAACCTAAAGGGGAAAATATGAAATTTTTCATAACAACAAGGATCAAATAACAAATAATTTTATATTAACATTTAATCACATAATTATCCATATTTGATTTATTTAATGATTTCTTGCAAAACAATTTATCAATTTAATCAAAATAATCAATCAATTATCATATAAGGAAACAAATATTTTATTAATTGATAATTATCTTTAATTAGATCAAGGATATAATCATATATATCATAAAATCGGATTTATATTGATCTAACATGATAAGGTAACTATCCTAAGGCAAAAACAGCAAGAAATCCCGAGATAAGCACTATCTGACGAGTTGACTCGTCGAGTCAAGCCCGGACTCGGCGAGTTCAGCTATGGACTCGGCGAGTCCAGCCTCTAGAACACCAAAAATCGAATTTTTCAGATATACAATGCATCAATACAATTCAAACCAATCTAGGCTCTGATACCACTGATGGGTTTTTGTCCTAAGAACATCCTATGTGCTCATACAAACCCTAATGCTTGGATCTAGGTTTCTCTATTGTACATGCAAGTTATCCAAAACTATAAACCCTAATTCTAGCATTCATATAATCATATTAGTCATAATAATAAGTTTATAATGTTACCTTGATTGTTATGTAGCAATAACAATCCCAAATCACCTTGTATTGACTTTGGAAGGCTTAGAGTCACAAGTGTCACTCCTCTAATGGTTCACAAACACCATAAGCAAGAGGATGAAGAGGAGAGAGGTTGGAGGCTGCCAAAAAACATGTAGAAACCCTAGAAAGATCATTAGCCACGTTTTTGAGCCTTAAGGGGTCTTTATATAGTTGGGCTATTAGGGTTATCTAACAAGGAAACCCTAATTTGGATGCTTAAGCCCTAAGCAACCCATAGACTCCTTTTAATCAAGCCCTTGGACGATTTCCTTATGGGCTTCCCCATAGAATTCGTCCAACCCTTGATACAAGGCAATCCATGGCCCAAATTGCAATTATCTTATAATTACAATTCCAGTCCCTTAAGTTTAATTAATCTCTTTTAGTCACAAAACTAATTACCAATTAATTATTGACTAATATTAATTAAACAATATCATTTCTCCTTTAATATATTATTCCCATAATATATTAATAAATCATATTTAATCCTTTCTCTCCATAATTCATCCTATCAAGTTGCTTTGGTGAAGGCAACCCAAAAGGACCATGCACCATCGGGTCAAGTACATACCAAAATAGTTATGGGCTTAGACACTAATCCAACAACAAACACATGTCCCAAACGATAATGTTAAAGATAAAACTCATATGACAAAGGACTCAAATGAAAAGAAGAGAAATCAATGTTGGAGGCAGTAACAACAAATACTTTGAGAACCTCCAAGACATACAGTTCTGTCACCCTAAGGCCAATCCCAGTCGCCTTCTAGGTGTGTTGATCATGTATAATACATACATAATTAGAAAAGAACACCCAATTACCAGACTTACACAACTGACTGACTAAAGCAAGATTCAAAGTAATTTTAGGAATGTAATAAACATTATGGAGAGTGATATTAGAAATAGAGACATACCTAACACCATTAACTAGCATAAAAGTGTCACAAACAGACATAATAGAGATAGATGACACATGTGACAAGGAAGTAAATAATGAAAAAATAGAATTCATGTGATGGGTTGCACCAGAATCTAAAATCCAAAAAGATGAGGGAATACCTGAGGTACTAGATAAAGTAGGACCAAAATGAGACATAGATGTAGACATGACAGTAGGATTAGGGGCCAAATATTATCTGAAACTCTCAAAAACCTTAGGATCCAATGTAGATGGTTGCATGTTTCCAACAGATTTTGTGTCAAGTTGTAGTGTAGCAGTAGCATCAAACTATGGAGGACGAGGTGTCCATGGATGAGTATCAGAGGTATGTGGCTGAAACTTTTGTTCAACAAACCTATTATGTTGTCTTGACTAAGGCTGACCAGATTTACCCTTGTTAACAAACAATGGACACTGAGCTTTCCAATGATTTTTCTATTTGCAGAATGCACACTCATCATAAGCAACCCTTGTAGTTTGTCGTGACTGATTATATGAAACAACAAGCACATCAGGAGTGGAAGTGGGAAGGGAGGTTGCTTTAAACCCTTTATCCATGTGGAATTTGATATGAGTCTCTTCAGCAATCAGCTCATGAACAACAGAATCCATTAGGGAAAGGGGATCAATGAAGAATCGTTCCACGTAGGCCTTCAAAGTTAGAATGCAAGGCCATAAAAAATTGGACCAAACATTGTTCTTCCCTCTTAACAATATAAGGCTAAAAAACTTTTAACTCTTTAGATTCGGTACGATCCAATTAATCCCACAAATCAGACATAGCAACATAGAAATCTTGAATACTCTGGTCATTTTGTTGAAGGGCATGAAGATCATTCCAACTGATACTTTTTAGCAAAGTTGGACTGAGTATAAAATCTCTCCAAGTGATTGCAAACTTCCTTTGTTGTGTCATATATAGCCAATTGCATACCAATAGATCATATGAAAGAATTGTTTATCCAAGTAATGACCTTGGAGTTATCAGTCTCCCAAGTATCAACAAACAAATCGAAATTCTCAGCTTGGGCAACATGGGTTTGACTTTAGTCCTAATGACATAGCCCCACATATTCTTCCCATGAAGGAAGTTCTTAATAGCATAACTCCAATATGTATAATTCTTTCCATTTGGTCGAGTACTGATTGAATGAAGGGAATCATACATTCCAATCATGTTGGCAATAGATAAATAACCACAACAATAGATAAGCAATCTGAGAATGAGAAGAGAAACAAACCAACGGAAGCAACCAGTCGAACAACAAGAGATCGAACATTAACAACAAACTAATAGCAACAACAAACGAATACCAACAAACAAACAAACATCAACATCGAAGAGGCATCAAACATATTGATGATGGGTTTTAGCCATAAGAACTTTCCTATGTGCGCATGCAAAACCCTATTGCTCGGATCTAGGCTTTCTAATTAAACATGCTTTGAATCCAAGACTTCTAATAGCTAATTAGATTAAATAACAATAATGAAATAGATCTAGAACCATACCTTTGAGTTCCTTGTTGATCTTGTTGTCTTGGAGCTTCTAGAGTCACAAATGTCACTCCTCTAATGGCTTACAAACACCAATAACAAGCAAGGTGATTTAGGAGAGAGGAGAGGGGAGGAATTCGGCCAGAGGTTCCTTGCTTTTGGTTGTGTGTCGAATTCCCTCACCTCTAGGGTCTATTTATACTTGTACACTCCTTAAGGGTTTCAACCTAAACCTTAATTGGATAATCTTCTCTTAAGGCTATCCAAATCCATTCCATAGATAACCCTATGGACGATTTTGGCTTATCCAAGCCCTAGAAATCGTCTATCCTATCTAAGATAAGGATTTACAGTCTAAAGTGTAACTATCAAACAATTGACAGTTTATACCCTCTTATTTAATTAATCTCTTTAAGTCACCAAATCAATACCAATTAACTTATGACTTATATTAATCAAATAGCCATATATTATTCCTTATAATATTTACTCTCTCTTAACAAATCATCCTTCAAGTTGCTATGGTGAAGGCAACCCAAAAGGACCATGCACAACCGGATATAGTTATAGCCTTAGACACTATTCCAACAGTCTCCCACTTGGATAAGTCTAGTAACTATACAAGTACAATTCGGCTTGAAATCGTAGCTCTCAAAGACGCTGTCAACTCTGATCTAATCAATCTTGTCCTTTAGATAAGGGATCGTACAGTCCTCTGTTAGATATCATGCTGACAATCCTATGGAATGGTTAGTCATGCATTTAGATTTCTCGATCTCCGATTTATTTGACATAGAACTTAATCAAGCACATCAATTCAGTTCTGACCGGGCCCGGCACATAAGTCAAATCAAATCATCGAGTGGCCAAGATATCTCTTCTACCCTCTTAGGATAAAATTTACAGATAAACTTCGACTTATATGCATTTACTTATTCATTAACCAACAATACACAACAATGCGTTTTATAACATCAAGTTACTGATCCGTTTTCGCATTATCAATGCACAATCAATTAACAAATAATAAACCATATATCTAGGTTTTAATACTATATGATATTATCGTCTTGCGATCACCTTTTATATCGTATTCCATAAGGTGATTCCAGCAAGCGCGGGTTTATTCCAATGCTCAAAACCAGTTCATAAGCACTCATGAACGTTGCAGCAACCCTTGCTATGTCTAACACCATTTAGACATTCTACACACCAATTCATGACAATCTTCATTCATATCTACTCCCAACATATGAACGATTGTGGACCATTTGAATAATTCGATTATTCCTAATAAACTCAATTATTCTGGAAGTCAAAACATGCAAAGTGAAACAATAGACAAACAACTAACATGTGACAGTAACTTTACTCATAAATAAAACTCCTTTATTTAATCATCAAATGTTAATTACATTTATCTATTATACGTTTCTAATACTATCTAATCTATACTAATATCATCCTTCAGCCCAATACTCCTAGCATGCTGCAAGTGCTTAACCCTACTCAGTCCCTTCGTAAGCAGATCTGCTGGGTTATCTTCTGATGATATCCTCTTTACTACGAGTTGTCCTTCTTCTACACGATGTCTAATGAAGTGATATTTTCTGTCGATATGTCGAGATCTACCATGATCCCTCGGTTCCTTGGTCAAGGCAACCGCACCTTCGTTATCACAGAAAATCTCCATGGGCTCCTTTATGGCCGATACAACTCCAAGATCACCAATGAATTTCTTTAGCCATATTGCCTCCTTCGACGCTTCGCTCGCTGCGATGTACTCTGATTCGCACGTTGAATCAGCTACGGTTTCTTGCTTGGAACTCTTCCAAGTCACTGCTCCTCCATTTAGGGTAAAGACCCAGCCCGACTGCGAACGGTAGTTGTCCCTGTCGGTCTGAAAGTTGGCGTCACTATACCCTCGCACCTTCAAGTCATCACTCCCTCCAAGGACTAAGAACCATTCTTTCGTCCTCCGAAGGTACATAAGGATGTTCTTCACCGCAATCCAATGTGCTTTGCCAGGCTTCCCTTGATATCTGCTAACCATGCTCAAAGCGAAGGCTACATCAGGGCGAGTACAAGTCATAGCGTACATGATTGAGCCAACTGCGGAAGCGTATGGTACTCGGCTCATTTCTGCTATCTTAGCTTCGGTACTTGGACTTTGAGTCTTACTCAACTTGGCATTTCCTTGTATCGGCAGTTCTCCCTTCTTTGAGTTTTCCATACTAAAACGTTTCAGTACTTCTCTAAGTAAGTATTCTGACTAAGTCCAATTAGTCTCTTACTTCTTTCTCTTACTATCCTTATTCCCAAAATGTAAGAAGCCTCTCCGAGGTCCTTCATAGCGAAGCACTTCCCGAGCTAGGACTTAACCTCCTGCAGAGTCGGGATGTCGTTTCCTATGAGTAATATGTCATCGACATATAGAACGAGGAAGCTTACTATACTCCCACTGGCTTTGACATATACACAAGATTCGTCTTCGCTTCGTACAAATCCAAACTCTTTGACTTTCTCATCGAAGCAAAGATTCCATCTGCGAGATGCTTACTTAAGTCCACAAATGGACTTCTCAAGCTTACACACTCTATTCGGATGCTTCGGATCCACAAACCCCTCTGGCTGAGCCATGTAAACATCCTCAGCCAACTTTCCGTTAAGGAAAGCGGTCTTGACATCCATTTGCCAAATCTCATAATCATGAAATGCGGCAATTGCTAGCATCACTCTAATAGATTTAATCTTCGCAACTGGTGAGAAGGTCTCATCATAGTCAACTCCGGGAGTTTGAGTAAAGCCCTTCGCGACCAATCGCGCTTTATATGTGTGTACGTTCCCATCCACGTCGGTCTTCTTCTTGAAGATCCACTTGCACCGTACGGTCTTACGTTCGGGCACATAATCAACCAAATTCCAAACTTGGTTATCGTACATGGATTGGATCTCGCTATCCATCGCCTCTTTCCATTTCGCAGACTCCGGGCCTGCCATGGCTTCCTTATAGCTATTAGGTTCATCAAGATTTACTAGTGTACCATCACTAATATACGTGTCCCCTTCGGTAGTAATATGAAAACCATAAAACTGGGGATGAACTCTAACTCTATCGAAACGTCTAAGAGGTAAGGATTCGTCAATCGGTTCAACCGGAGTTTCCTCCTCGGGTTGAATGCCAGCGGTAGAGGTTCCTTCATCTATCGACTCTTGAATCTCTTCAAGTTCGATTTGCCTCCCACTGTCTCCTTGGCTTATGAGTTCTCGCTCTCGTAAAACTCCTCTCCTCGCAACAAAGACAACATTGTCTTTCGGTCTATAGAAGAGATATCCAAAGGAAGTTTGCGGGTAGCCGATGAAAATACATCGCTCACTTCGAGGTTCAAGCTTGTCGTGAGTATCTCGTCTTACGAAAGCCTCGCAACCCCAAACCTTGATATGTGTCAACGAGGGAGCTTTCCCTGTCCACATCTCGTGAGGTGTTTTGGCAACCTTCTTAGTTGGGACTCGGTTAAGGATATGGGCGGCAGTCTCTAAGGCATACCCCCAAAAGAAGATAGGTAGTGAAGCACGACTCATCATAGAGCGAACCATATCCAATAAGGTTCGATTACGCCTTTCTGCCACACCATTCAACTGCGGTGTCCTAGGAGGCGTCAATTGCGAAACTATTCCACACTCTTTGAGATAATCGTGGAATTCAAGACTTAGGTACTCTCCTCCTCGATCGGATCGAAGCATCTTGATTTTCCTGCCCAATTGATTCTCCACTTCATTCTTGAACTCTTTGAACTTTTCAAAAGTTTCTGACTTTTGCTTGATTAAGTAGATATACCCATATCTACTATAGTCATCGGTAAAAGTCACATAGAAGCGGTTCCCATCCTTCGTGGTTGATCTAAAGGGTCCACATACATCGGTATGTATTAGGTCCAATAGCCCCTCACCCCTTTCACAAGTACTCGTGAAGGGTGACTTAGTCATCTTTCCAAGTAAACAAGACTCGCATGTGTCATCTTCCCTAAGTTCGAATGACTCCAACACTCCATCCTTTTGGAGTTGGGCTATGCGTTTCTTGTTGACATGTCCAAGACGACAATGCCACAAGGATGCTTTATCCATACTAGTGGAAGAATCAATATTCAAAACATCATTTCCTAAGTTATCAACAATCATAACAGTTTCATATATTCCATTACATGGTATAGCTTCAAAGTAAAAGACACCATTTAGATAAGCCAAAATAGAACCATTCTCATTATTAAAGAAAATCTAAATCCTTGTCTATATAAACCATGAAATGAAATGATGTTTCTAGCCATTTCTGGCAAATAGCAACAATTGTTCAAATCTAAAACTAAACTATTCCTAAGCACTAAAGAATACACTCCAATCTTGTTCACAGGCGACGATCTTCTGTTCCCCATGATTAGATTGATCCTTCCTTGCCCCACATCCCTACTTCTTTTTAGTCCCTGCACATTAGAACAAATGTGATAACCGCAACCGGTATCAAGAACCCAAGAAATAGCATGATTAGAATCGTTAGATTTGATTGTGTATATACCTGTGAAAGATGGCTTGATCTTTCCTTCCTTGATGGCTTGCAGGTAATCCGGGCAGCTTCTCTTCTAATGTCCTATCTTGTGGCAGTGGTGGCACTCTGTCTCCCTTGGGTTGGAACAGGGCTTAGAGGGATCAACTTTGGTCCCACTAGAAGAGGAACCATCTCGGGCTTTCACCTTTCGATAGTTATTCGATGAAGCTTTCCTCTTCTTTCCCTTCCCTTGACCAATAGCCAAGACAGGAGCAGCGGATGGATTGGGAGTTGGTGCAACAGACTTGTCCTTGAAGTTGCTCTCAGCAACCCTCAAGAGACCTTGGAGTTTGCTTAGGGTGACCTCCTCTTTGTTCATGTGGTAGGTCATCCTAAATTGGTTGTACATCGGAGGCAAAGAGTGAAGCACCATGTCGATCGCCAAGTCTTCGCCGAAGTCAACATTTAACTTGCGAAGGCGGTCGACATACCTTTGCATCTTTTGCAGGTACACGGTAAGAGATTCTCCATGACCCATCTTAGCGGAGATCATGTTAGTGAAAATCTCGTAACGCTCTTGTCTCGCGTTTTGGTGATATCTCTCCAACAAGTCTTGATGCATCTCGTATGGATACATGTCCTCGTAGGACTTTTGGAATTCGGAGTTCATGGTGGCGATCATGATGCAATGTACTTTCGTTGCATCTCGCTCATGAGTTTCAAAGGCGGTGATTTTGGCGGGAGTAGCAACTTCGGGGTTGATTTTCTCAAGCTTCTCATCGAGGACATACTCTTTATCCTCATAGCGAGCAATGGTGCGAATGTATCTTATCCATTCGCTAAAGTTCGTTCCATCGAAGGTGACCTTTTGGCAAAGGCTCATCAACGTGAAAGAACTAGCAGCAGCGTTGTTTGCGTTTGACATCTATAGAAAGGACAAAGATAGATTAGAACAAGAATCCCTAATTATCACCCAATAAGAAAAATTAGGGCTAGGATCCAACAATAACATTTACATATTAGAAAAGGGATGCCGTAATCTAACATGCAAATAAATTGAAGGTAAGTGAATGACGATTCACTAATTCTCCATTACAAAACTTAAACTATTAGTCCTAAGTGTTTTTGAGAATTCCTAGGTTCGGATGAGATTCATTGAACTATTCAATGGCATGTTTCAATCTCGATATGCCCCTCTTGTTTGTGACTGGGATGCCGAGGATCACAAAGCGGGTGTGAATTACCATGCAAATTCACATGGTGCCTTCATTGTAACGATCACCTATTCGATGTGCCGGTAAACCACACACGCTCCATCGAACTATGATAAACAATGAATCACCCTTTGCCACCTTCGCTTAGAACCAATTAGTGTGCCGGTAAACCACACACTCTCCACTAACTTCTTAGCAAGGTGCAAAGTGTAATTTCATGGGATTGCATCAATTCACTTTTCCTAAAGTAACTAAGATTGGGAAATTTTTAAAACGTGTAGTTACTTTGTGTTTCTTATTATACTTTTAATGAGAGTATGAGGTTGCCCTATCCTACCCGTTCGGCTAACGACCCTCCACCAATCAAGCAAGCGGTGGGTGTGAGTGTACACCCATTAAGCGCCATTTTATAGGCCGCAACCTTATACCCACCTTATAGATCGGCTTCGTGAATGAGGCCTACTAGCGGTAAGACTAGCATTTAGTTATACATATATATATTATTCTAGTAATATCATATAAGTATAGGGTTGTATTTTAAAACCTTTTAAAATCTAGGGTTTGAAATTTAAGTTGTCTAAATTAAAACTTTTAATCACAAATATAAATTTCAAAACTTTAGGGTAGGTTTTAAACATTTAAAACATGGGGGATCAAATAACAAATAATTCCAATTAACAATTAATATCCTAATTATCTTTATTTGATTTATCTAAGATTTCTTTCAAGATAATTATCAAAATAATTAATCATTATCATATAAGGAAATTAAATAGTTTATTAGATGATAAATATCTTTAATTAGATCAAGATAATAGTCATATTTATCAAAAAATCGGATTTAAATTGATCTAATATGATTAAGGTAAGTTTCCATAAGATAAATATGAAAAAATCCCGAATCTGGCCATTCCTGACGCCTGGACTCGCCGAGTACACAAAGGGACTCGCCGAGTCAGGCCTACTCGCCGAGTCCACCTTGGAACTCGCCGAGTCAGTGACTCAAAAACCCAAAAATCGAATTTTGCAGGTTTGTTTCAGTTAATCAAGCAACAATTTAAAGAAAACCAAGCTAGTCTCTGATACCACTAATGGGTTTTAGCCATAAGAACTTTCCTATGTGCGCATGCAAAACCCTATTGCTCGGATCTAGGCTTTCTAATTAAACATGCTTTGAATCCAAGACTTCTAATAGCTAATTAGATTAAATAACAATAATGAAACAGATCTAGAACCATACCTTTGAGTTCCTTGTTGATCTTGTTGTCTTGGAGCTTCTAGAGTCACAAATGTCACTCCTCTAATGGCTTACAAACACCAATAGCAAGCAAGGTGATTTAGGAGAGAGGAGAGGGGAGGAATTCGGCCAGAGGTTCCTTGCTTTTGGTTGTGTGTCGAATTCCCTCACCTTTAGGGTCTATTTATACTTGTAGACTCCTTAAGGGTTTCAACCTAAACCCTAATTGGATAATCTTCTCTTAAGGCTATCCAAATCCATTCCATAGATAACCCTATGGACGATTTTGGCTTATCCAAGCCCTAGAAATCGTCCATCCTATCTAGGATAAGGATTTACAGTCTAAAGTGTAACTATCAAACAATTGACAGTTTATACCCTCTTATTTAATTAATCTCTTTAAGTCACCAAATCAATACCAATTAACTTATGACTTATATTAATCAAATAGCCATATATTATTCCTTATAATATTTACTCTCTCTTAACAAATCATCCTTCAAGTTGCTATGGTGAAGGCAACCCAAAAGGACCATGCACAACCGGATATAGTTATAGCCTTAGACACTATTCCAACAATTGAAATACGAGACGGCTACAGTAACGAATACCAACAAACCCTGCCCAGGGGCACGCTGCCCCTCGTAAGTCCCAAGGGAACTCAGCATGGAGTTCGATCCGCGCATCAAATGACTGCTACAAAACCTTCTAACAATGTATCAAACTGTAACACCCGATTCAAAGTAATTTTCAGTTTAGACCCTTGGTGTGTTAATGTTTTGTAAAATTAGTCCCTAGGGGCAGATTTGCAAACATTAGGAAAATTAGAGTACATTGGGCGTATTGGTGCAATTCTGGATTGCGGTTCATAACCACGTATACGGGGCATATATATAGTATGTATGGCATACGTGAGCATCAGTGAAACCCTATGTTTAGGGTTTGCACCTTATTTAAACCTTATGATAGCCTCATTTGATAGTTTTTAGCCAGCCTCACCTTCCTTTATCATGAAGTCGAAACCCTAGTATGTTTTTGTGAGTTTTGAGCCTTAAAGAGTGTTTATTGGTTGTTTGTGAAGGATAAGAAGAAGTAGATCACTTGGATAGGTGTCTTAAGCTTGAAGATTCGGGGTAACTCATAATTTGTAAGATTTTTGAGGTAAAAAACTCAAATCTTGATGATCCATGATGCTAGATCTAGTTATGTTGTTATTTTATGCATTTTGAGTCCTTGGAGTGGTTAATGAGCTTCTTGAATCACTCCAGAAGTATTGGTGTTAGATCTAGACTTCTTTTGGTCCCTTTGTTCATAAAAATACAAGATTTATGGTGTCTCTTGAACCATGCATGTGTTAAGACCTATGTTAAGCTCTTTTTGAGCTCTTAAGCCCCATTAAGCCATGCATGTGTGTAAATTTGCCAACTTTACTTGATAAGTGGTCTTATAGAATCATATCTAAGAGTTTGGATTGAGGTCTCAATGAATTAAGTGCTTAATTAATTAGGGTGGCCAACTGAGGAGTACGTGGGCATACCAAGTTGGTAAGTTACACATACTAGCCCTAGTGGGTGTACACTAAGTGTACAAGCTAAGTATGCTCTGTGTACTCAGCAGCCGGGCTTTGGATTCAGGCTTCTTGGTTTTGGACCCATGTTTGGACCTTAGGAGATTAGGGTCTTGTTGGGCCATTAGGTTTCTATTTTTGGGTTGATGCTTTTATATTGGGTTCTTTTGAATGAAAGCCCACGAAGGGATTTGGGTCCAATTTAGAAGATTAGGCCATAATTGGGCTTTGGGTGACCATTTTGGAATTGGGCCTTTTGTGTAGTTGGTTTGGGCCTTGGCCTTGGTCCAAGTTAGGAAAAGGGTAAAATGGTCTTTTACCCTAGTTTAGACTGATCGGAATCCAATTATTAACTGGATGTTATTTTATGATGATAGCGCAGGGATTTTATCCAACTAGCAAATAGAGATTTATTTGAGAGATACTCATCATCTTGAGGTGAGTTTCTTCACTATGTTTAGCAGGCTGAAGGCACCAATGTCGGCCCATGGTTTATTATGTTAGCATGGTAGATGTTTGCATGACTCTTGCATCTGTTATGCGTTGGTATGTATACTGAGCGTGGCTCGATGACGGGCGAGGCCCAATGAATGTATAGTATGATATTGTATTTGTGATTATCACATGTGTTTGGATGATTATATGTGTATATGTTCATATGCGTACTGGGCGAGGCCTTATACTAGGTGGGGCTTGATGATTGATAAATTTATAAACCGAGCGGGGCCCGAGGCAAGGTGGGGCTCGATGTCGGGCAAGGCACGATGAAGGACGAGGGCCAAATATGTGTTTATTATGTATGGTATGTGGTATTTTGTGGAACTCATAAAGCTTTGCGCTTACAGTTGTAGTTTATGTTTCAGGTACTTCTGGTTCGAAAAGGAAGAGCCCGAGATGATTGCAGAGCACACACCACCTTATTCCACATTTTGTGATTTACTCTGATATTTTATGATGTAGTGATACACTTTGGTCCATTTTGATTGTATGACAATGTGTTGGATTATTGTTTTATTAATTTAAAAAAGAAAATTTTTGAGTCTTATTTTTGGGACGTTACAAGTTGGTATTAAAGCCTTGGTTTGATGGATTCAGGCACACTATCGTGTATGTCTGAACTCAAATTGGGGAATTGATAATATTTTGAAAGAAATGACTTTCTAAAAAGATTTCAAGAAAGGGCATAAACTTCTAAAAGGATTTTATAAAGGCAAAGGGGGTGTGATGCGTGTAATCAGCCGAACTCAAGTAAGTGATTCCCATAATACCCATACATGATGATATGTTATATGATATGAATGTTTGCATGCTAGGATAAGGCTAGGGATACTTTCAGAAATTACATGATATATTGGCTTTATATTTGATGCCTTGTAGCCTAGGAAGCAACGGATGCTATGCTAGATTGGGAATATCCATCGGTATCAGTAATTGCTGGGTGTATGCTTTAAAAAATTATATACGATTAGGATCATATAGCCTTATAATGATTGATTTGGCCTTATTTCTTGTTCCTCTTTTGGTTGTGTTCGATTAAATGCTTGTATTCGACAGTTTATTTGATCATGTATTATGTATAATTTGCATGCATATAGCAGCCGATAGTGAGAGTGGAAGTTCCTAGCATGAGTTGTAGTATGTGAGTCTGAATGTTCCTTGGTTATGCTATGGATTAGAGTGCTACTAAATGGATGTTGCTTGCTTTGTGCTTTGTGGAACTCTTAAGTGATGTGAGTTAGCTATTAAGTGAATATGTTAAGTCACATGTGGCAAATGTTGAATAGTCTCAGAGTGATGGATTTGACCCTATTACGCATCTATTGTTTGAGTCTAACCGTTGTAGGGATGAGTTTTTTACTTGAAGGATTAGCTAAGCTTTGTTTCATGTAATTGTATTCATGAGGTGGTTAACTGACATTATTGGGAGTTTTTAGTAGCTGATGGCAGGGTGAGATTGAAAACCCAGGAAAACCTTGGAAGTGTTTCAGTGGGTTTAGTCGCACTGTTTTAGCGAGTGTTTACAATATCGATTTGAGAAGGTTACTTAGAGGATTCAGGATGATTCTTGAGGAAAGTGTGGATAGGTGTGGGAGGTAGTATTGGGCTCGTACTACTGAAAGCACATGATTCATACTTGAATCGGGGAGAGTCTTGGA
This sequence comes from Lactuca saligna, assembly GCF_052625555.1. Classification (NCBI taxonomy): domain Eukaryota; kingdom Viridiplantae; phylum Streptophyta; class Magnoliopsida; order Asterales; family Asteraceae; genus Lactuca; species Lactuca saligna. Next base: position 147,518,528 of record NC_136424.1, on the reverse strand, counting down.
GAATCTAGGAAGCTTGTGGGATGAGGATTCTTGGATATGTTCTAATCATTTGCATGTTTGTTTTTTCCAAATGGTGATAAGCACTCAGGAATGAGGTTTGAGTTCAGGATCAGGCTCATGTGCAGGTACTGAGCGGATCGATGAGCGGATGTGGGAGTTCATTTCGTTATAGATTACTTGTGGTATTTTGAAGCGGATTCATATGATCTTTGGTTTGGTCAATGAGGGGATTTTGGAACTCTTAGATGGTCATCTCGAGGCTTTTTAGACCAAGATTGTAGCAGGATAGTTTGGGGACCATCAGGAACTCAAGGCTTGTGGAGCTCTAGAATCATTCGGGAAGGAGGATCCTACTACTAGCTCTTGTCGTGAAGGATCAGAGGTGGGTTATACATCATGCCTTCTGGGATAGTGATTTCATGATTGGATTACCACCAAGGTTTCATGGGATTTACATGAGGATTTTCCCGACATCATTGGTCGTGTCATTGATAGATTGGTCGCCAGTTTTGAGGGTCAGATCTTGGCTGTTCAGGCGGTTGATGGAGTGGTCGAGGTGACTCAGGAGCAAGAGATTGGTTTGGAGAGGAGATCGAGGAAGAGGAATCAGACTCATGGTCCAACTCAGCTAACAACATCTAAGTAGTTAGATGTTTCCATGTCTAGTGTTAGAGGCCTGAGGGTCCATGATGTTTACGCGAAGGATGAAGGAGCACATGAGCATATGCACGACAAGTCTAAATGTGGCAGATGCGGCTAGAAGGGTCACCTCCGCCAAGAATTCACCCTGGAGTTATAATTGTGTCATCATTGTCACCAACATGGCCATATCTAGGTAAATTGGCCACGCTTAGTAGTTGGGGTAACTCGGGTTACATCGCAGGTGCTTCGGCAAGAATGGGAGGTCAGGATTTCATCAGATTCTATTGCAGTTATATTATCTTTTTCTTTCCTATTGATTATTATCAGTATTTATATTGCATTAGAATCTTGTTTGGATATAGGTAAGCATTATCTTTGGTTTAGTTCGCTATTATTGCTTGGGTTATATCATCAAGAACTGTTATATGCAATTTTGCATGCTAATAGTCATTAGTGGGTAACATCTTGCTAAACAGAATTCAATATGTTCTTGTGTTGTTCCGGTTCTTTGATGAGGTTAATTTAGGGGTACCATTTGGAAGGTCTATGGTCGGATCAACTGGTAGGACCATTGCTATGGAATGAGCGATATCAAGAAGATGAATGAGGCAAACACAAGAGTTTGTTTGGTCGTTGGAAGTGCCAGGAGAATTTCATAATCCTAAGGGTTGAATATGGTTAGAATTCAAAGATCCTTTTAAGGATGGGAAGTTGGAGTGAAGATTCGCCACTTCGGAGCAAGGGTTATGGTCTTTGTCACCAAGATTTGGTGTTGTATCATGGCAAGCGATTGGGGTTATCGAACTTGCTGAGATTTTGGGGAGCACTCATCTGGATTTCATGAGTGGTGTGATCATCGAGTTTGGTTAGTAAGGTTATAAGAAGGTAAGATGAGTTAGGAATCCATAAAATTTTGTGGTTTGGGAGAGCTTCGTCGAATCCAAGTGGGGGAGAATCGTTTAGAATTCCAGAATCTGAATCATGTGTGAAACTAGGATGAGTTTCACATCCCAGTCAGGAGGGAAGTAGACTCAAGTGGTTGTTTGGATTGAAGTTGTGCAAGTTGGGAGTTCAGGAAACTTCCAACAGCTGGTTGACATCTTCTTTGTGGTATAGCAGACATGTGGATGGATCCAGGTTGAGGGTTGTGTTAAAGCCTTGCTATTTGTTCATGTTTGATGAAGGCTTTGGGGGTTCGAAACATAACCCGAATACCTGATTGGGATTTAGTTGGATGCAGGTTCGACGTAGGATGATTTGGGTTGGTATGGTAAAACCATGGGCGGTATCCATGGCGGAACTGAGGTGTTGTAATACTGTGGGGTAGTCGTAGCATTCATTAGATTGGAAGATAGTGTGGGAGTGTTGTAATACTACGAGGTAGTTGTAGCATTCACCAGGATATTAGACAGTTGTGGAAATGTTTTAAGTCTGTGATGGGATCATATTATTCACCAGATTGAGATAGACCATCATTAGGGGTCGTTGGTATAAAGGAGGATCGGTTTGTGCCTAGGGTAAGGTAGATAGTATTGTCGGAGAGCATTTCTTTATAATTAGAGGAGGACCATTGGGGTCCGAGGCGAGGTTAGGCCTGTGTAGCTCTTGATGGGGTGAGACTTGTGGGTGAGGCCCATTTGTTGGTATAGATTGGGTGAGACCCGTAGGCGAGGCCCACATGATTATGGTAGTGCAGGTGAGACCTGGTAGAGACCGGTTGGGTCGAGGTATTGGATCATAGTTTTAGTGGGATGACTATATGGTCAGTGAGTGGAAAAAGGGTGATGCATAGGCTAGGGTAGCCTTATCAGTTGGACTCTCAAGAACCTCATGGCTAGACCAGGTATGAGACTAGCAGTCTCAACGGTGGTTTGGGGATTTTTAAGTCCCGGTTTAGTGAATGGTTGTCGCGAATAAGAAGATTTCAGTTGAAATGCAAGTGTAAATCCTTAGATCTCGGGTTACGAGTTATGTACCTAGTTAGCTTTAGGTTGAGACTTGCGTTGGGAATCATAAGTGTATATACACATGATCTTTATTTCATAAATATATGAATTAAGGAATCTGTATGCCAAGGGAATTAGCTGAAGGTTTTAGGGTCAAAAATGGATGTTTTCAGTTCCGCTGGTAGAAAAAGCCCTTCTGATTGTGCTTTGGAATGTTTCTACCTGTGTGTGGGTCTGGCAAGTTATGGGGCTTCAGAATTATAGCAGTAGCATATCGGTTTGGCAGTTAAGGAATCAGTGACTTGTTCAGCACTAGAAGGTTTAACTCCCATATTGTATCTTGTTGCTCATTATTTTCATGGATTCATTTAACTTCAAGATGAGACTTTTACTCGAAGGATTATCTAGTCCCTTTTTATCAAGTGAAAATTTTTCGGCAGTAGCGAATGGTTGGTGATTCTGTTTTCCGGGGGAAACAACTAGGTAACCAAAAGTTGAATCAATTTGGAATGAAAAGTGGAGTTGAATTAGTAGTGGTTCAGTGTGGGCTGTCTATCAGGGAGTTAGACAAGTTTTTAAGATTTCAGATTTCGAGTAGAGTAGAAATGGTTATACTTCAGGGGTTAATTTAAGTTGAGTAAGGATATGTTCATCGTCAGGATTTGGGAGTCATACTAAGGTTGGGTTCAGTTGCATTTTAGAAGAATGTTGTATTCCCAGGGTTGCTTACTCGGTCCGCATCGGAGTTGTGGTAGAATTGTTCCAGCTATCTAGTGTACTTGGGATGGTAAGGAATGATTTCAAGAACGAAATATAATTTAAGTGACGGAGAATTGTAACACCCGATTCAAAGTACTTTTCATTTTAGATCCTTGGTGTGTAAATGTTTTGCAGAATTGGTCCATAGGGATAGATTTACCAACTTCAGGAAAGTTGGAGTAGGTTGGGCGTACTGGTGCAATTCTGGATCGCATGTCTTCACCACGTACGCGAGGTGTACATGGAGTACACATGGCGTATGTGAGCATGATTGAAACCCTAATTTTTAGGGTTTGCACCATATTTAAACCTTATGATAGCCTCATTTGTTCATGTTTAGCCAACCTCCACCTTCCTTTGTCCTAAATATGAAAACCTAGTGTGTTTTTGTGAGTTTTAAGCCTTAAAGAGTGTTTATTAGTGGTTTGTGAATGAGAAGAAGAAATGGATCACTTGGAGAGGTGTCTTGGCTTGAAGATCTGGGGTTAGCTCATCGTTTGCAAGATTTTTGAGGTAAAAAGATCGCATCTTGATGATCCATGATGCTAGATATAGTTATGTTGTTATTTTATGCATTTTGACCCTTAGAGTGATTGATGAGCTTCTTGACTCACTCCAGAAGTATTAGTGTTAGATCTAGACTTCTTTTGGTCATCTTGTTCATAAAAATGCAAGCTTTATGGTGTATCTTGAACCATGCATATGTTATGACCTTTGTTAAGATCTTTTTGAGCTCTTGAGCCCCATTAAGCCATGAATATGTGTAAAGTTGCCAACTTTACATGATAAGTGGTCTTATAGAATCAGATATGAGAGTTTGCTTGAGGTCTCAATGGATTAAGTTCTTAATGAAGTAGGGTGGACAAATGGGGAGTACGTTGTGCGTACCAAGATGGTACGTTGTACGTACTAGCCCCAGAGGGTGTACGCTAAGCGTACAAGCTGAGAACGCCCCGCGTACTCAGCAAGTAGGCTTCAGATTTGGGCTTCTGGGTTTTCGGCCCATGTTTGGATCTTAGGAGATTAGGGTCTTGTTGGGTCATCATGTTTCTATTTTTGGGTTGATGCTCTTATATTGGGTTCTTTCAGATGAAGTTCCACGAAGGGATTGGGCCAAATTTGGAAGATTAGGCTACAACTAGGTTTTGGGTGGCCATTTTAGAATTGGGCCTTTTGTGTTGTTGGTTTGGGCCTTAGCCTTGGGATAAGTTAGGAAAAGGGTAAATGATCTTTTACCCTAGTTTAGACTCTTTGTTATGGGTTGGAATCCAATTATTAATTGGATGTTATTTTATGTTGATAGCGTGAGGATTTTATCGGACCAACAAACAGAGATTTATCTGAGAGATACTCAGCAGCTTGAGGTGAGTTTCCTCACTGTGTTTAGCAGGTCAAATGCACCAATATCGGCCCATGGTTTATTATGTTAGGATGCTAGATGTATGCATGACTCTTGAATGTGTTATGTGTTGGTATGTATACTGAGCAGGGCTCGATGCTAGGCGAGTCCTGATGACTGTATTGTATTCTATTATCTTTGTGATTAGCGCATATGTTAGTATGATTATATGTTTATATGTTCATATGTATACTAGGCGGGGCCTAATGATTGGTATATCTGTAGACCTAGCGGGGTTCGATGTCGGGCGGGACCTGAGGCTAAGTGGGACTCGATGTCGGACGAGGCCCAATGAAGGACAGGGGCCCAATATGTGTTTATTATGTATGGTATGTGGTATTTTGGGGAACTCACTAAGCTTTGTGCTGACGGTTTTCAGTTTATGTTTAAGGTACTTCTGGTTCAAAAGGGAAGAGCCCAAGATGATTGCAGAATATACACCACTTCATTCCGCATTTTGTGATTTACTCTGATATTTTATGATGTAGTGATACATTTTGATCCATTTTGGCTGTATGACAATGTTTTGAATTATCGTTTTACTAATTTAAAAATGAAATTTTTGGTACTTATTTTTGGGACGTTACACAAACCTCCGCTCTGATATCATGATAATATTGTCATATGATTATTGAAAGAGAGAAATAACAAGGTTCTCAATGAAAAGCAGAAAGACTACAAAGAAGAAAGATGAGAATACATACTAGTTAAGACAAAACCCTAATGGGCTAAAGCCTAAAGGACACATAAACATGTGGGTTAATAACATATATGCTAACAAAATGCTCTTTCAAGGTTTGTAGATCTTCATCGTGTTCATCTTCTCCCTAGAAATCAAACGATCTCCAGAAGTGTTTGTGTGTATGTGTATCGATTTCTGGGTCTCTGGAGCGATTATCAGATATGTGTGTTCATGTTCGATTTTGGAACAACACACATACACTTCTCTTTTCTTTCTTTTCTAAAGTAGATTTTGGAACAACACATACGAACACTCTTATCTCTAGAACTCATATCCATTTCTGTTCAAGAACACATACATGAACTTGAACTTAAAATCGAGGTCATACAAGAAATCGAGCTTTGAAGAATAGAAAATAAAGGGATAGAAGATTACCGAAGAAGAACGTCAGAAAAAAAACATTGTTTGTTGGAGAAGATGATCGAAAACTCACCGGAGAACATGACAGGAGTATCGCTAGAGATGCAAAGACCGCCGAAAACCGGCCAAACCCATACCAACCGGTCATAGGGTAAACTATGGACAAAAAACAAGTTTAATTCGTAAATATGAAAAAAGAATTAGTGATCAAATATATACAAAACAAAAAATACATTACTCTTTTATGTCGTTATCTCTTATTATTAATTAAAAATTTATCACCTAATTACCGCCTTTCGGATTTTTAAATGCCTTTTGAACCCTATAACATAATAGTAATTTTTTTTTTGTAACACGTGAGAAGTTTTCTTTTTTTGGAAAAAACTTATGAATTACTAGAAGATTACTTATCGGATAAATGAAACAAAACGCACAAATGGGAGAGTTATTTATTTATATTATATTATATTATGTTTAGGTTTAAAATATTTTACATAATTAAATTGTATTTTTCTTATTGAAAAACACAAGTTAAACATAGAAAATAGAATATCAGTGTTGGTCAAAGTAAAAAAGAAAACAAAGACGCCGTCAAAGTCGTGTTGGTCAGGGCAAGGTCGGTCATTATCTCATATATCCGGCCGTCGTCATCCACCGCTTCAGCCTTCAGACGCAGACGCAGACGCAGGTGATTAACGTATCATTTAATTCTCCTTTTCTTCGGACTTCAATCTCCCGAAACTTCCAACATTTATCCCGCAGACGATCGGTGAACAACTGCATCATCCCCACTGCACTTGAAGAGCAAGATCAATTGCAACTGCAACAGTAAAGGGAGACCCCGATCGGATCCATCACAATTGCAAGCACTAGTCCTCAATTTGTCAAGTAAATGGCTTCCACGAATGGCATGGTCCCCATAACCCGGGCTTTTCTTTCCTCTTACTACGATAAATACCCATTTTCTCCGATTGTGTCTGACGTCTCTCGTCTTTCCGACGAGCTTCACAACATGTCCAACGATCTCCATAAGGATTCTCCTCCTCTTCCTGAAGGTAATAATCGTTTATCACTTTATTGTAGTTGTTATTCCCCCTTTAGTGAAAATGGAGCCAATTTCCGTGAATTACCTTTCTGGGTGCCTTTATTTGCTAGGTTTTTCTTAGGGAATGCTTTTGATTTCGTCTTTTGAATAGGTGTAATGGGTTTGATATATAGATTGTGGTGTTCTTGGTGACTCCAAGAATCCACCTTTTCTACTGTATAACTGGTGGAGTGATTATGATGTTCCTGAAACAATTTCTAAGTTACCATTCAAATTTCTATTGTGGGGGCGATATGCCTATTTATACTTCATTTGTTCTTGTTTGGATTGAAGGATTACACATTCTTTGAGAATGTTTCTTTTCAAGAGGCATAATGAACATGTAGGGGAAAGATTATTGGTCTAAACTATGATCCATGATGTGGTATTTTTCCTTTTTATTACTTATAAATGGATATGTTTCAGGGGAAAGATTATTGGTTCAAGAAGCAGAGTCACAACCACCACACAAACTGGATGAGAACATGTGGAAGAATCGTGAACACATTGAAGAAATCCTTTTCTTGCTTCAAAGCTCTCATTGGCCAAAATCTGTGAGATACAAATTCTTTTATTTATTTATTTTCAAATCCCATCTCACCTTTTATCTTTTTGTATTTTTGTTGCTGTTGGCAGCTTCAAAAACAGTCCACACCAGAAGACATTGAACTTGCTCAAGTTCTTAAACAACTAAACAATAAATTTAAAGTTGCATTAGAGCTTGTGGAATCCTTCCAAACAAAAAATTCTAATAATGTGTTCAACACAGGTTAGTTTAAAGGATTGATAAGATATATATGATACTGAAATTGAAAACATATGTTGATGTGTAATGTATGCAGTTATGAGCTACATGCCACAAGATTTCAGAGGCACATTAATCAGACAACAAAGAGAAAGGTCTGAAAGAAATAAGCAAGCAGAAGTTGATGCTTTAGTAAATTCAGGTGGGACTATACGTGCCCGTTATGCCCTTCTTTGGAATCAACAAATGGAAAGGTAATAAACTAATAAATAATAATATTCCTTTTTTTTTTCTTCGTAATCCATGTTTTTTATGTCTTTATCCAGGAGAAAACAGTTATCTCAGCTTGGTTCTGCAACAGGTGTCTACAAGACTCTTGTGAAATATTTAGTGGGAGTGCCTCAGGTATATCAATATTTTATATGTTTTTTCATTATATATATATATATATATATTTTTTTTTTGTTGTTGTAAGATAGTTTTGAGTGTTTTAAGGTTTTTTAGTTGTCATAATGAGATAAATTACTTCACTTGCTGCAGGTTTTACTGGATTTTATCCGACAATTAAATGATGATCAAGGGTATATATATTTTTTTTCTTTCAAGAATAGTCAACCATGCATTGACCAGGTCAAAGACCAAAGTCAACTGGACAAAAGTTACAATTTTTTTTACTGAATGCCCTCAATAGTCCTAGAAAGCTTGTGTTAGTTGTGTAGTCTAGTCCTGTCAGGTGTAACAAAAGACATGATGCCCTCATATCCTCATTTGTGCAAAAGACGTAAATGCCCTTATTTTGTTTTACACTAGGCCCATGGAGGAGCAACGACATCGTTATGGGCCCCCTCTGTATTCCCTGACAAAAATGGTGCTCAATATTCGCCTTTTTCTTTCATTGTCATGGTGGCGCTTTGAAGATATTAAGCTGTAAGAATATCATAAAATCTTTCCTTTTTATTTATTTTTTTATTTATAATATGATAAAAGTCCCATTTAGTTTTATATTTTTTCTGGTTTCTTGTGATTAGTCAGAAGCATCAAATATCCATCTTGGAAGAAGCAGTTCAAGTCTATGTTTCTGAGTTGGAAAGATTTCTGAAATTCATTGGGTATCGATTTTTCTCATATTTCATTCTATATCATAAATATTTCCTTTTACATATATATATATATATATATATATATATATATATATATATATATATATATATATATATATATATATATATATATATATATATGAATGGATCAATAGTAACATTATATCTTTTATTCTTTAAGTGAAGTGTAAATTTGCCTCTATTCACAGGGAGGTCTTTGCAAATTCACCTTTCTTTCTTACAGCTGAAGAAGCTGGTGCAATAGATGGAATGTAAATTCATCTCCCTTTAATCTTTATATATATATATATATATATATATATATATATATATATATATATACAATTATACATATACATTATACATATATTTGTATATAATATATAACTCAAATCTGATTTCTGCAGTAAAAATGATGGATATAGTGAAACTGCTGTTGCTGCTGGAAGAACTCATGAGGTAGTTTACTTTTCCCAATATGCAATGAGTAATGTTATTATTATACTCTTAATATTAATATTAATATTAATATTGTTATTATTATTATTATTATTATTATTATTATTATTATTATTATTATTATTATTATTATTGTTATGTGCTTTCCTTTTAGGTTTCATTAATGGTGGACTCGGTAAATTCATACATTGCTTGGGATTTCTCCATACTGCAAGGGAAAATAAGCACGGTAATCATGACTTTATTTGGATGTTTCAAAACAGCCCTTGGATTTTTTGTAAATTACGCAAACAGTCCCTGTACTTTTACTTCTTTCATAACGGGCCCAAACTTTTTTGGAAGTTGTGGAATGACCTATGGATTTTGCATAGAAGTCTCAATTTCTCTAAGATTAGAAGATGATCATTGACCTTTTGTGTAAATTTTCAAATAGCTCCAATTCTTTAAAACTAAGAAATCTTTAAGAAACATAAGGAAAAAGGTCAAATATTAGAAAAAAAAAATGTCTGTTTCTTGTTACAGGACATTGGATTTTGTGTGGAGCACACAAGTTCTACTGGACAGAAAACAGTAAGTTGATGTTTTATAATTTTTTATTTTTCTCATTATGTAATGTCTAAATAAATAATGTTTATAATTTTTTGGAGAAAAGAAACACTTTATATATATAATATATAACTTACTGGATTAAGTCATTCTTTCTGTGTTTGTTTTCATATAGCTTATCTTGCCCTACAGGCGATACGAGTCTAACCAAGTAAGTAGTAACATCTTCCTCCAGGTTTTATAATTTCCAATGAAACCAAAAGTAAATTCAGAGGGTAAAAATGTCTTTTTGCAGGGTAATTTCTGCACAGTCATGGCTGGCAACTACACACTCGTATGGGACAATTCGTATTCAACCTTTTTCAAGAAGGTTGGTTGTTTGTTTGATTCTTCCAAAATTGACTTCATGGAACATTTTTTTCTCTTGTGTGCTCAAAAGACATGAATACCCTTATCATTGTTATTATGTATAATGTAGTTAATGTTGTTGGATATGTAAAAACAGGCTCTTCGCTACAAAGTGGATTGTATTCCACCTGTTGTAGAACCAGTGTCCTCAAATGAATTGGAAGCTGAAGAGAGGGGATAATTTGATTTGTAAACTTTTTAATTATGTTATTAATGATTTATCCTTGTAAAAATCGTTGTTTCATTGCACTCTTGAGCCTTAAATTTGTAGTAGATGGTTGTAAAGTTATTAAATTTGTAAACAATCTGAGTTTGTGTAAGCAATTATGAAGTTTGAACATTGTTACTTGCTTGGACCTAACTGAACCGGACTGAATTGCTATGAAAGCCTAAGAGTGTGTTTGGTTGTAGAAAATTTTCTAGTTTTCCATGAAAATGTTTAAATGAAATGAAAGTTTTGATATGTTTTCCAAATTGTAAGTAAATTAGAAAAGTGATTTTTATAGTTTTTCAAAAGTTCTATAATGAAAAATAAAAAACTCTATCGGTTCCAACCTAATGTGTTTTCAAAATTTTCAATGAAAACTAAAAATGAAAACTCGATTATATTTTCTTAAAAATATTTTTCTTGGAAAAGAAAGTCTTCTATAACCAAACACGCCCTAAGTGTCATGTTATATTGGATTGAATTGTACCAACTTTTTAAGTATATTTTTGACGGTAGTCTTATTGACATGTTTTGATTCTTGTCTATGTTCAATGTTCAAGATGCCTAAAAGGGCTATGATAAAAGGATAGTGACAAAATGGACGGGAGGACATTATATAATGAACTTGCCAGGGGAATATTCTAAAAATCCTACTATATATGCAATACCATTTCACATTACCATGACATCATATTATGAATTCATCTTTATTATTCTTACAATTTTTAGAAAGTTCATGGACAAGTTTGCAAGGTGTTTTTAGATGATGCTTGTTCATCGCAACATAGATTATTGCTTATGGTTTTTGCAAGGTGTTTCCAAATGATCCTTTTCGTTTATTTTGCATATAGGGGAGCAAAGGTAGCTAGACATAGGATTCTTTGGAAAAACTTAGAGTGAGGCTTAGCGGAGATCTTTAGGAATGAGTTCTTTGCAAAAGTGGATATCTAAGCCACTCATGTGACAAATGTAGAAGTATTAGGTAACATCCAGATTTTCAGGTATTATATTGTATCGTTTATTTCTGGAGTTAAGAGAGGGACTCGATGAGTTGATGCCTAGACTCGTCGAGTAGGATCGCGTATTGTTGACTGATAAATGAGGGGACTCGACGAGTCGGTAAGAGTGGACTCGACGAGTTCGTGCTGACGATTGAAACCCTAAATCCCCGAGCTTGTACCCTATTTAAAGGACCTTATAGCCCTCTTGTGCGGCTACCTGTCCAGAGAGAGTGCCCCTTGAGAGCTTGAGCGAGTTGAGAGAGAGAGAGAGAGAGAGAGAGAGAGAGATAATGCTATATTGATCAATCTTGGTGTGATTTTAGCAAAAGAGAAGTTGTTTCTAGTAACAGGAGGTCAAAGGAGCAGTGGATCCAGAGTTTTCAAGATCAGATCTACACTTTTGAGGTATCAATCAAACTTCCTTTCTATTTTGGGTTAAGATCCATGATCTATGGTTTTCTATAGCCTTTTTAGAGTTTGATAAGTGGAGTTTATGGTCCTTTGCTATGCTAGACCTCAGATCTGGACCTATGGAGGTCCAGAGAGCCTTCCCCATTCTGCTTTTTGTGGTTCCATGGAGAAAATGGACATAGGTTGCCATGTTAGAAGAGATTTCACCAAAATAAGCCTTAGGGGCATTGCATGTGTAGCAAGATTCGACCTTTACGTGATTATTGGTCATGGGGAAGTCAGATCTATAGATTAGAGAAACAGATCTGACCTCAAGAGGTCAGATGAGTGTTGTCATGGGAAGAACTCGCCGAGCCATAAGGGACTCAACGAGTCGAGTCGGGTTGCCCCGCAATTCGCGATCTGTGATAATCCGTGAGGTGTAGGGTTGAATCAGCGAGTCAAGTGAAGGACCAGGGACAAAGAGGACATGCGTGTACTCGTCGAGTCACACGAGTGCACTCGATGAGTCGGGTCAAAGTTTAACCGATTGACTTTTGTTGACTTTTAGGGTTTAGTCAGTGTTTGGACTTATGAGCCATTAGAGGGGTAGAATGGTCTTTTACCCTTCTTAAAAAACTTCTAGAAAGGTGTTAGCCTAGCCTTTAGAAGTTTTATTAATTAGAGTAATTATTTATGTGATTAGGCGGAGGCTAGTGTAGTATTTCAGGGTTCGAGGTTTACCGAGTTACCCGAGGTGAGTCTTCTCACTATAATTTACCTTGAGTGGTAATTAGAGTTATGTGATATAGTATCTTGTATTATGTGATGTGTTGCACAACATTATTTCTCTGTGATTTATGTTGTGTGTATATCAGAGTTACAGAGTTAGGACCGGAAGATCCACAGAGTTAGGACCAGAGGGTCCACAGAGTTAGATCCAGAGGGCTCACAGAGTTATAGCCTCGAGTGACTATTATGTTTTAAATGTGGTATTTTGGGGAACTCACTAACATTTATGCTTACGGTGTTTTGTAAGTTTAGAAGGCAAAATGAAAAAGTGAAACATTGGAGTTAGGAGATGGAATGAAAAAAAATTAGTAAGTTTAGAAGGCAAAATGAAAAGAGTTGAAGTTGAGGAGCAAAAGAGATAAGCGGTGAGGATGAGTAAAATTAAGTAACTTTGAAAATTTGAATATTATTTCTAATTCTTGAGTTTGACCCACTATAAGTCTATAACATATAATGTATTTATAAAAATATGAACTTCATAATAAATAATATATAATTAAACGGGTCATATTTAAGTCATCTTTGAGTTGAAAGTATTCACCCTAACCCTATCTGTTTAATTATCGTGTCGTGTGAATTCGTTTACATAAACATGTCAAAATCTCTGATCCAAGCCCGCTAGTTTCATGTCGGGTTCGTATTGTGTTTTCGTGTTGTGTCATGTTTTACTAGGTCTACCGTCTACGGAGGGACAATTAATTCACTCAAAAAATTAAAAATTAATATGAAGAGAATTTCAATTAAAATAACAAAAAAAAAAACCCTGAAGAATATGAGCAATTGAAGTTATGGTTTCAGACTATCAGATGTCGTTAATCTTCGCCGAGCAAAAGCACGAATAAGCGTTTCAGTGTCATTTCGACATTTGGATGGTTCGTTTCCTGGGTCTCGTTACTCGGTTCCTAGGGCTTCCTGCTCATCAATATCAGGTTCGTTTGCTTTCTTACAACCTGCAACTGATAATTTCATATTACTATATCAAGTATCATCAACTAATCCCTTAACATGATGCATATATCCGTCCTATGATGAAGACAACACATTGCTATTAAAAACTTATGCCAGTTACTCACTCATTTAACCTGTAAATCAGCATTTGAATTATCGGCGTCATCGAATAATCATCTTTTTCTCTTCTCTTGTTTGTAGATAGTATTCGATTAGGTTTCCCGTTAGGTTATTGGTATGTAAGGTTAATAAGGTTCACCCAATTTCTGGTTATCAACCTATCTTGGACTCCTAATGGAAGGTTTACCTCGAGTAATAAAATCAGACATAAACTTAACTCCTAAAATTTCATCCCCAAAATTGCATATTGCATACTCTTTAGGTCAAAATTCTATTTTTTAGGCTGTTTAGATCATATATTTTCTCTAACTTGTTGTCACAATGTCATATTATCTTGATAGATTTTTAAAAAATACAATACCTTAATAAAAAAATCGAAGCACTATTCTTTAAAAGAAATAAACAAAAGTAGGATTCTATAATACACAAATAAGTTGAGATACATTGCAATTCTAAGTTAACTCTTATCACTTTTCATTTTGAAGGGAAAATCCTGGATTTCTTATGGTCTTAACCTGGCTTTGGCTAGAAAAGGTGTAATTGTGAATGACAAAATTTTTAAAAACTTGACAATTTCTGAACTACAAACAAGAGGTGCAACTATTCAAGGTAAATACAAGAATATCAACATTCAACCTTTTTATGTATTCGTTTATAAATTGTTCTTATTTATTTATCTGGAATTCCTTAGATTCCTTATCTGGAATTCCTGTGTATATTAGAGGGAATCTTTTTGTACAAAAATCAGAAATTACCAAAGCACAATTCAGTAAACTACTGAAACAGGCATGTCTCAAGTCTCCACTACCATTTCCAATCCTTCTGAGGTTTAATGTGTTTTTTAGCATCAACATTTTCCATGGAGGATAATTTTGTCATTTACAATGTATACGAACCAAACAAAGATTTTACAAAACACTGGATTTATTCTTTTTTCACATCATTTAATTTATTTTCAGGTGACTACCCACATATCATCTGTTTCAGATATTTTTGTTCATGATGGTGCTATTGGCTCAACTTCAACTTCAACTTCAACTTCAACCCTACAAATTGATGCAAAAGTTCGGGTGATTAGTGATAATCCTACAGCTACATGTGCATTTCATAATATCCTCTTTCAAACCCCTACACGTGCAGTTTCCCATGATTCTTGCCCTCTTACTGTATATGTTGCCTCATCCATAAGGTTACAGGATAAATTATATTATATTATTATCTCTTCTCAAAACTTTAACCCAATCTTCCAAATCTGCCCTTTGGAAAAAGTATTAGACATAACAAGTTGTATTGTGTTTGACCTGCATTGGACTGAGACTGAGACAGATGTCAGTCAGACAAAAGTTCAACTTTTTGTCCTATCCAAAAACATGGAACAAGGTGAGACAGGGTTCTTGTTAGTGTAAAAGACATAAATGCCCTCATCATTAATAAAATAGCCCTAGAAAGCTCCTTCTAGTCCAGTTCAGGCTGTGGTTGTTACACAAGACATGACTATACTGGACTAACCAAGCTTTCTAGGGATATTTTATTAATGATGAGGGCATTTACGTCTTTTACACTGACAAGAACCCTGTCTAACCTTGTTCCATGTTTTTGGATGGGACAAAAAGTTGAACTTTTGTCTGATTGACATCTGTCTCAGTCTCAGTCCAATGCACGCCAAACACAGTACAACTTGTTATATACTTGGCTAAACTTCTTTTATGCTTTTTGTTTTATTAAAATTATTTATTTTTGTTTTGGATAATCTTTTGACCTTTTTCAGCTTGAATGTTCTGGATGCCATTGGTCTTGGAAGTGAAGTGACAGATGGAGTTATTGCTGCTGATGCTGACCTGTCATCTTTAGTTTTATGTGGTAAAGCTTTTTGTGATGCAAATGGTATTAAAAAAGCACTTTCCGCCTTATCTGAACCAATTATACTTTCTAGAGGAGGCCTTCTTCTACATCCTAAGTAATTACATATTTACATTTATACCCCATTTGTATTTTCTCAAAATCTTTTTTTTTTACTAATCAATAATTTGGTAGATTTTTCAAATTCCATAATAAAAATAATATTTCTTGATTTCAGAATCCTGCTCTCGTGTGATCGTGTATTTCTTATATTCCTTTCAGAAGACACCATTAAAAAAAGCTTAAAACATATGGTTACAGATCATGGAGGGGTAATAATGTCATCTACTCATAATGCTTCACCATTATTCCCATCTACAAATCCAAAAAATCGTTTTCTATCAAAATTTCCAGCTTCAATGATTCTTTCATCATCCGATAGGTGGTGTTACTCAAATTCTACAAATTCTAATTTCATCATTATTTATTAGCTTAATATTTTATTAAATGTTTTTTTTTTTTTTTTAAATGTGAAGCAGTTCAGGTGTTATTCCTACTATCTCAAAACTCTCTCATGGTCAAGCAGCTTATCATTTTCTAGCAGGATATAAAAATGGGACATTTAATCCTGCATATGGTATGACTTCATATCTTTGTGATCCATTACAGATTGCAAAATCTCTTTTCTCAAAGGTAATTTATATATATATATATTTTTATTATATTCGAGAAAAACATTTTAAAAGTTTTTGTTTGTCAATTGTCACTTTGTCTTCCTACAGTTGATAGATAACCAAATTCCTTCATTCCTGATTAATGTAAATCAAGGAGAGAAACAAATATCCGGTAAGGGAAATTTATCTGGAATCGGAATTCAATTCCATTCCAATCCTTCAAATTCCAGCTCATTTGATAGATTCCAATTCCTTCCAAAACATTTTTTCAGGGATGGATTTTGTAAATTTGGTAGAATCTACTCAACACAAGAATATTCCACCATTTGAATGTAAAGGTAACTCTTGAAAAAGTAAAACACCTTTTGGCTTTTGGATTCCCAATTTTTACTAAATTTTTCATGAAAAAAATATATATTTTTGTTTGTAGGTGGAGACCTTCGACGTAGATACAACAATTTTTTATCCAACAAGTTTGGAAAATTACCTCAACATTTTTCGTTTTAAGATGATATATTCCTTCCTTTTTTTTTTTTTTTGGCAACATGTTAACGAACAAGTAGTGGAATATGGAAGAGTGATGGGGCTTGACTTTTTGGAATTGAAATGAATGCTGAGTGATTAGATTGGCTGTATTTTTTTTTTTAATTTGGGTCAACGATTTTGACTTGTTTTAGAAGGAATGGGTCCCACACCAACTGTATTATGCATAACTGGGTATGCGTACAGCTTGCATTAAAACAGATGAGCATTGGGATTGACTTTGGTTGGCACATTCTTATCCATGCAAACTAACTAACATTAATACAACCACCAAACACATGCTGTGTGCGCCGTTCAATTTTAAAGTTGGTTGGCATTTTTATTATTATTATTATTATTATTATTATTATTATTATTATTATTTTCATATATTAGTCAAATCGATTTTCGAACTTATAATTTTTCTTTTATAGAATCGGTTTGTAAATCTTAAGGATGTGTACAGTTTGTTTTTTTTTTTTTAATGGAACTGAAACCTACTTTTATAATTTAGAAAAAGAGGTCTCGCTAGACAATTTTGATATTGGCATAAAAGGTAATTTGTTCAACGACTTTTGAACACTAATTGTGTGACATAATTAATGAGAAGGAAAAAAGATATGAAAACCGACCCGAATCAGTTTAGAGAATAAATGGTTTCAAAAAAGCAGATCCGACGATTATGTTGTGGTTTATTATTTTGACTCTTGGAATTCTTTGGAGCCGATTTAAGAAAAAAAAAAAAAAAGAACTATTTGAAAACCGGTTTTTGGTATTAGCCACTTGAAAGTATGTTTTTTGAATTTTTCCTTTTAAAAACAGAGTTCACGATGAAGCATACATTTGCATTTGAATTGTTAAATATTCGCATTTTCGAGAAAACTTATATAGGTTTTTAGATTACGTAATGACCAATTCTAAATTACAAACTAAAGTTTTTATTTATTTGTTTATTTTGATAATGCATTGAACGATAACATTGTTGTTGAACGATAAAAAATAAAATATATTGCGACGACTATTTATTTTTTGTTGGTATTTTACATGTTGCAAACATCATAGACTTGACTGTGAAAGACACACTTAAATTTATCATTTTGTTTATTTTTGCTTAAAAGTTAATAACATTATTAGTTAATTTGAAACTTCAACCTTCCAGATTTTGGAAGAATTAGAAGCTTGGTTTTCTTTTGACCAACATTAAGAGACGATATTCAGGTTAAACAATGATTGTTTGTTCCTTTCTTCATTTTGTTTGTATAGAATAATGCTGTAATAGTAATACACTTTAATTTATTTGTTTGTTATAACATGTTTCTGTCATTTTTTTTTTCTATTAAAACCTTACATGTGTACTTCAAAAATAAATATACCCAATCATGAGAAGCTTTTGTATGGTTAAACGGGGTTTCTACATTTTTAAAGTATTTATAATGCAACCCCTAGTATTTATAATGCTTGGTAAGTTTTTTGAATATAAAATGAATCTTCCAAGTCTCTTATTGGATATTATTGAATAAACATCTCAATCCGATTAAATTCGTAGACAAAGTAAAATATAACTATGTTCTAATTCAAATGACAACTATCATTAAATTAAATACATATAAAAATATTATTAGTCAATTTAAAATAGTTTAAATATTTGATAAATGGATGTGTAAACTCGACAATTTGTTTTCTTATGAAAAATAAAAAATTGAACTTAACGTTTTAAGTGCACAACAAACTTTGGATTTTTCTTTGACACTACAAAAACATGTTTATTCTCATTTATGTAGAATTTATTATTTAACTATATCATCTTCATGAAAATTAACTCCATTTTAACCTGACACCCACGGGTCTTATCTACTTACATTAACAATTGAACACATTTTAGTTTTCATTACTATTATTTTGTATCATTTTTGTATTTTATACGTAAGGATATACATTAGAAAATTAATCAAATCAATTAGAACTAATGACACATATAAGATGACAATCGAGATGAGACATATGGGTGAAGAAAGCAAGTATGATATGAGACAGATTACCTTCTAACTCCTTATATGATGTATTGTCATCGATAAAGGCTGGATTTGGGCATTTCATATTTTCAAAATTCCAAACAACCATTCATATCATGACAAGGATGACCCTATATTAAAAAAGGTCAGCTACCTATCCATTAAACGCTATAACGTCAAAACTTATTTTTAATGTTTTTCCTACAATTTGATTTAAACAAGAAAACCATAGAAACCAATACAATAATCCGTCAATGTTCAAAGGGAAAAAAAATAAAAAAAATAAAAACCGATTGTCCCACATTTAAGCAGTGTGAACATCTCATGCCTCTATTTTAAATGGAGTTTTTTCTAATCTTGAATTGTACAACTTCAATTTTGGGTGAACGGTAGTTCTAGAAAGGCTTTGAAGGTTTTTCAGTAATCAACTATAACAATGATTTTCAAATGGCAGTTCCAAAAAAACGTACTTCTATATCAAAAAAGCGTAGAAAAAAAAAATCTGGAATTAAAATAAATTATCATTTAAAAATATATATTTAAAATTTTTATTTTAAACTAAATATTTATAAGTCAAAGGCTATTTTAAATAGTATTTTAGATTTTTTATGTTTTATATATATATATATATATATATATATATATATATATATATATATATATATATATATATATATATATATATATATATATATATATATATATATATAATGGCGAATCTAGAATAAAAAATTACGTGGTTCCTAAATTAAGCGAGCCTAATAAAAAAAAATCAACAACATTTTTGGGGTCAAGTCGGGTCGGGTCATGTACGTTAAAAGACATGAACCAGTTCAATAGGCTCATGTACCTTGTACCACCGATTAAAATTAAAAAAAAAAAACCAATTAAAATATAACTGAAAAGGCGTACAGTTTAGCGAAAAACTAGTTGATTATTAATCCATTGATAAAACGGCAAACGGAAAGTGAGAGTCTTTAACATGTGGATTTTCATTTTATTAGAACAACTTATTTATTTAGTAATATTTTGAGAGTGCCGGTTAAGAGTGGTTAACTTTTTGTTATCAATCTCATAATTTAAAATAACAAATCGTTCTAATAACTTATATTTTTCTCTTTTTAAAATGTTTTTTTAAGAATTTTTTTTAAAAAACAAACTCAAAGTAGGTTATTTATTTTTTCTAAGGTAGTTCATAATTATTCTACTATATACATTGCAAATGAAATTAAAAAATTAGGTAGAACCTACCTAAGCATACGGTGGATAGTGGATAATATATATATATATATATATATATATATATATATATATATATATATATATATATATATATATATGTTATTTTAAATATTTCAAAAGTTTGCATATATTTTTTCATTACAACCACATCTTCATGAAGTTGGTATACCACATCATCAAAACAATTTATGTTTTATTTTTTTTAATTACGTAAATTATATTTTTTAAATAACTAAGGAAAAAATACTAGACTTTCATTAAAAATTAAATAAAACGATATCGGAGAATTACTCAACTCATACCAAACATTGATATAGGGAAAATGTTTACAACTAAGTTGAGATTATGGGTGATATTTCATCGCCACATTGATAACCTCAGAGTTATTGCTCCTATTTGGATGTGTGTTTTTGAGTTCCTTGTAAATGTAGTTGATTTCTATTATTTCGAACTTCATATCACGCAATTTTGACAAAAAATTCGTCTAGATCCCGATAAACATAGTTTCTCATTTCATTGTGGAAGTGGTTTCGAATAGATGGTTGTTGGGATTTAAAGTTTGATGGTTGTGGAAATTGTTCTATGGTAGGGAGTAAGAAATTATAAGTAAATGTATTGCGGTTTGTTTGGTAGAGAAAAAAAATTATATGTAATAGTTTGTAGTAAAGTGGTTATATTTATAGTTCAAAAGTAGGTAAATTCCTAAAAATATAGTAAGCTTTTTTGGAATAATACTCGTTTAAATGATTGGTCCATTGCATCTCGTGGTAATTGGCACAAGCATCACACTCGAGGTAGAGGGGTTGGTGTGCACAACCATGCTGTTCTTGCCACCCGACCACAAACACACCTTCATGATACATATATCATTCGACTTATAAACAAATAAAAGTTACATCTTTAAGCTTCCAACTTTCAGCTTTTTGCTATCAGCTACCACCAGCTAGTTTTATCAAACATAACATATCTTTCAAAAACTTACAAGTGCTATTTCCGAACAAATTGGACATAAATAAAACATTATGTTTTCAGTAAGACGGTTTTGTATAGGGTCCATTGATGGCTCTAGCAACGCCTATTTGTACGCAGTACAAGAAATTTCAGATTTTTTTTCTATTATTGTATCACTATTCAACTTTTCCGTTTTACCCTAAATATGAAATCCTGCGTCCGCCTCTGGTTTTCGTTATCAGCTACGGGCTACGCCTCAAACCCATAAACAAACAAGTAAACGTAAGAGCAAACGTAAGAAATTTCTGGAATTGGTGTTATCACATACAACAACAACCATCCAAACTATATTTCGAAATCCCATCCACCCCTTTAACCTAACTACTCATAAATGCTCACCTTTTTCCATCTTCCCTCCTTAACTACCCTCCTTCCCAACTCTCTTTCCCTCCCCCCTATATATTATTCACACATACGGATCATACCTCTATATCCATACACACCATATTCCCTCTTTCTCTTTCTCCCTCTCTCTCTCACATTAAAGCAACCATTCACAGCTCACAAAACACAGCGGCCTGCCAGCTACTCTACACACCTTTTCTCTCCCGGATCAAAATGGCGCCCGCAGCGGTTGATTTTGATGGATCTTCGTCTTCATCGAAGACAGTTTGTGTAATGGATGCTGGTGGAAGTTTAGGATCTGCACTTGTGCATCGTCTTCTTCAAAGGGGTTACTTCGTTCATGCTGCAATTAACAGTCATGGTACTTCGTTTCTTTCCTTTTATATTTTCGTTTGGATATGTAAATTGGGGATTTCAATTTGGGTGCGAATTGAATTGAAATAACTTTGAATTTGTTAATTTTTCAGTGGAGATGCAATCTATGGAGAGAACGATTGTTGACAAGAAGAAATTGAGAGTGTTTTACACAGACCCATTGGATTATCACAGTATAGTAGAGGCTTTGGAAGGATGTTGCGGATTGTTTTACTCATTTGAACCTCCATCGGATCAGCCTTCTTATGATGTGTGTAGTGTTATAAGTTTCGATTTCAGTTGAATCTTCAATGGATGAATCATGAATGCTTAATTTACATGTATTGGTTTGAAATGAAAACAGGAATTGATGACGGAAATGGAGGTAAGAGCAGCTCATAACGTGTTGGAAGCGTGTGCTCAAACCGACACCATTGACAAAGTGGTGTTTACTTCATCTGCGACTGCCTCAATTTGGAGAGACCCAACTGATTCATCATCTTCTTCGCCTGATTTTGATGAACGAAATTGGAGCAATGTCAATTTCTGCAAGAAATTCAAGGTATACATGCTTTAAACTTTAAAGTGCCCATTAAGATTCATGTCGTGTTTGATAGAGCAAATAATGGAAGGGTTCATTGAATTGAAAAAAAAATGTTACGACAAACGGAATAATGAATCATTTCAAAGTTAATTATCGGGTTACGTTAAAAGCAAACAATTATATTTTTATATAATAATTTATTTCTGTAAAAGCCTAAAAGGCATGAAACGACCAATTGTTATTTTAATAGTCAATTTTAAAATTATATTTTTCAAATAAAAAATATTAAAATAATATTTTTTCAAAGAATATTTTTCTTTGGTTGTTTTGTTGAATAGTTAAATTTAATCAATTACCATCGTCAATAGCGTAATTAAAAAAAAAAAAGTCAAACTTTACTTTATTTGATATTTTATTTTGAAAAAAATAAAATATAATAGTTAATTACATATAATGACTATCATTACTCCCTTTTTTTTCATTTATCTAATTTGCGGATAAATCAATGAAACAGTTATGGCACGGATTATCAAAAACATTAGCTGAAAAGACTGCGTGGGCCCTAGCCATGGACCGAGGGGTAAGCATGGTGTCCATAAACGCTGGATTACTGTTGAGCCCTGATCTCACGATCACACACCCGTACTTAAAAGGCGCAGCCGAGATGTACAAAGATGGGATTTTTGTTACGGTTGACCTCAAATTTTTGGTAGATTCTCACATTTGTGTTTTCGAAGAAAGTTCGGCTTATGGTCGATATTTGTGCTTTAACCATGTCATCAACTCCAATGAGGATGCTATGAAGCTAGCACAAATCCTATTACCTTCTGATGTCTCTTCACTTCCACCAAGGTGAGTTGTGATTAAGCATTGGTTTGCAGAAACAGGGTTTGAGTTTCAACAGCTATAATACGAGAGTTTCAATTCCACTGTGAATTGCGCTCTTTTGACTTTTATGGATACATGGTTGTCAGCCACCTAGTGGATCACTATGTATCTGTATCTGATCCTAAGTTACATATTATATGAAATTGTAATGAGTTGCTAAAAGAATATTTTTTTTTTGTTTTGTAGTATGATGGTGGGGGAGAGCATGATGGTGTCACAAAGAATAAGTAACAAGAAGATCAACAAACTCATGGTTGACTTTGAGAGTGAATGTCATATTTGACATAGAAGATTGGACAAATTATAGATTAGATCGGGATAGATGATTTAATCAAGGGATAAAACAAATTAAAAGTGCACATGATATGGGTTATAATATCCAAACCCCATTTAAGCTTATATATATAGTTTAATATTCTTTTATAATGCATTATCTTCACTTGATGATCAAGATCAAGAAAGATTATGCAATCTTTTTGTGGGAAATGATCTCAAAATATATATGCAAATGGATTTTGTGTCGAAATTGTAGTGCAAAAGTTGTTTTTTTTTTTTAGTATCATCATAATTGAAAACGTAAACAATTAAATAAATCAAATAGCATGGTAACATACACATCCAAATTCATGATCTATGTAATGTAAACAGCTAAATGAATAAGCATGCTATCTCACATATAACAAGTACAACTTCAATGAATTATCTTTTTATACACAACAATATGAATAAACCTCTTTTAAAACACTTTTTGCATAGAACATTACTTTTATGTACATATACTTTTAAAAATATCATGAACTCACGTTATGAAAAAGTTAAAAAAAAAAAATATTCAAAAGTACAACACACATGACACAGACAATTTTTAACACAAGAACACTAAAAAAGATCAACATATTCTGTCACACGATTCATGTATGCTTATATATTGTTATGAAACATGTTAAGGTTTAATCATCAATAGTTAACGAAACATTAAAATATAATTAACAAAGTCCTAAATACAAATTTATCTAAAAAACATTTTTTTCAATATATATATATATATATATATATATATATATATATATATATATATATATATATATATATATATATATATATATATATATATATATATATATATATATATATATATATATATATATATATATGTTTCTTACATTTATTATATGCTATAATAGACCAATAATAATTTAGTAAATTAAATAATAGTTTAATTAAATAAAGATAGATATTAAATAATTTTCATAATTATATATATATATATTAAATGATATTCATAATTATAATTCTCTTTTTATAGAAACTAATTAAATTCATCATTAATGTCAACAATAACATTCTTATAGAATAAATTCTCATATAGGTTTTTATGTATGGGTTCATATTTTGTTTATAGATCACTCACTTAAAATACAACAAAGTTGCATGGAACATGAAGAACGAGAGTGTATTATACTAAAATACACTTTCATTCTATTAAAATATATTCTCATTTTTTTAGAATAAACTCTCGTTCTCCTTGTTTCAGACAATTTTGTTGTATTTTGAGTGAATGAGTTATGAAACAAAATATAAACTCATATAGAAAACGTAGATATAATTGCATATATTAATGATGAATTTAATTAGTTTACATAAAAAAAATTATAATTATAGATATCATTTAATATACATATAATTATGAAAATTATTTAATATCTATCTTTATTTGATTAAATAATAATTTAATTTTTACTAATTTCTTATTGGTGCATTCTAGCACATAATAGATGTGAGAAATATTTTAACCTAACTCTCTCTCTCTCTCTCTCTCTCTCTCTCTATATATATATATATATATATATATATATATATATATATATATATATATATATATATATATATATATATATATATATCCACTTTAACATAACATTCTTCATACATAATAATTTATACTTTAACATATTGTACTGTACAACCTTATAAAACTTAAACTATTATGTATGGAGAAAATATTATGTATGAAACTATGAATCATTTACTTTAATGAATTAGTCTAATAGTTAGTAGTTAGTTTCTAATTTTGGGGGAGTGGTATGTTATGTTTACCTTACTAATGATTTTTTTTTTTTTGTGAAATTAAATATCCTACTATAATTTTTTTCTACCTTCTCATACCTATGTCAAATGATGATATATGTCATATTTAATTTTTCTTAATAATATTCTAATCCACTTGTCACCATTTAAAATGGATAGGAAGATAACTAGAAAGAAATTATAAAAGGATATTTAATTTCTTTTTTTTAGAGTAAGTTCCAATAATATTTTTATTAAACACTAGAATTTAATGATTAGTGTATGGCCAAATGGCATAAAAAGCCTAGAGTTTGTCTAAAATGTTTGGTTTAACCCCTTTGTCACAATTTAGGTCCAGAGAAATCAGATAGTTGTCCAATTTGTGTCGCAATAGCCATTTAACCTGCAAACTCACTCATCTAATCGCCCGTTACCGGTCACCTTAACCATAAAGTCAAGATTAGGGCTCGTCGTCTTCAACTGTGCTCCCAATTCAATTAAAGGTTCAAGACGCAGAATTTTCACGGAAAATTCATGACAATATCTCGATCAAATTCGAGCAATGTGCGATCTTCACTAGGTAGGGTTAGCGATCATATATACGAGTGTGACAAATTTTGCTTAATTCAGGTCGCGCACACACCTAAGAACTATGGTAGAAAGTACCAAGGGTGCCCAAATTACAGGGATGATAACGGGGGTGTGGGTTCTTTAGGTGGCTCAATGAAAAGGATTGCATGCCTTCAAGGTCCCAACTGCACCTGCATGAGAACAAAGACACATTGACAATTCTAGTACGTTTGATTACAAGACTTCTAATGGCAATATTTGTGTGTCTTATTGTAATTATCACCAAGATGTAGTTGATAGGTTGGTACTAGGTCTGTAATAGTCTTCAGATGGTATATATGTGTTGAAACCCCATTTTATGATAATGAAGTTGGGTTTAGTGTCTTATATGCACCTGTATTTGATGGTAAATTAAACAAAATATGTTGTTAATATGAGAAATTTAACAACAAAGTATGATTAAAATGACAGTTTGTGCTGTTATATGCACATGTATAGCCTGTGTATATGGTGCCAATTCAGCAACAAATTATATGCACCTGTATAGCATAGCCTATGCATATGGTACCAATTCAGCAACAAATAAAAAAATTGTATGCACCAAAATTATATGCACCTGTATAGCATAGCCTATGCATATGGTCCAAGTTAAAAATAAAAGTTAGGGATTAAACACACAAGTTACCTCAAACCATATGACCATTCATGTAGTTTACTAAAAAAAACCATTGTCGGTCTTTTTGATGAACTGTTAACATGATTGGTCATTTTTAGGTTTAAAAAACACACCATGAGTCATTATGGTCAGTAAAAAAAATCTATCATATCCGTTTTAAACTTGAAAAGAACAAATCATATTAAAAAAATTCAAAGACTTATAATGGTATCTTTTCCAACCTTAAGGACCATTTATGTAATTTTGTCTAAAACGAAAATATCTGTTTTCACAAACCTTACTATATTCTGAGAAAACATATTATGAAAAGAAATATTATTTGAATTAAATATTGAAGAACAAACAACATAAAAAAATCTATAACTATATTTTAATTTTGTACTATTGAAGTATTCCATGCTTCACATGGGTTGGAAGGTTTTTTTTTTGTTTGATTGTATAAATAGAATGCAGTTATATGTGAAAATTGATTGCATTTAAAAATGAATTTTACAAAATAAACATTACATACATTCACCACTTTGACCACAAAATCAGGTTTGCTCTCATCTTGCACCTTATGAAGTTGTGTGAATTTATCATCAAGATATCCCTATAAATCACCCAAAACCCAATCCATAAGTAACAACACTTTCAATTTCTGATGCATTATAACATCCTATTTATTTGTTTATATTCCATTGTTGTGCTTCAAGTAAATTATGAAGGCATAGTATTCTAGAAAATGAAAGAAAATTTGACGACTAAACCAATATAAACTTTGATTAGGAGTGAATAAGGCACACAAGAGGGTGTTTAATATGAAGAAAAATAAGTATAGAAAACAACATGAAAGATGGAGGGAAGATACTTGATTAACAACTGCTCTTTCTAGGTAATATAAAAAAAAGTTAATAAACGGTATGTGTCAATTAAAAATGTCTAATTTATATAAATTGTAATATATTATTATGAATGGACATGTTTGATATTAGATGTCAAATATAGTTCTTCTATAATGAAAAAATAAATACGAATTTGGATGAAATTTCACACCACTATCAATCCGCTTATATCAAATTTCCTATTTCATCAATTTCGTGAAAGAACATACACTACTAGAAACAAGAGTTTCAGCGACAGACCAATCCGTCGCTATTCCGTTGCTAATGATTTTTTGCGACAGATCAGCAACAGACAAACTCCATAGCCAATTTAAGGATGGCTAATGTGCCAGCGAGAGTTTTTGCGACAGATTGGTTTTTACTTGCGACGATTTAGTGACAGATTATCCATCGCAAATGGTTACTTACTACACTTATTTAGGACATCCAACGACAAAACATAGTAACATTATTCCATCGCTGATGCGTCTCAAATCTCCATATTTTATTTTTGCAGTCCGTTGCTGATCCGTCGCAAATATATGATGCCAAAATTTTGTAATCCATCGTTGATCCCTCGCAAATGTGCGATAAAAGATTTGTTTTAGTCCCTTGCTGAACTGTCGCAAATTTAATAACATAATAACATAATTTTTTATTTCTTTTTATTACCAATCTAAACCAAAAATACCAAAAAAATCAAATAAATTATACAATCCCAAAACAATTAAACATTAATATTTAAATAACAAAAACAATAATAAATATACACTCCAAAACCAACAATTAACCTTGAAATACCAAAAGCATCAACCATCAAAGTTTACCAAAAAAATCCTAAAACATCATATATCAAAGTTTAACTTTAATTGATATTTCATTTGATTTCAAAGTACCATAATTCATAATTTTCCATAGCTTTCACATCTTTAATATCCATCTCCCCACATATTTCCAGTGTTCATACACAAGCTACAGTTAAAACATGAATATAGGATGTTAGATTTTGTTATTAGAAACTTATGATAGGAAAAACTATAAAGTGAAATTTTATGGAAGTAGGATACTATAATAGACAAAATTAAACGAACCTTTTGGGACATTATTTTACTAGATGCAAATCCAAATATTCTTCCACGAGCCTCCTATTATAGCAAAAGTATACATGAAATAAATTATTAAAGCCAACATAAATATATTAAGAAACACAAAAATAGGATGTTATAACAGCCAACATAGTACTTCTTATACATAAATAAATAACAAAAGAAAAGATTTATGGAATGGCACTCACATTAGACCATTGTACTTTCAAATAAAAAGTTTCTTTAATAAATAAAATGTTAGAACAAGTATAATACCAAATATTAAAAATAATTATAATAAAATACAAAAAAAATGATTTTACCAGTTTGATTGTAACCTCGCCTCATTTTTTCTCTAAGTTGAATGAGAATGCATGAACTACAAAAGATGATCTGACATCATCAAAATCAGGTCATCATCAAAAGTCATTCCAAGCTTGCATATAATAATAATAATAATATATTATGAGGAACAAAATAATATATGAGGAACAAAATCAAAACTTATAAAAGAAAATAATATATGAGTAACTGGTAGCTCCACATTTCCACCAACCTATATCAAAAGTTACAAACAGTTATAAACAATTATTTTTAAGATAAATAAATTCTTAACGAATATACTGCTAGTTCAATGAGAAGAGATACAAGTCTAGATGGCAATTCGGATGTTTTATTTGGTGGATCAATTTTCTTACCACATATATAAACCTCAACCACAATCATATGAACACAACAAAATAATAAAGATTTTATAAATTTGAAGAAACATACCAAATTTAATGTCAATGTTCCAGTTTTGTCACTGCAAATTGTAGTGGCAGATCCCATTGTCTCACAAGTAGATAGTCTTCTAATTAACCTGCAACAACAAATAATTATTATATAAATAATATACATGAATTTTTATTTAAGATTTTCAATAAAAATTACCCTTTGTCAGCCATCATTTTACACATAGAGTATTCTAACTAGTAAACCTAGATAACAATATATTAAATGCTGAAATTTTATAAAAAATTACAATTGATTTTATTTAAAAAAAATATATAAACTTATATTAATGTGACAGCGCGCTAAGGGTAGCCCTTCTAGCACAACAACAACAAAAGTGACCTATTGAATTTGAATTTGAAAAAAAATAGGTTACATACAGCAACCGTGAAAATTTTAATAAACTGCACGCTTTCATCTGGATTTTTACTATGTCCAGTAAAATACCTACCAAACAAAAAAATTATAAATCATTTGAAAAAACATTTTATATTAAAAAGGGTAAAAAAAGGTGAATTTTGTTTTAATTACCTTGCAAGAAGAACAACAAGAACAGCTACAGCCAACACAAGCCCAACTATGCATGCCAATATATGTTGCAACTCCACTCAAACGTAGCTATCATAAGCCATAACAGACTAATGATTATTAAATTAGAATTAAATCGTTAATTTATGCAATAAAGTAGTTTTTAAGATGAATTTAACCCTAATAATTTCTGATGTAAAACCAACCTCTAATGGTGTTTTCTCGCCATTATCTTCTGAGATACTGGTCATATTTAATCTCCATTCAGTATTTATTCCAACACTTGTGACCTGAAAACAAATACACAATTATTTTAATAACAATTATTTTGTTAAAAAGCAATTAAATTAGAAAAATAATATGATACCTCTATTGCTCCAGGACCCGTTCTTTCATTAGGGACTGGTGCATTCATGTGTCCAAATCCTCCCTTTCCAAGTTTTCTCTTAATCTTATATGATCAGGAACTTCCAACTTGGACCTGTTATTGATAAAAGTCAAAAGCATTAATCAAAATATACATAATGAGAGATTATTTTGAAAAATTAAACTACAAAAGACCTGTATAGACACAAATGCCTTGTGTAACTAAAAGTACTCATAACATAATTCAAAAGACTATAAAGAATAATGGTTGGAACAACAAGTAGAAGAAGGAAAATGAGACTTCAATCACGTCTACTGTTCATATACTGAAAACTTCATTTTTTGATACTCAATAACAGCCAAAAGTAATCAACTGTTAGATTAAAAAAGTTGTACACGTTTTGAAGGGAATATCAAACAAAAATCCAAAAACTCCATATATAAACCAATTAAACACAAGCTTGACTTTAAACATCTAAATCCTTGAAAAGCAATGTAAGAGAATCTATAAAGGTAGAACATACAATAAAATCCATCAGATAGGATAAAATACTATTAAAATACTCAAGCATTAATTCACTAAATATTAGCAAAAATCCAATCCATGATGAAACAAGCAAATGTCTAACTCTAATCATCTAAAGTATTAGGCTATATAACTATATTATTTTGATCGATAGAATTAAGAATTCAATTGAAAGGGGATAGACTTTTATCCTTCATCACCCAAATTATATTCATAGCAATGTCCTCCAAAATTACCTCAAATTTAATCAAATTTCATCAATTGTAACTAGGACATATAACACATACGGTGGCCTAAAATTATGCATTTCATCCACAAAAGTTCAAAATTACCTCAAAGTTAATCAAATTTGTAAGAACAAGAGCTTGAATGCGATTACCACCACAACTTTCTAGCAACCAACAGATCAAACAACGTTGGCAGAAAACCACGAGTCAATGAGGAAGGGAGACAAACCGAGAGGAAAGCCACGAGGATGTTCTTTGGCGTTGCTTTAGAGAGGCGATGCAGGTAAGAGAGGCAAGCAGGTAGACGGTGGTGGAGGATATTTCCAGGGGCGGAGGATGGAATCGAGTTAACGCATTGCGATTTAGGGTTTTGGGAGGAAATCATGTTTAGGGCTTTTCAGACGGAATGAAGATAAAACGAGGGAAGGAATAAAGAAAAGAGCGTCGAATGAAAAAAAGAAAGTAAGAAAGGCGTGGGCTTTTCAACGATCGATTGGCGAGGCCCAAGAAAAAATCTAATGTTTTTTACAAATCCATCGTTCATCCTTAGCTAAAAACCTTTAACTTGCGACAGATTAGCAAGCAATTTCTTATTGCCGAAAAAGTTAGATAAATCCCTCACTAAGCCCTCGATAACCCCTCACTAAATTTCTGTAATTAATTTAGTTGAAGGATTTATTGAAATCCATCGCTGATCCCTCGTAAAACCATAGTTAATTAGCTCCAGAAGCGTTCCGTCACTAATTCCGTCGCATAAGGTCTGGTTTCTAGTAGTGATATCAAAATAATGAAACTAAACCTTGTTCATATGACCATAAAAGTGAAAATGTACCTTAAAAAGCAACGTCCCCATCTACCATCTATAAGTCATAATTTGAAAAAAAAAAAATTATTAGTGTCAGACAAACAATTAAATTAAATGGAATATTGGCAAGTCGCAACAAATGTGATAATAAAAATTATCGCACCTTGTCTACATGACACCAATTGCGGTCAGTTTTGGTTAATCCGATCCATAGAACATTCATAATCACATGTGGACCCAAAGCTTCATCATCAGTTGCATCAAATACCTGTGCCAACATCAATGCCAATTAGCAATTGAATATATAAATGGCCTCCAAAACTGAAGAGCCGATAAAGAAACATTAAGAATGATTCTAGCCTTGATGCAACCTCTTATAAGATGCTTCTTGCTTCACATAAAATTAAACAACAACATGGTTCAACACATATTCATTTATGTAGAGATAAAGAATTGAGATCACATAGAATAAGCTATGTACAAGAATGTAGATGTGTGTAGAAAAGTAAAAAAAAAAAACTAGGCTATGTAGACGCCAAAAAAACAACACATAAAGAAACAGGTTAATCAATTCCAATGACAAATTTCATGCACCTAAATAATATGTGATTCCTTAAACTAACACTAAACTAACACTTTTCAGATCCTAAACTATATATAGGTATGTCTAGAAAATTAAAAAAACTTGGCTATGTACATACCATTAAACCAACACTTCGCATATCAGAAGAAGTACTTAATCATCAATCTTTAGAAAGAAAATATTAATTGATTGGTTGCCTCTCACCGATTACCAGTTACCAGGTGCAGCTATCAGGGAAAATAAGATGCTAAAAGAAGTGAAGTTGTAACTGTGAAGGGTAATTATAAAACTCACATGAAAAACAACAAAAAATGATCAAAAAATGGAAACACATATGAGAACAGATAACCATGAAAACAAAGAAATAAACTTAGAGAAAAATCAACATACAAACAAATACAAAACACAAGAAACATAATTTAGTTGAAAAGAGAAACAGGTAAGAAGCGGACAAAAAAACGGGTAAAAACATACCTAAGAATTTGTAAAGACAAAGAAGGGGAAAAAGGAATTGGGGTGTGATTACCCCCAAGTTCATGATTGTCGGGGCTGTTGCGCACTTCCCTTGTCGCAGTCACGTCGTCAAAACCTAAATCGGAAGCCAGTCGATGGTCATCTGCATTGTCCCTCTAATCCCATTGTCGCTGACAGTTTGTGTTTCTTTCACAGTGGCGAAGGAACATCAATAATCTTTTAGGGTGCGGAAACGTTGACGCTTTCGAAGTCATATTCTCTACCGGTAGCGATGCAATGTTGTATCGAAGAAGATGAGCAGTGGGGAAGGCGAGCAATAGAACTAGAAGGAAATGGAAGAAGGGAGGGGAATTTGAGACGATGGATCGGTGGAAACGGTGGGATATGAGAGGTAGTGGATCGGATTAAAGTAACCATGATTAAGTAACCCACGAACACAACCCAGGTTAGACAATGTTCCTAAGGGAACAAGAAATTAATATAAACTAGAAGGGTATACCCCGCGTTGCGGGGATTGGATGATGTTGCATTTGTGTGAAACTATTGTATATTGCCCGAATTGGTAACCACAGTAAAAATATGTTGCTATTCTTTGTAATTCTCCGATTTACAAACACGGTGAAAAAATGAATATATATTGGTATTTCTTAACTGCATTACTATAATTGATAATTAAAAGAGATTAACCCGGTGACAAGCAGATTTGTAGCTTACTTGAGAACTGATCAGTTTTATGGAAAGTAGTAGCCTAGTCGAATAATATGTAAACAAAAGTGCATCATAATCTAGAACCTTGTGTTTAAATAGCAACTCACCTACAATATCCAACAAACTTAGGGACCATTCTTGTAAACTATCCAAAAAAACTCAATAGAAAGTTGTTTTTGATGATTTCCATATGTCTAAACTAATTATGTACATCTTTCTGTGGGGAAGCACCAAGTTTTGTCCACCCATTATAAATCATAATTCTTCACCTAACTGAATAAAACAAAAGAAAGTTAACCGTGATTTAGATTGTTGCTATAAGACAAATGACTAAAATGGCCATACATGACCATGTAGGTTTTCCTTGTAGAGGCTACAATTAGTAATTGAGGGGGGCCAAATATAATTAACTCGGGCTTCGTTCCTATCAAATAACAGTTTTTCAAGCAACGAATAATCAAAAGCCACCAGGAAAGTGGTTTTAAGTGTATATAATCTTACCAATTTTTTTTTTTTTTCCTTATATTGTTTTCTTTGTAAAATCCTAATCCAAACACATTGGGACTAAAACATGGCCCGGACTCCCGCGTAGGGGGGGGGGGGGGGCAGCAGTGGCGAATCTTGGACAATTGAGATCAATTCACATTGGACATATCATATAGAATCTTTCATTGTTATGATACTATTATAGTGCATGCATAGCAAGCTTCTCGCTCGATAGGCTGACCAACAGGACACAAAAAACACTTGAATTAGTGTCATCGTTTATCACTCGTTTGTCATGGAAGTAGGATGCTATAACTGGTTGACTATGAAGGTATGATGCTTAAAAAATGAAGTAAAGTAAAAGCAAATTGTTATATATTCTCTTTTTAAAACACATATGTTGGGTACAAAATCATTTTAACTAAATTTAGTCAAAGGCAACACCAGTTCACCTGCTTCCTCTCGTGGGTACTGCTCCAATTCCTCCTCCTTGATCTTTATTAGGTCTCCCTTGTAGCTTCAAACCCAATAGAATCTATAAATGAAGGAGAATGGAAAACATATAAGAAAATGACCAATATTCCCTTCAAAACATTGGACTATATAAAAATGCATTTTGTGGACCTCATTCTTTGTTATTACCTTCTATGCAGTCGGGCAGACCAATTGATTGCTAGACATGCTATGATGAGTAAACTGGCTGCAACAGTTAAGATCCAGAAGCATAATTGTTCATGGCCCAGGAGTGTGAGGACTGCAAATTACTTGGTAGTTTTATCTATATCTTGATAAGCCAATTGCAAGATCAACAGTGGCGCCTCACCCTAATATTGGAAATCTCTCCTGAAAAGTCAAGGTCAACATCTATTTAGCAAGATCTATCAAGATGGTCCTACGTTCATTTGGATTTGACAAAGGCACATACAAAAGGTTCTCAAATCTTGTGTAATGACCCAAAATTTAAGACCAAAAATTTCTTTTAATAAATCATTACTTAAAGTAAAGTCATCATTCCAAAACATAATATGAGTATAAGTTTTCAAAACACATGTTCATTATCAGAGTAAACATTCCCAGGCTGTCTAATCTATAGTGTGTGCCATGTGATCACCCCGAGCTCTTCCCTCCGCTACCGGAAGTACCTGAAACCAAAACTGAAAACCGTAAGCACGAAGCTTAGTGAGTTCCCCACCCTACTGCATACCATGCATAACCACATACTGCACATACTGGGCCATTCCCACTATCTTGGGCCTCGCCCCTACCTCGGGCCTCGCCCGCTACAACGGCCTCGCCGCTCCAGGCCCCGCCTGGCTTCGAGCCCCGCTCGGATCCATATCTGTTTTACTTAGGCCTCGCCTGTCACAGGGCCTCGCCCGCCAACAAATAATAACACATAAACATTTCACAACACATAACTAACACATACAACTGGTTCTGTCCTAAGGCCTCGCCTATCCTGGGCCTCGCCCATGTCCTGCTACTGATGAGTCATGGGACCCCGTCCACGCTCCTAATGGTAGTGAGGTACGGGCCTAGCCCACTCTCACTCATGCTCTAGTTCGGGCCTCGCCCCTATTATGCTACTAATGAGATATGGAACCCCATCCACACTCTGCTATTGGTGAGATACGGGACCTCGCCCACACTCACCTCCCTACCAGGCACATACATGTATCACACAGACAACAAGTATAAACTATCATATAAACAATTCCTTGGGCACCTGCCCGCTATTACTAGACCTCGTCCTGAAAATAATACTAGCATACTGTGCCTAGCGCTAACCCCCAGGTCTTCTACTCATAACTACATGGGCCGGCATTGTGGCCTTAGACCCATTCACACAAAGGGAAACTCACCTGCACTGGCTGAACTTGCTGATGATCTCACTAGTTGCTGCCCGACAGCTCATGAAACTCCTGCTCCCCTTGCTCCCCGAACTACCAATATCAATGCAACACTGAGTCTAACTGACCCCCGAAAGACAACCAAGTCAACCCTGGTCCAAGGTCAAAGTCCTGGTCAAAGTCAACCTTCCAGGTCAACCCTACTCGCCGAGTTCAAAATGATAAGATTCCTTCCATTCGCGACTCGACTCGCCGAGTCAGTCCATGACTCGCCGAGTCTACCGATTTCTGAGTCCAGACTTGTCCAACTCACTGAGTCTCCACCCGACTCACTGATTCGAGTCTCAACTTGAAGGGTTTGGGGTTTCGCGACCTGACTCGCCGAGTCTAAGAACAGACTCGCCGAGTACGAAGCAATCTTCATATGACTCGACGAGTTGTTCATCCCACTCGTCGAGTTTCTCCATAACTTCATGCTACTCGCCGAGTCCACTCAAAGGACTCGCTGAGTCCCTTCAGTTCTCCTTACATGCAGAGGACTTTAGAGTCATGCATGGACTCCAAACTGTAGATCTACCCTTCCCAAGCCTATTCCACACGTAAAGTTGCAAACTTTACGTGTAGAGAAGGAGATCTAGGCAAAATATGCCATAAACTAGGGTTTAAGGCCAAGGGGCTTCAAGATCGACTTAATGGCTGATACTTTATGCTTCTCCATACCATAACACACTTGGATCTGAAGTAGCAACTCCAGATCCGACTTCTAACCCATAAGGGTGGCTAATCATGGCTTAAAAAGCCCAAAACTCACAACCAAAATAGATCTAAGGGAAGGAAATGACTTAATACCTTCAATACTTCAGAAAGGTTCCACAAACTCCAGATCTGAAGAAAATCCTTGAAGCTTCACTACTTCCCCTCCTTCTTCTTCCTTCAAATCACCCAAAAATGGCTTGGAAGCTTGAATGCACAACAATGGAGGCTTAGGCTTCATTTTCTAGAACAAGGGAGGCTCTAAGGAACCCTAATGGAGAGAATAAGAAGCTTAAATAGCGCTCAAAGTCCTGTATTTAGGGTTCTCCTCGCACAGACCAGACTCGCCGAGTCCACTTGGCCGACTCGCCGAGTTGGCCACTTACACCTTGACCCGGATCCCGCTCGGACTCGCCGAGTCGACCCTTAAAATTTGGGATTTCATTCTTTTCTTGTCTTTTAAAACTTTGGGTGTTACAACTCTCCCCCACTTAAACTAAACTTTGTCCTCGAAGTTTGCTATGATCCACCGCCTGCGACCTGCCTCCAATACTCCAACACTCGTTCTAACACCCGCTGTCTAACTTCGCTGGCCTTCCGCTCAGTCATTCAAACCAACGCCAATCCTTACAAGTAATAATTTCGGATGCATCCGGACCCTGAGCATCCTGGAAACACGACTTACTCAATCGACAATCTTTCTGGTACTCTCCGGGTACTGTAACATAGGGGTTCACCCCTTCTTTCCTTACGCGATTTCCTTGCCTTCCCAAGGCAACGCTCCATAACCATCTATCTCCTTTGCCACCGTGAAGACCCTGTCTTCACCCACTCTATTACTCTCGCTACTCAGTACGGGTCATCATTGTCAGTATCCACTTGGTGTTCTTTCTACTACCATTTGGTGCCGAGCAACCCTCGACCGACTAACTGAATTCCACCAAACTCTGCATCCCCGCACCACTACTGACTAGAGATTCTGCTATTCCTTATCTGGATTACCGACTTTCACCGATTGCTGACCCAGCACAATCCGCTAGTCGCTCCCAGCGACATTCGAAGAAACTCCCGCCACCTATACTTCTCAATCTATTCTACCAGGCTGGCACTACGATTTTCTGGGATCCCCGACCCCCTATCTAGACACTAAGATCCTTACCAGGTCCCACCTGTGCTGCTAAAACTCATGGGCCTCCCCCACGGGTCCCACCCAACCATACTACTGAGCAACCCTGCTCTCAGGTCTCACCTATACTGCTATTCTCGTACGGGCCTAGCCCACGGGTCTCACCCGACTATATCCTAGAGCGGCCTCTTTCAAGGTCTCATCACCATTCTCATCCACTCCCCATTCTTGATCCTTATCTGAATGCTAGGAGATAAGGGCCTCGCCCTGACTCCGCCAATGAAGCTACTACAAAATGCTACGGCTGCCCCGTAGTCTGACAACACTTCCACCACTGACTGCTAGTGAATGCTACGGTCCCCCCGTAGTCTTACATCACTTTCCACCACTGACTGCTAACACGAAAACATCCCCTGCTATTTGACCTCAAGATCTCCATTCCGACTCACACGAGTCCTACATGCGGCCCTTTAACCTGAATCCGAACCACATACCCACCATTACCCTTTACACGCACGCACTGGTGGGAAGTTCTCAAACTCCCAACCCTGAACTACTCGATTCGTCGAACGCTGAACTACCTTCTTTCCTTCTCAGAATCATATACCCGATCTGTATTTGCGTGCCCTTACCCTTATACACTCAGAGGATTCTCCCCCACTTTGATCCTGCTTACACCTCGATGCTCGATGGAGAGAAATCTCAATCCTTGCTACCATAATTAATCCGCTGAGGAATCCCAAGCTTACCGTAGCTAAGGGTCTATTCTAAAACTTATACGGCTCCGAACTAGCGAGACATACCGAGTCTCTCCAAGGCATGCTACAGATACTGCACTCTAAGTAACCTTCTTCGATACAACCCATCCCTTAATTACTAACCAATATCCAAGGTATGCAGATGGCATATAAGTCGATCATAATCAATCCGCTCAAAAATAAAATACTCATACAGATAATGATGCAGAACCATAACAATATAATCATGCACAAAATAAAAGAACTGAAAACGGAAGTCGCATACCTGCAACGTCCGGTGTTGCTCGCATCTCCAAAGTAGCCATCTAAAAAGCCCTGCCTCCAACTGCAGGCGCCTCCGCACGGCCCTGACGGCCGTCTGTGATCCTCAAAGTTGCAGGGGCAAGTGCCATCACCCGTCCTGCTGGAAACAAACTGGGGCACTGGGCCTTCTTGTGGCCCCTCTGATTGCAGTGAAAACTGATCCCTGAGTGATGGTAGCAGTACAATCTCTGCTAAAATGACTAGTCCGACCGCACCTGAAACAGCCAGACTCACCACCACTACCACTCCTGCACGTGCCCCCATGCGTCCTGCCACACCTTCCGCATCGACTGCGGTCCTGATAATCCCTCGATCTCGACTCCGATCACTTGGACCTTTTGCCCGAACTCGCGGCTACCTGAACCTCATCCGGCTTCCTCTTCCAGATCTGCTCCAAATCAATTTCCGTCTCCCTGGCCCGAGAAATCATATCTTCCAGCATCTTACAACCGGACCTGCTAAGAACTCCCTGATGTCATCCCTCAACATCTCGTGATATCGTGCCTTCTTCATCTCCTCATCCGCAACATACCGCGGAACAAGAAGGGCTCTCTCTCTGAACTTGGCGGTGATCTCCGCCACAGTCTCAGTAGTCTGCGTCAAATCCTGAAACTCCCGGGCCAACTGCTGCACCTCAATAATCGGTGAAAACTCCGCTCAGAACCTAGCTGAGAAGTCACTCCAAGTCATCGCGTCCAACGCGGCGTCATCACCCAAAGCATGACCAATCTTTTCCCACCAATCCCTCGCTCCGTCCTTCAGAAGATAGGAAGCGAGTCTGACCTTGTCCTCCTCAGGACATCGGCTCGTACCGAATGCGTTGGCAACATCAGCCAACCATCTGCTGCTAGCGATGGGGTCCCTAGCCCCATGATAATCTGGTGCCCCGCAAGCCCTGAACTCCCGAAATGTCAAGGTACGCGCTCCCATCAAGGCCATCATCTCAGTACGGAAGGCTCCCAGCCTCTCATCCAAAATCTCCAATATACCCTCCTTGACCATGCCAAAGATCACAGGAGTCTGAGCTAGAATACTGCGTGTCACCTCGGCTGATATCAACTCTCTCATCCGCTCCTCGAGCTGCTTGGCCCCTAAACCCGAGCCCAATCCCTCTCTAGCGCCTGATCCGCCCGCTGGTCCCTCTTGCAATGTCACCATACTGAAACATATAACATAACCATTATCAGAATACTTCTCACTGCCGCGAGACCAAACATACTCACTACTAGGTTCCTGGTCTTGTCTCGGCCTTTCCCGAATCTAGTACGGATCCTCTGCTTTCAGTAGTACGGGCCCATACTACCTTCCACATTTATCCGTACTTTCCTCAGGAACTGCTTTGACTCCACCAGGTCCCTTTTCTACTACTACTGCTCCCAGCACTACCTCATCCTAGGCTTACCCTAGGGATGTAACGACCCAATTTTCACATCCAAAAGAAATTTTGTTTAAAAACGTTACTTTATAAAATATTAATAACTAAAATATCGTTTGATCAACCATAATATAAACTGAACCATGTCTGAAAACCAAAACATACAACTAATCAGAATATCAGAGTATCAATCCCAGAAAAGCTCGTAAATGTGGAAATCGGAGAGTGTGTGTGTGACATGCTGCTACCGCGCCGGCTCCTTTCCCCTAGCTGAGGAGGTACCTGAAACCAAAACTGAAACTGTAAGCACAAAGCTTAGTGAGTTCCCCCATAATACCCCATACCATGCATACATATAACAAACAATGTTCAGCTAGGAGTTACGGGCCTTGCCCACACTCGGGAAGATACGGGCCCTGCCCACACTTCTCTAGCCGGGAGATACGGGCGTCGCCCACACTTGTGAAGATACGGGCCTTGCCCACACTTCGCTATCGGGGAGATACGGGCCTAGCCCACACTCCAACCTCGGAGAGATACGGGCCCTGCCCACACTCAACCGCTAACCCATAACATACAAGTATCACGCAGACAACAAGTATAAGCAACTCTATCATATTAACACATATTTCATACTTGACTAAACCCAGAGGTACGGGCTCGGCCCACACTCTAGTACTAACATCTCGTCTACACGGGTCGGCCTTGGTGCCTTAGACCCATTCCTACTGGAAAGGAAACTCACCTCGACATAGCTGCTGGTCTGTGTGGGAATTGATCACCTACTATTGCTGCTGCTCCGGAAACTCCCCGGCTGTAATTCCCACAATATACTTAATCATACACTGCTAACTGTCCTTTGGGTAAAAAGACCATTTTACCCCTGGTCTAGCCCTAAGTCAAATCAGAGTCAACTTTTAGTTGACCCGACTCGCAGAGTTGGCTCTCCAACTCGCCAAGTCCCTGTCCAGACGATTGTCCTGGGTCCCTGATTCTACTCGTCGAGTTAGGCTATGACTCGACGAGTTCTTCTTCTAAATTGACATTAAAGTTCTTCGTCCTACTCGCCGAGTCATATGAACACTCGTCGAGTTCATCTTCATCCGTTGAACACTCATGCTTAGACTCACCGAGTTGTATGAACAACTCGCCGAGTCTGTTCTTGATCTAAGGAGATTGTCTTGAACTCGCCGAGTCAGGGCATTGACTCGCCGAGTACCTCCATAGATGGGTTAAGCTTCCGACTCACTGAGTCACACCCCGTGACTCACTGCTCACTCGACATTACGAAAAGGGGACAAACCCGGAGACTCGCGACCAGACTCGCCGAGTCATATGAACGACTCGCCGAGTCGTTGCCATGCACTTACTAAATACACGGATTTGCTCGATTCCACTCCATGGCATTCATAGATCTGGACTTCTAGGACACAAATCACACGTAAAGTTTCCAACTTTACGTGTGGATATTCACCAATATGGATTTTAGGGCTCAAAATGCCTTAAAAGGGTAGATCTAGGGCTAACAAGCAACATGGGGCCATAAAGCTAACAGATCTGAGCTCCTGGAGCTCAATCTTGCCTAGATCCAGAGACCAAACATCTTATTACGACATATAATGCACATTCAAGCTTGGGGATTTGACCAAGAAAGACCCAAATGAAATTTTAAGCATAGAATCATGGGGAAAACGGGATATACCTCAAAGAAACTGC
Organism: Lactuca saligna; assembly: GCF_052625555.1. Classification (NCBI taxonomy): domain Eukaryota; kingdom Viridiplantae; phylum Streptophyta; class Magnoliopsida; order Asterales; family Asteraceae; genus Lactuca; species Lactuca saligna. Next base: position 147,476,829 of record NC_136424.1, on the reverse strand, counting down.
TGGAAGAACACAATAATTGCCTGGATGGCTTCCCTTCTTCTGGATCTACTTCCTTCCTCCTTCAAAACCTTCAAAAATACACACAATAGCCTCCAACTCTCAAGGAACAGCTTAGAACGGGGGATACAGGGCTCTAAGGGTGAATGGGGGCTGGCTTGGGGCAGTTAAGTCGTTTAAATAGGGTGCAAACCCCTGAAACTTAGGGTTTCATCCAACAGAGGCGACTCGCCGAGTCCAGGATATGGACTCGTCGAGTCGCCAACTTAAAACGTGTCCTGGGTCGCGTCCCTACTCGGCGAGTCGGACCTATGACTCGCCGAGTCCAAGGCTAAAATAGGAAATGTTCAGATAAGATTTACATACCAGAAACCAGGTGCTACAAATCTCCCCCACTTATTTTAGACTTCGTCCTCAAAGTCTGCTGCTCGATCCTAAAACAGCTCGGGGTAATGCTCCATCATCTCGTCCATCGGCTCCAGAGTCCATTCCACACCCTTGCGGTGCTGCCACTGCACCTTCACTAATTCCACCCTCTTGTTCCTCAAATCCTTCGACTTCCTGTCGAGGATTGCGACTGGGTGCTCAATGTAATTCAGGCTGTCATCAACCTGAATATCCTCCAAAGGCACTACTGCTGAATCGTCCACTAAGCACTTCCGCAACTGAGAAACATGGAAAGTGCTGTGGATCTGGCTGAGCTCGGCTGGCAGATCCAACCTGTACGCCACCTTGCCCACCCGGGCTATGACCCTGAACGGTCCGATGAATCGCGGGCCCAACTTTCCCTGCTTCCTGAATCGAATGACGCCTTTCCAAGGCGACACCTTCAGGAGAACCATATCCCCGACTTGGAACTCCAAATCGGATCGACGCTTGTCGGCATAACTTTTTTGCCGACTCTGAGCAGTCTGAAGTCTGCTCCAGACCTGCTGGATCCTCTCGGTCGTCTTGAGCACCACTTCGGTGCTCCCCATGACCCTCTGGCCAACTTCACCCCAGCATATCGGGGTCCTACACCTCCGTCCGTACAACATCTCGAAGGGAGGGCAGTCGATACTCGCGTGATAGCTGTTGTTGTAGGAGAACTCGGCCAGGGGAAGATAGGTATCCCAACTACCACCGAAGTCTAGCACGCACGCCCGCAGCATATCCTCCAGAGTCTGGATGGTCCGCTCGCTCTGGCCATCCGTCTGCGGGTGAAAGGCGGTGCTAAAATGCAGACGAGTGCCCAAATCGTCATGGAATTTCTTCCAAAATCTTGAAGTAAAACGCACATCCCTGTCCGAGGTCACCGATACTGGCACCCCATGCCGTGCCACAATCTCCCTGATATAGATGTCGGCCAATTTCTCGGCCGATATGCTCTCCTGAATCGGAATAAAGTGAGCACTCTTGGTCAGTCTATCCACGATGACCCAAATCGAGTCCACTCCACGTGCGGTCCTGGGAAGCTTCGTGATAAAATCCATCGTGATATCTTTCCATTTCCACAGTGGAATATCCAACGGCTGCATCTTGCCATGTGGTCTCTGATGTTCGGCCTTGACCTTCTTGCAGGTCAAACACCGCTCGACGTACCATGCCACATCCCGCTTCATGCAGGGCCACCAGTAATCCAAACGAAGATCCCTATACATCTTCGTCGCCCCGGGATGAATAGAGAATCGGGACTTGTGCGCCTCCTCCATCAAAATCTGGCGCACGCCTCCGTGATACGGCACCCACACCCTACGGTGTAGTGTCAATAGTCCTCGGCTATCATAATCAAAGGAGGAAACCTGACCCACCACGCGCTCGCTCTTCCGATGCTCCTCCTTGATAGCCTCCTGTTGAGCCTCCCGAATCTGCTCCAACAGGGGAGTCAACGGTCATCCTCAAGAAGACGTCCCTGATCGGCGCCGCCTTGCGGCTAAGCGCATCGACCACCACATTGGCCTTCCCCAGGTGGTAAAGGATCTCGCAATCATAATCCTTCACCACATCCAACCACCAACGCTGCCTCATGTTCAGATTCGGCTGGTCCATGAGGTACCTCAAACTCTTGTGGTCCGTGTAGATGGTACACCGAACCCCGTAGAGGTAATGTCGCCAAATCTTGAGAGTAAAGACCACCGCCCCCAACTCCAAATTGTGCGTCGGGTAGTTCGCCTCGTGAGGCTTGAGCTGCCTCGAAGCGTAGGCAATGACATGCCCCCTCTGCATCAGTACCGCGCCCAACCCAGTAACAGACGCATCGCAATAGACCACAAAATCCTCTACGCCCTCTGGCAGGGCTAAGATCGGCGCCTCACACAATCTCCGTCTTAGTGTCTCAAATGCAGCCTGCTGCTCGGGTCCCCACCGAAAGACCACGACTTTCTTCGTCAACCGTGTCAGGGGTACGGCTATCTTGGAGAAATCCTGGATAAATCTCCGATAGTAGCCCGCCAATCCCAGGAAACTCCGAATCTCAGATGGAGACTTCGGGACCTCCCATCTCATTACGGCCTCGACCTTGGCCGGATCAACCAGAATCCCGTTCTGGTTGACGAGGTGTCCAAGAAATTGCACCTCGCGCAACCAAAAACTTGGCATACAAGCTCTCCCTCCTCAGGGTCTCCAATACCTCTCTCAGATGCTCCTCGTGTTCCTCCCGAGTCTTGGAATAAACCAAGATATCATCGATAAAGACTATCACAGACCGATCCAACATCGGTCTGCATACGCGGTTCATGAGGTCCATGAACGCGGCAGGAGCATTGGTGAGCCCAAACTACATCACCACGAACTCATAATGACCATAGCGCGTCCGAAACGTGGTCTTCTGCATATCCTCCTCCCTGACCCTCATCTGATGATAACCCGAACGCAAATCAACCTTAGAGAACCAAGATGCTCCCTGAAGCTGGTCAAATAGGTCATCAATCCTCGGAAGCGGGTAACGGTTCTTCACCGATACCTTGTTCAGCTCTCGATAATCTATACACATCCGATGCGACCCGTCCTTCTTCTTTACAAACAGAATCGGGGCTCCCTAGGGTGAACTGCTCGGACGAATAAATCCCTTGTCTAGCAGCTCCTGCAGCTGCGTAGACAACTCCTGCATCTCAGGAGGGGCCAACGAATACGGCGCCTTGGCTATCGGAGCCGCGCCAGGGACAAGGTCAATCCTGAACTCCACCTGTCACTCTGGAGGTATCCCAGGAAGCTCCTCTGGGAAAATATCTGCAAAGTCTCGGACCACCGGAACCTCGCTCACTGTCGCCTTACCCGCCTCCCGGGTATCCATCACATATGCAACATATCCTGCGCATCCCTGCTGAAGGTAGCGCCTAGCCCTCGCAGCTGAACATACAGTGGGTCCACACTGAGGCCTCTCTCCATGAATCACTAACTCTCCCCCGCTTGGGGTCCTGACGCGCACTAGCTGTTGTGCACAATCTATCACCGCTCCATTAGGGCTCAGCCAATCCATGCCTATAATCACCTTGTTCCCACGCAACGGAATGAGAACCAAATCTACCAAATAGCGCTCCTCAAACAAACGCAGCACGCAATCTCGAAATATCATCGATGCTCGTACCGATCGATCGTCAGCGATCTCCACTTCCAAGGGGCAATCTAACTCGCCCGATGACTCATGAAACTTCTTGCTAAGTGCAAGGGAAACGAATGATCGGGACGCACCCGAATCAAATAACACTTGAACTGGGAGGCCGTTCACATGGAACGATCCTAATGCATACATATACATATAGAGCACATATCATCATAAAAATAGGATAGAGGGAAAGAATCATACCTGTCACCACATCGGGTGCGGCGCGTGCCTCGTTGGTAGTCAACTGAAATGCTCGGCTCCTCACCACTGGAGCCTCTGCCTTGCCCTGCCGACCATCCGTGATCCGCAGGGTCGCTGGAGCTGGCGCCTTCACTGGCGCTGCAACTATCAACTGGGGGCAATTGGCCTTCTTGTGGCCCCTCTGGTTGCAGTGAAAACACAGCAACTCTGATGTCTGAATAGCTGAAACTGGAGTAGTACAATCCCTGCTAAAGTGCCCTGTCTTGCCGCACTTGTAGCAGCCTCCTGATCCCATCCTACATGCCCCCACATGCGTCCTGCCGCATTTCCCGCAGCGGCTCGGTCCTGACTGGCCTTTCGGCCTACCATCTGATCCCTTGGGCTTCTTCCCCGAAGCCCCTCCTGCCTGACCCTCCTCTAGTTTCCGTTTCCGGATGTGCTCCAAATCTATCTCCCTCTCCCTAGCCCTGGCAATCATGGAGTCCAGGGTAGGGCAAGCCGAAAAGCTAACATGCTCCCGGATGTCAGCTCGTAGCATATCATGGTAACGAGTCCTCCTCATGTCCTCGTCACCAGCATACTGGGGAACCAATAAAGCCCTCTCCCGGAACTTGGCGGTGATCTCCGCCACAGTCTCCATCGTCTGCCTCATGTCTAGAAACTCCTTGGCCAGCTGCTGAAGCTCGACAGCCGGCGCAAACTCTGCCCTGAACCTGGTCACAAAGTCCGACCAGGTCATTGCCTCGATAGCTGAGGCTCCCAACGAGTCACCCACTGACTCCCACCAATCCCGGGCTCGGTCCCGTAAACACCCCGTTGCGTATCTCACCTTCGACCCCTCGGGGCAGAAGCTAGTCAACTGGGCAGACTCGATATCTGCAATCCATCGCCTGGAGACAATGGGGTCTTTCACCCCATGGAAATCCGGCGCACCACTGCCCCTGAAGTCCTTGAAGGACAGTGTGCGAGATCCTGACTGGCTAGAGGCCATATTCCTGAATGCCCGTAGGCGATCCTCCATCAACTCCATGATCCCTTCCTTGATCGACCCAAAGAGAATGGGGGTCGACTCAAGGATGCCCCTGGTGATCTCTGACGCGATGAACTCACGTAGCCTCTCATCAATCGGCTCGGAGCCTGATCCCGAACCTGACCCCTCTCCTGAACTGCCATCTACCGGCCTCGATCGAAGTACCACCATTCTGCAATACATCACAACAATCATTAGTGATACTGATACTTCCTGAGGGATCACAACTACTTACAGGTTCCCTGGTCTTATCTTGGCCTTCCTTGGTTCGGGTACGGATCCTCTGCTTTCAGTAGTACGGGTCCATACTACCTTCCACATCTATCCGTACCTTCTCCAAGGAATGCCTCGACTCCACCAGATCCCCTTCACTACTGCTGATCACAGCTATACTCATCCTAGGCTTGCCCTAGGGAGATCTCTAATTCTACTCTAACCAGTCCTCAGCTGTTGCATGCCTCATTGTAATGCCAATTGGCCATTACCCGAATACCATCACATGTGATGAGGCTCAGATAATCCTTCGAGTACCCGACTCATCCCTACAACGGTTGGACTCAAACAAGAGCTGCGCAGTAGGATCAAATTCGGCACTCTAAGATTATTCAATCCTGATTACATGTGACGTGACGCATTCGCCTAATGGCTAACTCCCATTATTCAGAGTCCCACAAAGCACGAAGCAAGCAGCATTCAAACAAGGGTAACAATCTCAATTAACTCTATCCACTTTCAGGAACTGAGCTAGCATATAGTGCTAAGCTCATACTACCAGGCATAACCTAATCAGGCTATCCTACTTACTGTCTACTCAATAACTAGCATGCAATTTCTCATACAACTGAAACACAAATAGTAGGCACATAAGGCATCACTCCTAGATCCTTAGTCCTATTCTAGCATGCGGTTCTACGAAAGCTGATAAACATAACATAAACTTGTATGGGTACTATGGGGAATACTTACTTGAGCTCGGCCGGTCGCGCACATCACACACTTCGTTCTTTCTCAAAACTCTTTTCTCAATTTTAGAAAACATTTTCTTTTAGAAAATCTTTCAATCCCTCGATTTGAGTTCAGACACTCCCGAAGACGTGTCCGAATCCCTCAAACCAGGGCTCTGATACCAACTTGTAACGACCCAATTTTCACATCCAAAAGAAATTTTGTTTAGAACCGTTACTTTAGAAAATATTAATAACTAAAACATCGTTTGATCAACCATAATATAAACTGAACCATGTCTGAAAACCAAAACATACAACTAATCAGAATATCAGAGTATCAATCCCAGAAAAGCTCGTAAATGCGGAAACCGGAGAGTGTGTGTGTGACATGCTGCTACCGCGCCGGCTCCTTTCCCCTAGCTGACGAGGTACCTGAAACCAAAACTGAAACTGTAAGCACAAATCTTAGTGAGTTCCCCCATAATACCCCATACCATGCATACATATAACAAACAATGTTCAGCTAGGAGTTACGGGCCTTGCCCACACTCGGGAAGATACGGGCCCTGCCCACACTTCGCTAGCCGGGAGATACGGGCCTCACCCATACTTGTGAAGATACGGGCCCTGCCCACACTTCGCTATCGGGGAGATACGGGCCTAGCCCACACTCCAACCTCGGAGAGATACGGGCCCTGCCCACACTCAACCGCTAACCCATAACATACAAGTATCACGCAGACAACAAGTATAAGCAACTCTATCATATTAACACATATTTCATACTTGACTAAACCCAGAGGTACGGGCTCGGCCCACACTCTAGTACTAACATCTCGTCTACACGGGTCGGCCTTGGTGCCTTAGACCCATTCCTACTGGAAAGGAAACTCACCTCGAAATAGCTGCTGGTCTGTGTGGGAATTGATCACCTACTACTGCTGCTGCTGCTCCAGAAACTCCCCGGCTGTAATTCCCACAATATACTTAATCATACATTGCTAACTGTCCTTTGGGTAAAAAGACCATTTTACCCCTGGTCTAGCCCTAAGTCAAATCAGAGTCAACTTTTAGTTGACCCGACTCGCCGAGTTGGCTCTCCAACTCGCCGAGTCCCTGTCCAGACGATTGTCCTGGGTCCCTGATTCTACTTGTCGAGTTAGGCTATGACTCGACGAGTTCTTCTTCTAAACTGACATTAAAGTTCTTCGTCCTACTCGCCGAGTCATATGAACACTTGTCGAGTTCGTCTTCATCCGTTGAACACTCATGCTTAGACTTGCTGAGTTGTATGAACAACTCACTGAGTCTGTTCTTGATCTAAGGAGATTGCCTTGAACTCGCCGAGTCAGGGAATTGACTCGCCGAGTACCTCCATAGATGGGTTAAGCTTCCGACTCAGTGAGTCACACCCCGTGACTCACTGCTCACTCGACATTACGAAAAGGGAACAAACCCGGAGACTCGCGACCAGACTCGCCGAGTCATATGAACGACTCGCCGAGTCGTTGCCATGCACTTACTAAATACATGGATTTGCTCGATTCCACTCCATGGCATTCATAGATCTGGACTTCTAGGACACAAATCACACGTAAAGTTTCCAACTTTACGTGTGGATATTCACCAATATGGATTTTAAGGCTCAAAATGCCTTAAAGGGTAGATCTAGGGCTAACAAGCAACATGGGGCCATAAAGCTAACAGATCTGAGCTCCTGGAGCTCAATCTTTCCTAGATCCAGAGGCCAAACATCTTATTACGACATATAATGCACATTCAAGCTTGGGGATTTGACCAAGAAAGACCCAAATGAAGTTTTAAGCATAGAATCATGGGGAAAACGAGTTATACCTCAAAGGAACTGCTGGAAGAACACAATAATTGCCTGGATGGCTTCCCTTCTTCTGGATCTACTTCCTTCCTCCTTCAAAACCTTCAAAAACACACACAATAGCCTCCAACTCTCAAGGAACAACTTAGAACGGGGGATACAGGGCTCTAAGGGTGAATGGGGGCTGGCTTGGGGCAGTTAAGTCGTTTAAATAGGGTGCAAACCCCTGAAACTTAGGGTTTCATCCAACAGCGGCGACTCGCCGAGTCTAGGATATGGACTCGCCGAGTCGCCAACTTAAAACGTGTCCTGGGTCGCGTCCCTACTCGGCGAGTCGGACCTATGACTCGCCGAGTCCAAGGCTAAAATAGGAAATGTTCGGATAAGATTTACATACCAGAAACCAGGTGCTACAAGGGAAACCTTTGACTCAACTCAAACCAGTCCTCAGCTGCTGAAGGCCTCCTCGCAATACCAATTAGCCATCACCTGGATACCATCACATGTGACGATCCTACAACGGTTGGACTCAAACAAGAGCTGTGCAATAGGACCAAATCCAACACTCTGAGATTATTCAACCCTGATCACATGTGACGTGACGTATCCACCTAATGGCTAACTCCCATCACTTAGAATCCCACAATGCACAGAGCAAGCAACATTCGGACAAGGGAAAATCTAACCATACCACATAGCAAGAATCTGAACTAGCATGCAACACAACTCATAAACTCAGGCATAACCTAATCAGGCTATCCTACTACTGACTATTCAGCACTATCATGTAGATCAAAATCACATACAACAGGCACATAAGGCATCCTCCCTAGATCCTTAGTCCTAATCTAGCATGCTATTCTATTTACTGATAACCAAACCATAAACTTGTATGGGTATTTTGGGGTACTTACTTGAGCTCGGTTGATTGCATGCACCACACCTCTTTTCTCTTTTCAAAGATCTTTTCTTTCTGAATTCTTTTTACTTTTCTAAAACCATTTTCTTTCTCAAAACTCTTTTTACAAAACTGTCTTTCCATTTTGAAAACTTCCTTACCAATTCCTCAGTTTGAGCTCAGACACACCTGAGAGCATGTCCGAATCCCTCAAACCAAGGCTCTGATACCAACTTGTAACGACCCAAAATTTAAGACCAAAAATTTCTTTTAATAAATCATTACTTAAAGTAATGTCATCATTCCAAAACATAATATGAGTATAAGTTTTCAAAACACATGTTCATTATCAGAGTAAACATTCCCAGGCTATCTAATCTATAGTGTGTGCCATGCGATCACCCCGAGCTCTTCCCTCCGCTACCGGAAGTACCTGAACTCACTAAGCATGAAGCTTAGTGAGTTCCCCACCCTACCGCATACCATGCATAACCACATACTGCACATACTGGGCCACGCCCACTATCTTGGGCCTCGCCCGCTACAACGGCCCCGCTGCTCCAGGCCCCGCCTGGCTTCGAGCCCCGCTCGGATACATATCTGTTTTACTTAGGCCTCGCCTGTCACAGGGCCTCGCCCGTCAACAAATAATAACACATAAACATTTCACAACACATAACTAACACATACGACTGGTTCTGTCCTAAGGCCTCGCCCATGTCCTGCTATTGATGAGTCATGGGACACCGTCCACGCTCCTAATGGTAGTGAGGTACGGGCCTAGCCCACTCTCACTCTTGTTCAAGTTCGGGCCTCGCCCCTATTATGCTACTAATGAGATATGGAACCCCATCCACACTCTGCTATTGGTGAGATACGGGACCTCACCCACACTCACCTCCCTACCAGGCACATACATGTATCACACAGACAACAAGTATAAACTATCATATAAACAATTCCTTGGGCACCCGCCCGCTATTATTGGACCTCGTCCTGAAAATAATACTAGCATATTGTGCCTAGGGCTAACCCCCGGGTCTTCTACTCATAACTACATGGGCCGGCATTGTGGCCTTAGACCCATTCACACAAAGGGAAACTCACCTGCACTAGCTGAACATGCTGATGATCTCACTAGTTACTGCCCGACAACTCACGAAACTCCTGCTCCCCTTGCTCCCCGAACTACTAATATCAATGCAACACTGAGTCTAATTGACCCCCGAAAGACAACCAAGTCAACCCTGGTCCAAGGTCAAAGTCCTGGTCAAAGTCAACCTTCCCGGTCAACCCTACTCGCCGAGTCACCCTACTGACTCACCGAGTTCAAAATGATAAGATTCCTTCCATTCGCGACTCGACTCGCCGAGTCAGTCCATGACTCGCCGAGTCTACCGATTTCTGAGTCCAGACTTGTCCAACTCACTGAGTCTTCACCCGACTCACTGATTCGAGTCTCAACTCGAAGGGTTTGGGGTTTCGCGACCTGACTCGCCGAGTCCAAGAACAGACTCGCCGAGTACAAAGCAATCCTCATATGACTCGACGAGTTGTTCATCCCACTCATCGAGTTTCTCCACAACTTCATGCTACTCACCGAGTCCACTCAAAAGACTCGCCGAGTCCCTTCAGTTCTCCTTACATGCAGAGGACTTTAGAGTCATGCATGGACTCCAAACTGTAGATCTACCCTTCCCAAGCCTATTCCACACGTAAAGTTGCAAACTTTACGTGTAGAGAAGGAGATCTAGGCAAAATATGCCATAAACTAGGGTTTAAGGCCAAGGGGCTTCAAGATCGACTTAATGGCTGATACTTTATGCTTCTCCATACCATAACACACTTGGATCTGAAGTAGCAACTCCAGATCCGGCTTCTAACCCATAAGGGTGGCTAATCATGGCTTAAAAAGCCCAAAACTCACAACCAAAATAGATCTAAGGGAAGGAAATGACTTAATACCTTCAATACTTCAGAAAGGTTCCACAAACTCCAGATCTGAAGAAAATCCTTGAAGCTTCACTGCTTCCCCTCCTTCTTCTTCCTTCAAATCACCTAAAAATGGCTTGGAAGCTTGAATGCACAACAATGGAGGCTTAGGCTTCGTTTTCTGAACAAGGGAGGCTCTAAGGAACCCTAATGGAGAGAATAAGAAGCTTAAATAGTGCTCAAAGTCCTGGATTTAGGGTTCTCCTCGCACAGACCAGACTCGCCGAGTCCACTTGGCCGACTCGCCGAGTTGGCCACTTACACCTTGACCCGGATCCCGCTCGGACTCGTCGAGTCACTCCTTGGACTCGCCGAGTCGACCCTTAAAATTTGGGATTTCATTCCTTTCTTGTCTTTTAAAACTTTGGGTGTTACATCTTGTGCGTCTTAAGGGTGCCTGATCCATCAGCTCGGGCCTAAAATTATGTAATTATAATAATTTGTCATGAATAAAGTGATTTATTAAAAAAAGAAAAGAAAAGATGATGCATGAAATTGCAGGTTAGCTCAAGGATAATTATGGTATTTATTAGTTTTAAGTTTGTTAGAAGAGGCTCTATATAGTGGAATGAAAAAATGTGGTTTTTATTATCACGCTCCTCTCCTTTTTCCATCCTCAAACCCCTCTCCCCCTACTTCACTTCACTGTAAACTTAATATAACTACAAGTTTATATCAATTAAAGATTCATAGTTATCTTAGAAATAAAAAGCATTAATCAGTTTCAAATAGGTTTTAAAATTAAATGATGAAGGGATTGGGTGGCAATGGATAAAGTAGGAAACATTGATGAAGAAATGGGAACATACTCTAAATTATCTTCATTTTAAGAATGGTCGTTACGGTTTATGATAGATGTAAGAATAAATTTTCATATGTTCACCTCAATTTCATGCACTTCTAGTAGATTTTAAGAAAATAATTCTAGAATGTGAAAACATCGAATGGATTAAAAGAAAGGTATTTCTGATCACCACCTCATGTTAGGCACGCTGAGTGGATGCTCACCACTTTGTTAGAAACATATTAATGTGAAATCAGAATTTTAGATATTCTGATCTTGAACAACATCATATGAATTTTAAAGGAAGGTAAATAGAAAAAAATAAATAAATACTACCTCTTTAAAAGTCTATCTGTTAGAACCACACCTTTAGGGTTGTTAAAATGTCAACCTGAGGAAAAAAATAAACCTAAGGTTCCATTGACATCATGAGTTATATTAATGTATAGAAACAGAGTAGAAATAATGAAATGGTTGGTGTGTTCATGATCTATAAATTATATTACTATTAGTAGGTGATATGAAGTCCAGATCTACATAAATTCCACCTCTAAAGAGCATGTTTTTTTTTTCCATATAAGCTAAAATAACGATCTACGAATGAACAACATCATGTTCAAATTTAAAAGCCAAAATTGTTGGATCAATATCTAAAAAATACTGGAGACGGTGAAATCAAGTTCATGTTTTGGTCATGAAAAAGGGTTCTTGGGATATTTTAGAGAGTTGGGTAAAAGTAATTTTCCATGGATATCCAGTTTGAATGTGTACTTTTTCCAACATTGGGCTTGCCTACAGCAAGTACTTATCCTGTAATTATACATAAATGTGTGAATCGTTTGTTTTATACAATATTTGTGAAATTGTGAGCTTTTTTGAAGAAAAACTAAGGTCGGTTGTATACAATGACCGATAATGATGATTTCTTTTAAATTTTCATTACCTATCATCATCATCAATTTCTAAATTGAAGCAATACAGTCGTGAAAAATATTTTAAGGATACTGAGTACTGTCATGGTTAGGGTCAACAAGGTAACCAAGATCCTCCATCTCATAATCATCTAGAATCGTCATGTTCATATCTTATAGTAGTGAAATCCGATACAACAAATGCCCCAAACATCTCTACAAAAGGAACATCTACACCCTATAAGAATTAATTTAGTTTTCCTTAAAATAGGATTTAGTAAAGCTAACATATACATAGTCAAACATACCTCCATTTGCGATGAAAAGCCTTTAATTTCCATTTGTAGTATTTGTTTCGCATCTACCTGTCCTCTAAGTCAACCACTTTCTTGAAGCATCTATTACCAACTGGATGTAGAAGTTCCTCTCCTTTATTAATCTGTAACATTATGAAATGGAAGTAGAACCGAAAGTTTACTATTACCACTTAAGCAAAAAAAAAAGTAGATGTATACATAAACACACACACACACAAACCCAAAACCATCCACACACAGTAAGATACACAACTGCAGACACTGACACATCCATTCATAGCAAAACATAAACGTAAAATCTCACAAAATTTCGACACCTAATACCAATGATGTTAGCTTGAAGGAACTCACAGTCGTCTTCATCAAGAACATTGTTCTGCTTCGATTCTCTACCAAGATTCATGTAACATAAATCAGAAAGATAGCCATTGACTCACACAAAATTTAAGATTGTCAAATTGATCTTACTTCTTTTCTTATTCTTTTTCCTCTCATCATCAATATCTGCCCTTTCATGTTCATAAGCATCCTGTTCACCTTCATCAACATCATCTACTACGAAATCATCTTTCTCATACTCATCATCTTCAATTTCCGTTTCATCAAGGCCATGAGCAAAAACATGATAAATGTAAAATCCAAAACTTCCCAGAAACAAATATAAAAAAAGAGTACATATAACAATTAAAAAAAAGCTTAAAGTACCTTTCGAGAAAACAATAGCATTCCAAATATTCATTCTTGATACAGAAAGATTATTGAGAATTCATACCATCTTCTTCGTTAGCGTCGCTATCACGATCTTCACTATCAACAACGTCTACATCAATTCCATGCTGAATATTACATGCTCAATGACTAAAACTAACTGAAATATTGATTATCATGTATCAATACAAAAACATCAAGTCGTAATAGCATATATAAGAAGTCATTCGAGTAAATCAACTCTTTTATGTAGAAAACAATCCAGTAAGTGAAAGGAAGAACATATGGAAACTTCGTATTTTAATAGTATTTACTCTTTTAGTACCTCCATCACCATCATCAAACTTGTAAATTGAATCAACCTATTAAAACCCTAAATACTGCTCCAAAAAATCCATGTGCTTCGAAGTCGGTTGGTCTCAATTACATGTTGAAACTGTGTGAAAAACATAATCAATGGGTAAGAAAGCATCTTCCTTGTTTTCAATTACAGGATGCCAATCAACTTTGTCTGTACCTTATGTAATGTATGTTTTTCACTTTCATAGTCATCTTGGCTCTATAACGGTTGTACACCCGGTTTCAGCCTGGAAATTAGAAATGTTTTTTTCAATGTTAGTCACTTCAAAAAGTAGTATGTTGGATCAAAATTTAAATATAGTATACACTAATTCTAGCATCTTCTTTGTTTCTCCATGACTTTGATGCACCCTAACTCTAGTAATCACAAGTTAACTCCAAAACATCAATTATACATTCATTGAGGCATTTCATCGAACATATAGACTGCAACAACACTTAAACATTACACAAATCCTTTTTCCAACTTTTAATTCTCAAATTGAAATCATCATGAGTAGGAGAGGCATAAGACAATTAGATAACAGCCGTATATAGAAAAAGAAGTAGATTAACAGGTAGCGTTGGAGATGCATCTTGTAAAGAGGAATCGATTATATCAACTTCGTTCAACAACTCAGTCCCCGGATACCTCTAGTAGCCACCGGATGGACGCCCCCGCTGCACTTTCCGGTGGTCGGCACCGTCACCGTCTCCATCTGCATCTGCCTTTTTTTTTTTTTTTTTCTAGTGACCACACAACACAGGGAAATGTTTTAGAGAAATAAAAGAAATAAAAATCAACGACGTCACAAAAGGAGACGTTATCGTTCTCTTTGGGCGTAGACATAACCACAAATTAGGGCTAGGGAAAGGTAGATAAGAGATGAAGGGGCTACAAAACATATAAAACCATAAAACCTTATACCTGTATTGGGATAGAGCAGAAGAAGATGGAATTCGAAAATTGAATTGTAAGTTGATTTCAAATACCTGTTTCAAACATACTAAATCAAACATGCTAAGTCAAACATGTTTCATAATGAATGATGTAGATGAGGTGTCGATGTTTGCCTCTAAAGGCGTGAATGGTGATCGATGGGGTTTGTTGAGACTGTCGCCATCGATTCAGCACACACACATAAAGAAACGTACATACATAGCCTGGTGGACTGTTGATGTTCCCTGTAGCCGGTCGGTTATACCAGGCGATGAGAAACCGTCGTTCAGTTTTGGAAGCAATCATGGAAGGGGTTTGTTGATCGATGGGGTTTGTTGATACTGTCGCAAAAAAGGAGAATACGAAAGAGGAATAAAGGTATCCAAACATTTGAGGCGGTGCTTCTACCAGAGATGTCAGTAACATCAATCCAAAGATGATTGGTTAAAAAAACGGTGAACCAAATTAAAAAGAACACGTGTAAACAAACAAACTATATAAAGATATAAATTGACCCTCTACAAAAACAAATAACAAATGAGAAAGCATTGCAAAGACACTCATACATAAGGGACCACTTTTGCCAAATCCTTAGCAAATTTAAAGGATTGATAATTTCCATATATATATATATATATATATATATATATATATATATATATATATATATATATATATATATATATATATATATATATAAATTGTTTAACACTTTAACAACTATAACCACTGGTTTTTAAGATATTTTAATTTTAAATAATAATAACTAGTTGTAAGAGTTGTGTATAACACGAGTTTATTAAAAAAATATCGATTTGTAAATATTAAACAATTTTTAAGTATTATTTTTATATAGAGTATATACAAATGCTATGTAAATCTTAAGCAATTTTTTGAGTAATTATTGTCAAATTTAATAGAATGAATCTACCTTTCATATATAAACAAAATTTTAATTTTAGAGTAAATTACACGAATGGTCCCTATGGTTTAGGGTAATTTACTCGTTTGGTCCCTAACTTATTTTTTTAACTCGGAAGGTCCCTACTATTTTTTTGTTACGTGCTTGGTCCCTATTATTTATTTTTGTTACACGTCTGGTCCTTATCTTACCTAAAAAAACTATTATTTAAATAGAAAAAAAATGGTAGTGTAGATAATATAAGGTAAGAAGGTGAGGTTGGAGGTGTGTTTATTTAAATAAATTAAAAAAATCAAGAGAAAAGTAGTCTTTTTAGGTATGATAGGGACCGAGCGCGTAACAAAAACAAATAGTAGGGATCTTCCGAGTTAAAAAAATAAGTTAGGGACCAAACGTGTAAATTATCCTAAACCATAGGAACCATTCGTGTAATTTACTCTTTAATTTAAAAAAATGAAAAACACAAGAATATGACATGTGACAATTAAATAAAAATAAAAATAAATAAGAAAATGACAAGTGGAAAAAGGATATTCTGAAATGCCTAGAAAATGACATTTGTCAAAATGAAGGAGACGATGATATTTGGCAAAAAAAAAAAAACATTTATATATTAGAATAGATGTTTTCCGATTGATGAGAACTGGTGAAAGACTCCAACTAAAAATCACCCCTGTTATTTCAATGCTTCTCAAAGCATCACACCGGCATTACATGTTAACTTCAAATTCAACTTCAACACCATTTCAAACTCGACGTTTCCTTCTTTTAACAATTGCAATGTTTTCGGCGAAATTAGGGTCGGCGACACGAAATCCGGAAAAAGAGGGGTTGTAGCGGTCGGAGCAGGCTATACAAAGCGGCCACTAGAAACCAGGAGCTTATGAGCTTATTGACGAGGAGACTGGGATAAGTTTATCGTTTGGGGAGGAACTCATGACGATAACCATAAGCAAAAACAAACCATAAGATGGTCCAAGTTAAAAATAAAAGTTAGGGATTAAACCTACAAGTTACTCCAAACCATAGGGGCCATTAATATAATTTAATCTTAATATTATATATAATGTAAGGTTCGCATTGTTGCGATGCATGATTAGTGCTGTGTTTATACGGTATGACATGATAAATGCCGTATTTATTATTTATTGAACATAAAATGTGAAACGCGCCGCCGATGGAGTAATCTGATCACCGCCACAGAAACTCGTAATCTCTGATCTGCCGTGGCAATGTCGATGTCGATGACAATGGGGTTTTCTGCCCCAATGAAGCTCAAGGCCAACGCTGTTATGAATTACAACGAACAACACCACCACGCTCTTGATGCGTCGTATGTAAAACGCGCCGCCGAGTTATCAGACCTGTCTGCCGGTTTCACCTCGCCGCATCCTAACTTTGGCTGCGTGATAGCAAAAAACAGCAAAGTTTTCGGAGAAGGATACCTTTACGCTCAAGGGACGAAACCGGCGGAGGTCCAGGCGGTGGAGGCCGCCGGAGAGTACTGCAGAGGCGCCACTGCTTATGTCAATATGGAACCTGAAGACTGCAACAACGATAACACCTCTCTATCTGCTTTTATTAAGGTTTTTGTCATTGCTTCATTTCACATTATAGGATAATTTGTTCAAATCTACATGCTTAATAATCATAACCCTTAGGCTGGAATTACCAGAGTTGTAATTGGGATCAGAAATCCATTGCAACATCTTCGTGGAAATGCTATTCAAGCATTGCGAAGTGAAGGACTACAGGTTGATGTTCTTGGGGAAGATATAAGAGGTGTCTCCATGGAGGTACGTATTGTATAAATCTTTAGCATTCTCACACGTTTCTTTTCTTTCTTTCTAATTTGTCGTTATTCAATCTTATACTACATTAATTCTTCTAGGATGCTCTGAAATCATGTCTTGTTGTTAATGCCCCTTTGCTATATAGATCAGCGTTTCAAGTCCCATTCTCTGTTTTAAAGTACGCAATGACCCTTGATGGTGAGTTTCAGTGATGACACATGTTGTTTTGTAAAATCAAAACGTTGCATTTGCTCCATTTTATCCAAATATTTTAACAGGAAAAATTGCTACTAGTAGTGGACATTCATTATGGATAAGCAACGAAAAGTCAAGATCACGAGTCTTTGAGTTACGTGGTAGAAGCGATGTGGTTATTGTAGGAGGAAACACAGTGCGCAAAGATAGTACGAAATTTTAATTATTGTCACCTAGTGAATTATAAATAAATACTTCTAAAGTATTTAGTAAAAGTTTTTTGATATTTATAAATAGATCCGCGTTTAACTCCAAGAAATGGTGGTGTTCATTTACCTACACGAATTGTTATGTCGCAAACACTTGATCTTCCCGAGGTTGCAAATCTTTGGGATGTTAGAGATGTGCCCACAATAGTTGTCACTCAGAGAGGTGCAAGAAGAAGTTTCCAGAAGTTTCTTGCCTCAAAAGGCGTTGAAGTAGTGGAATTTGACATTTTTAACCCGAAAAGAGTTGCGGAATATCTTTATGATCGTGGGTATCTTTCAGTTTTGTGGGAATGTGGAGGGACATTATCGGCATCAGCTATTTTATCGGGTGTCATACACAAGGTGTATGAAAGTATATATATGATCTTTCAGTTTCAGTTTAATTTGTTTGAAAGTAGAATTCTATAATTGGGTAAAATTATGATGTAGGTGCATGCTTTTGTTGCTCCTAAGATAATTGGAGGAAGGAATGCGCCTTCTCCAGTTGGGGAACTTGGGATGGTTGAAATGACACAGGCTTTGGAGTTAAGTGATGTTTCTTATGAGCAGGTTGGTTTTATATTGCAAATGTGCTTTCATTGATATGTAGAATTCAATTTAACAAACTTGATAAATTAAATTGCAGATAGAATCTGATGTGCTTATTAGTGGATATGTGCAACCCATTCCTGATTTGACACAATCAACAATTGATCCAACTTTATCTCTTAAGATAATTGGTGGAAGGAATAAGCCATGAAACCTAATCATATATACTATACATCCTCCCTGACTACCTTTGATTTTGTGCTAGCACATCTTAATAAATATGGTGGTTTTTTTAAAAAAAAAAAAATTGTTTTGTTTCATTATTATAATAGAAGTATGTTTTTAGCTCCTTTACCCTTGTATATACATTCATAACCCAAGAGCGAGAGTTATATTTTTTTGATCAAATTCAAGTATATATATTTGTGAGTTCCTATTCTTCGTGATAAATCTGTGATGATATTCTTTCCTCACGATATTTATTTTTATCATATCGAGAGTCTTGTTGCAACTCCATGGTTATTGAAGAAGCATTGCAGATGGACAACGTAATAAGAATTTTCTCTATGATAAGGTTGATCAAGCTATTGAAATGAAGATATTAAAATAAACTTTATTTAATAATAAATGGATCCTAGCAAAGTTATTACATATATTTTTCGCAAACATTGCCCAATGTGAAAATCACAAGTGTAATGACTAAAACAACCCTAAGAGTGATCGGTATGGGCAAAAAAAAGTAACGACGCGGGTGACGTGGCCGTTCTTGACGCCGTTGTAACCGGGGGAACCACCCCCCCCCCCCCAACTCGTTGCATCTCGTCGTCCGCTTCTCATTGCCATGGAAACGAAGTGTAACGCCAAAAAAATTAACTGTGGTGACTTTAGACCGTTTGAAAACGGTCAAATTCAAACCATTATATATATATATATATATATATATATATATATATATATATATATATATATATATATATATATATATATATACTTATTTTATTTCAAATTTTACATCTTTTTAAACATTCTATCTACACTTTTATAAACTTTCTTACTAAAAAAATGGAGCAAAACCCCAACACCTCCCAATCATCAAACCCAAACACACAACCAAACATAACCTCGCATCTCGGATTTGCGGGGTATGAAGGTTATTTCAACCTTTTATCGTCTCAAGGCTCACCACAAATCTCATATAAAGGCACAACTTTTAATCCCGCTTCACCGCACTACAGTTTCCCAATTCACCTTACATTCAACAAAATTAATTTGGTCAAAACCCAAATTTACAACAAAATCTTTTCCCTTCTTTTGCTTCGATGCAATAACCAACCAACCAACCATCGCCTACGACACAACAATCGGGTGAAGTGGAAGCGGGAGGTAGTAGGAGAGGGAAAGGGAAAGGAAAAGGAAAATCGAAAGGGAAAACAATAGCGGTAGAAACAGAAAATGCAGACGTTCCACAATGGTGGATACCGGAGGAGGAATACGCTTTAACGGCGGCTTAGTGTGCTACTTCAAAAAACGAACTTCGCGGAAATGGAATGAAAAAAGGAGCTTATTGGGGGGCGGTGCTCGACAATTTCACGCTATTTTAAAGAAAAATCTGTATCGCAATAATGACATGTTGAGCAGCAAATAGGGTATGATAACTAAGCGGTGCAGCAAATTCAACGGTATTTACAACTAGCTTGAGGCGCAACAATAAAGCGGAACCAACGCCTTTGATTTGTTCAAATCTGCTAAGGAACAATATCGGGTTGAAATGGGTCATGTTTTCGACTTTGAAAAATCATGGGAATTGTTGCGAGCGGATCCAAAGTGGAATAAACCGCCTACATCGTCATTTGGAGTTCCTGGAAAGGCAGACACGGGAGATATGTGACATCCCCAAAATCACGGCCAGAAAAGACCGGTTTTGTTTATACTTTATTTCAAAATCAGAGTAACCTTTTAATAAAAGAGTTGCGGAATTTGTCCCAAAACAATAATGTGACATCCCCATTTTTCATGGCCAGAAAAGACTGATTTTGTTTATGCTTTATAAAAATCAGAGTTCTTTTAATAAAAATGTTGCGAAATTTGTTCCCAGAAAAACACGATAAATATGTTATTAAAACATTTTCGAAGAAACGTATTTTATTCATTTCAAAACGTTTGGGATGTCATCGTTAATACATAAACATAAGCATAAACAGAACTTACATTTATTTACACTAGTGATCTACATCTCTTTACATCTCTCAGTGTAATGTGACTTTATATCAACACCTGTGATGTAAATAAACTGAGTGGGTCAGGTTGGGAAACCTGGTGAGTACATAGGGATTTCAATCCCACAATGTTATACCATATATATAGTTTAAAACTCACAAAATATACAATTTCACCATATATATAAACAACTCTTATCCCACCCTGTCGATTCTCACAACGAGGCTATCCATACGCTCGGACCTAAGATTAGTCATTTTACCTATTCCATACTCCCGGATCAGAAATGAACAAATTTACCAAATATATACTCTCGGACTAGGGACGAAGGACTAATCCATACTCTCGGATTAATGATGAATGATTATGCCTAATCCATACTCTCGGACTAGGGATAATGACTAATCTATACTCGCGGATTAATGATGAATGATTATGCCTAATCCATACTCTCAGACTAGGAACAATGACTATGTCTAATCCATACTCCCGGATAAACGACATATACTAAATTCTATTCTCTGAGTATAACTCACTTGTACTCGTAAGAATATACTACCCAATATTCCTCATATTTAATTTAGGTCTACTCTTCATCCTAAATTATTAAATATAATCAGGTATGTTCTTTAACACGTATTTCAGGCAACATCAATTAACTCGCACATAAACATATAATTAATACTTCAATCAATACTTGTATTAAAATCATGTTCATGAAAGGGACTATGCACTCACTTGATAGGTGGTGACTCAGCACTCGGACAACACTTCGATACTCTCAAAACAACTTTCCTTCGATAAAAACCTAGTACCAATACCACTAGGGTTTAGTATAACGATAACCGCGACAAATTAATAGTTTGACTATTATTATTATTATTATATAAGCGTTAAATAACACTCAATACAACTCATAATAATAACCCAAATAATTATTTTAAGGACCTGGTAACATTCCTATAATTATTTGAAAGCTATATTAAAAACTGCGTAAGCATAGCACACTTACAGTGAATTTTATCAAAAACCGGAATTTAATTGGAGCAGCGTTTCGAAACTGAAAGGCTCTTTTTCTCGGGACTCCGGAAGCCTCGGGGCTTCCCTCGGGTGCTAGGTATTTTTCCTAGGGCTTAGGGGTGGTTTGGGAGCTAGGGAGAGAAAGTATTTTAGAGAGAGAAGGAGAATGGTGTGAAAAATGAAGGCTGCCCTCGCAGCTATTTATAGGTTGCTGGCTTCGGATTTACGCTGGGCGTACTCCTCGAGTATGGATGCCAACTCGCAGCCAGCTGTGTCGCATTCCGGTTGGTTCAGATTGGAGCTACGCGGGGCGTAACATCTCGGACGCGGGGCGTAATTCGAGGGTGGCGTGTCACAATCCGAAGCGAAGCCTTGGTCAACAAGCGATGGCCCAAATGCGGCCACGTCATCCATCTCGCATCAGATTTCGCAATTTGCACACTCAACTTTAAAAATTCGTAACTTTCGCATACGAGCTCCGTTTTCGAAGTTCATTATATCCACGTGAAGGCGGGAACGTACTCTACAACTTTCGTTTAGACTTCGTCAGCTAATTTTGACTCGATTTTAAATTTTATATTATTAATAGACCGGGATAGGATTGGTCCGTTAAATTCTCATAACTTCTTCATCCGACATCCGTTTTAGCCCATCTTTTTCTCGTTACGCTACTTTTAACGAGATCTTCGATTCTCGTTTAGGTCGTGTTGGCTAAAAACTGCTCGATCTAATATTCGAATTTCGGGCTGTACACTGTTAACTCGAAACTTCGAAAAATCATAACTTCTTCATACGAAGTCAGATTTGGGCGTTCTTTTTATCGATGTTCTTAGTTTAACATATTCTACGACTTTTGTTTGGATCGCTAAGGCTAAATCTCGCTCTATCATAAATTCACTAGTTACGCTTCCCTGTATCGTGTTGGTTCCGTCGCGAAACTTCAACAGGTCATAACTTCTTCGTTATAACTCGGATTTCGGCGTTCTTTATATGTACGGAAACCTTGAGACATATTCTACAAATTGGTTAAGATTATTTATTCTAAATAATCCTTTGTCGAAAAATCGTTTTCGACACTTATCGTCTCTAAATTGACTAGCCCGGATCTACGGGCGTTACAAATAATATGATAAAGAGTTATCAAAAGCATTTCCTTAGAAATGTATTTCATTAAAAGACTCGGGATGCCATGTTTGATACAGTACATAAGTATAAACAATATAATATAAGCTTACTACATTATTTCATATCTACAGGCCTATATCCGTAATCCCTCATCCCAACACATCACAATTATGATTGAGCGCCACTACCTGTAATACATAAAACTGAGTGGGTCAGGCTTGGGAGCCTGGTGACCACATAGGGTTTTCAACCTACAATAAATAAGTTTATTAATTTCATCGACCAACAATAACCCGATTACCCGTTCCCGTTATCCTCACATTACATCCCTAAACACCTATCATAAGGGACCTATCCTAAGGATCATCATCGGGATGGTCACTACTGGTAATGGGGTTCCTTAGCAATAAATGTACTAAAGGCAACCATGAGGGGGATGGAGTACACCGGTGAACACATCATTCACAAACACATACATGTTGCGAGCTTGCCAGTGTTCCACTAGACTGTCTAGAAGTGTCCGTGGTCGTCATCTATACTCCGCTAGATGACTAGATCAACAACAACAACATCGATGCCTCTCCTCATTTTATCACACATCGTCTTATTACATCTACCTATGTTTTATCCCAACATTTTTGTAGATATAAAATACATATACAGTTTAAATCATTTAAAAATTGTATAAAAACATTCATCCAACATAGATAGCAAGCATATAGATAATATGCACACATATCATTTAATATATAAAATACTTCATATCTATGTGTAAGATGAAAGTAACTATACACTCACCTGAAAAGGTGGTGAATCCGAACTCAGACAGCGCTTCGCTTCTTATAAACAATTTCCTTCGACGAAACCTAGTATTATTACCACTAGAGTTTAGTCTATTATTCGTCGAGACTAATTAATAGTCTAGGTATTATTGCTATTATATAAGCGTTAAAAAATACTTATATAGCCCATAATAATAGCCCAAGTACTTATTATAAGTTGCTAATAACGTTACTATAATTAAATAAATGATATATTAAAAATAGCGTAGGTGTAGCTCACTTATAGCGGGTTTTATAGAAAATCGGGCTTTGCTTGGAGCAGCGTTCCCGAGCTAAAAAGCTCTTCTTCTCGGAGCCGTTGAGCACTTCGGGGCTTCCGCCTCGTGCTAGGGAGTTTCCCTAGGCTTTTCGGGGGGTTTCGGGGCTAGAGAGAGGTTCTAGAGAGAGTAAAGAGAAGAAAGAATGAGAAAGGTGTGAAGAAAATGAGGGTGAGAGAGGTGGTATTTATAGGGTGAAATGTGGCTGAACTTGGTGCCACATGTCACCATCTGGTGGCAAGCCTTGGGGAGAAAGCAATGGCCAAGATTGTGTCACATCACCCATTTTCGCACAACATACTTCCGACTTCTAAAATCCGTAACTTTCACATACGACCTCCGTTTTTGATGTTCTTTATATCCACGCATAGGTAATAATAAGATATACAACTTTCATTTTGACTCCATCGGCTAATTCTTGACCGATCATAAATTTAACAGTACAATGAGATTATATTGTTAAACGTCCTCGTAAAATTCATAACTTCTACATACGGACTCTGTTTTCGTCTGTATTTTTACCGTTGATTTCATACTAATGAGATCTTCAACTCTCATTTAGGTCGCATAAGCCAAAAACTGCTCGAACTAGAGTTCGAGTTTCGGGCCGTACATTGCTAAGCCGAATCTTAGAAAAATCATAACTTCCTCATACGAAGTCAGATTTGGATGTTCTTTTTATGGATGTTCTCGGTTTAACATATACTACAACTTTGGTTTAGATCACTAAGGCTAAAAGTCCTTCATCGTAAATTCACTATTTACGTCTCCCGGTGTCGTGCCGGTTTTGCCGTAAAACTTCGGCGAGCCATAACTTCTTATAACTTGGATTTTGGCGTTCTCTATATCCCCGGAATCCTTGTTTCGACCACTACAACTTTATATAAATATATCGGGCTTATATTATACTTTAATTTTGACGCTTATTTTTATTTTTTATTAATTATATATTTAAAATTAAATAATAAGCACAGAAAAACACATAATTCATATAATACTCAAATATTTCATCTTTATTACTTCAAAAAGACTTACAATAGTTGATCTAGACTATTACATTGTCAAAAATGCTTAGTCCTGAAACCCGAGCGTTACAAGAAGCACGAGCAAAAAGAGAGGGAACTAATGGCACATCAGTAAGGCCGATCCATGGGCCTAGGCAAGCTAGGCGACCGCCTCGGGCCCCCAAACGTCAAAGGAACCCATATTTATACCTGTTATTGGGTTATATTAGTTGCAGCCCATATGTTTTAAGCCTATATTAATCAAAGCCCATATGTTTTTGGCCCAAAATTAACTCCAACACACTACGCCCAAATTGAAGAAGCGGGAGTGAAGGAGTCTGACCTACCGTGTTTGATGTTCTCGGTTCCAATTTCCAAGAATCAATTGAATCTTCGATAGTTCGACTTCTCTTCAGCAAAGCTGGTTCACTTCCATGGAAAATCCAAATGACACACCTCTCTAATGGTTAGTTCTCGATTCTCCTTCTTCTATTTCTAGTTCAAGACTTCAAGTTAATCGGTTACCCTTCTCCAATCTCCTCATCTTCTCTGAACTTTGATTTTCTGATTTGCCATTTCCAATTTCATATTTCTGATTTCTGGAATAGCTGGTGGAGTGGTGTTGTGGTGGTTCTTTTTCTGATTTCTCATTTCTGAATCATTTGGTGAATCTGTGTCCCGTGAATCAGTGAATGGTGAATTCGGATTTTGGATTTACTTTGAAGACTGAAGTACAGTACAACGCTTTGATTGTGAGTCTAATTTTTTAATCTGTGAACTATTTGTCTATTTTGTTAAGAGTAGGCAATGGAATGTGATTTGATTATTGATTTTGATTAAATAAACTTTTGTAATGTTGATTTTGTTATGAATGATTAATCAAGGTATGAGATAAATTTTCTAATTTCTTTGTTTAACTGTTTTTTTATGTTCAGATAATAAGATTTGAGATTGGCAGATTGCTCAAAGATTATTAACAACTAAGTTGGTTACAGATTTACAACCTACTGCCTACAAGTAATTTCTTTTTTTAACAAATTTAATCTATTTTCTGTGATTTTGCTAAATTTGAAATTTCTCATATTTAAAGATTATTTTGTATTTTTAATCTTCAGATTTCATATTGCTTTGGGAATAAAGAATTAAGGATATAATCTTATAAACAAGCAACATAAAGTCAACTGTTGAGCAGCCACATTAGCCATCAGATAGTCTACTTTCCCTTTATTTTGTTAAGTTATTTTTTGTGAATCTGTGTGATTGTTTGTTACTAGTTATCTTAATTGTTATATGTTGAAAATGCCTCCTAGAAAATATATGTCCGGAAGTGAAAAACGAAAAAAAAAAAACAAAAAATTGAACAATTAAACTATTCTAAAAAAGGATCTATGAATAAGTTTGTAAAAAAAATAAATTATTCTAACGTAGAAGATAATGTTGCACATAAAAATGGTTTAGGTGAAGAAGATAATGCCATACATGAAAATGTTATTGATGATGAAATTTTTAATAATGAAGATGTTAATTTTTCTCATGAAAATGTTAATATTTCAAATGAGAATGAAAATGAAAACGACATGAATAATAACAATGAACAATTTATTCCACCTTTAGGTATATTTGATCCTAGTAACTGGAATAATCTTGATAATAACTTAAGAGATCTTTTGATTGAAAAATGGCCGATAAGAGAAAATTTTTTTGTGTATCCTAAAGATAATTTATCTAGACATTTTTCTTATGCTTCTTATACTAGAAAGTTAAATAATGGTGAGACGAGTGATCGAAAATGGCTAATTTACTCAAAACAAGTTGATAGAGTGTTTTGTTTTTGTTGTAAATTGTTTAAACCTAATAATTATGTTACTAAAATTTCTTTAGCAAATGATGGATTTAATGATTGGAAACATCTATTTGATAGACTTAACGAACATGAAAATAATTCCCAACATCTTTTTTGTATGGATTCTTGGGATGAAGTAAAAACAAGATTGTATAATAATAAAACAATTGATAAAGATTTACAAAATAAAATTTTAACTGAAAAAGAACGTTGGAGGCAAGTTTTAAAAAGAATAATTGTTGCCGTCAAATATTTGGCAAAATACAATTTGACTTTTCGAGGTTGTAATGAAAAACTGTTTCAAGAATCCAATGGTAATTTTTTGGGAGCAATTCAAATGATGGTAGAATTTGATGTTATAATGCAAGAGCATGTTAGACACATAAAAATTTATCAAACTCATCTTCATTATTTAGGGCACAAAATTCAAAACGAAATCATTTCTATTTTAGCTAATAAAGTTAGAAATTCTATAATTAATATTATAAAAGAATCAAAATATTTTTCTATTATCCTTGATTGCACCACTGATGTTAGCCATCAAGAACAAATGACTCTAGTTATTCGATGTGTGAACATGTCTAATAATAAAATAAAAGTTGAAGAATTTTTATAGAATTTTTGAAAGTAGAAAACACATCAGGTTTAGGACTTTTTAATGAGTTATTAAATGCAATTAAATCATATGGT
The DNA here is from genome assembly GCF_052625555.1 of Lactuca saligna. Lineage (NCBI taxonomy): Eukaryota > Viridiplantae > Streptophyta > Magnoliopsida > Asterales > Asteraceae > Lactuca > Lactuca saligna. Next base: position 147,449,643 of record NC_136424.1, on the reverse strand, counting down.
CTTAATATTGATGATGTAAGAGGACAAGGTTATGATAATGGTTCTAACATGAAAGGAAAACACCAAGGGGTTAAAAAAGAATTACTTGAAATTAATCCGAAAGCATTGTTTATGGCATGTTCTTGTCATAGTCTTAACCTCACGGTTAGTGATATGGTTCATTCTTGTGCTAAAGCTATTTCTTTTTTTTGGAGTTTTGCAACACATTTTTGTATTATTTTCGGGTTCAACTAAAAGATGGTCAATATTACTTGATAAAGTCCCTAACTTAACGGTAAAATCTTTATCTAATACTCGTTGGGAGAGTCGAATAAAAAGTGTCAAAGCCATTAGGTTTCAAGCTCCTCATATAAGGAATGCCTTGGTAGAATTATGTTCATCATGTGATGATGCAAAGTCTAAAAGTGAAGCTGAAAGTTTAGTTCATGCTATTGAAAGTTATGAATTTGTACTTGGTATGGTAATTTGGTATGATATTTTATTTGCTATTAATAAAGTTAGTAATAAAATGCAAACCAAAACCTTGTGTATTGATGCCACAATTGATCTATTAAAAAATATGATGACATTTTTTAAAAATTATAGAAATGAAGGTTATGCCCTTAGTATAGATAATGTAAGGCCATTGCATCGGATATGGATGTTGAACCTATATTCCTAAAAAATGACAAATTATTAAAACAAAACAATTTGATGAAACTAATTGTGAAAATATTTCACTATCACCCGAAGAATCATTTAGAATCGAGTATTTTATATATATTGTTGATGTGGCAATTGCGTCATTAAAGAGTAGATTTGAGAAATTAACAAACTTTGAAAATATTTTTGGATTTTTATATGATTCAAAAAGGTTAAAATCATTTGATGAAATTGAACTTAAAACAAGTTGTACTAATTTTGTAAATAAGTTTACTCATAATGACTTATGTGATGTGGATTTAAATGATTTTATTACGGATCTTAAAGTATTAATAAAGACTTTTCCAAATGTTGTTATGTCATCGATTGAAATTTTAGAGTTTGCCCAAAGGTAAAGATTGTTATCCAAATGTTTGTATTGCATATAGAATTCTATTAACCATACCTGTTACTGTAGCATCAGCAGAAAGACGCTTTTCAAAACTAAAAATATTAAAAAATTATTTGAGATCATCAATGTCACAAGAAATATTAAATGGTTTGGCTATGTTATGCATTGAAAAAGATTTGTTGGATAATATTGAAATTGATTCTATAATTGATGACTTTGCATCCGGAGAGGCAGGTGGAGTTTCGTATTGATTTTGTTCCGGGAGCGGCGCCTATTGCCAAGGCACCCTATCGCCTTGCACCACCAGAGATGAAGAAGTTATCCTTGCAGCTTCAGGAGTTGCTGGGGGAAAGGATTCATTCGACCGTGTATCTCGCCGTGGGGAGCGCTAATCCTTTTTGTCAAGAAAAGGATGGTTCACACCGGATGTGCATTGATTACCGGGAGTTGAACAAGTTGACGGTCAAAACGGTCAAGATCTCTACAAAAATCAAACTTCTCGCGGATAGAGCTTCGGCTCGGGAATCGCACTTCTCAGGATCTTCGGGGCTCGGGAATATTACCGGGGCTTCGGGGTACTTCTGGCACGCAAAACGATGCAAAATGGGAGAAAGAATAGAGAAAAAGAGCAAAAGAACTCGGCAGCCTCGCATCCTATTTATAGGAGGCTGGAGCCTCGTCGTACGCTGGGCGTACAGCCTTACGCGGGGCGTAAGCCTCCGAATTCGTCATTGCATGCGTCATCCGAAGAACTCGAGTGCGAGGCGCATCATGCTTCGCGGTACGCTGGGCGTACTTCGGATCAGATCGGTGACTCCCCTTCGGATAAGGCCGAATTTTATAATTAAATTTAAATATTAATTATTTAATAAACTTTAAAAATTCATATCTTTTTCATACGAACTTCGTTTTCGACATTCTTTATATCCATGCGTAGGTGAGACTATGCTCTACAACTTTTGTTTAGACTCTGTCGGCTAATTTTGACTTTATTTTTATTAATTATTTTTAATAGGCCGGGACTGGAAAATTTCCGTTATAAATTCATAACTTCTTCATCCGACGTCCGTTCTCGCCTAACTTTTCATCGCTTTGATACTAACAACGAGATCTTCGATTCTCGTTTAGATTGCTTCGGCTAAAAACCGCTCGATCTCAAATCGAGTATTTCGGGCTGCATACCGCTAAATCGAAACTTCAATAAATCATAACTTCCTCATACGAAGTCAGATTTTGGCGTTCTTTTTATGCACGCTCTCGATTTAACGAACTCTACGAATTTCGTTTAGATCACTAAGGCTAAATATCGCTCTAACGTAAATTTCACTTTTTACGTCATTCAGCGTTGCCGGTTCTGTCGCGAAACTTCGACAGATCATAACTTCTTCGTTATAACTCGGATTTCGGCATTCTTTATATCTTCGGAAACCTCGTTTCAACTACTACAACATTATCCAAAGATATCAAGTTTATTTTACACTTAAATTTTGACGCTTATTTTTATTCTTAATTAATCAAACCACATAATTAAGCAATTAAGCACAAAACACATAATACTCAAATAATACACTTCTATTATTTCAAAACGGGTTACAAAGGTTAACCTAGACTATTATACCATCATTAATGACAGGCCTAGAAACACAGGCGTTACAATTCTCTCCACCTTAGAATGATTCCATCCCCGGAATCACACATCAACAAACAAATGCGGATAACGACCCATCATGTCACTCTCCGTCTCCCAGGTGAGATTCGGCCCATTTGTGTGTTTCCATCGGACAAGCACTAACTCGACCATCTTGCGTCGCAACTTCTTAGTCTTTCGGTCAACAATTGCCTCTGGTTCTTCAATCAACCTTTTGTTCTCATCGATTCTCAACTCCAAAAGTGGAATCATGTTGGGAACTTCCCTCGTGAACTTCCTCAAATAACACACATGAAAAGTGTTATGAATTCCATTCAATTCTTATGGTAGTTCGAGCTTGTAAGCTTGGTTCCCAATCCTCTGAAGAACTTTAAACGGTCCAATAAAATCTTGGACTCAATTTTCCCCTTTTACCAAATCTTATAAGTCCCTTCCACGACGAGACTTTAAGCAAAACCGAATCCCCAATTTCAAAAGTCATCGGTCTTCGCTTTTTGTCAGCATAGCTCTTTTAACAATCTTGAGCTGCTAACATTCTCCCCCTAATTATTTTCAACTTTTCAGCAGTTTGATGAACCATCTACGGTCCCATAAACTGCTTTTCCCCAGCCTCAAGCCAACAAGACAGCGTACGCCACTTCTGTCCATACAAAGCTTGGTAAGGTGCCATCTTAATGCTCGAGTGGAAACTATTATTGTAGGAAAATTCTACCAAAGGTAAATGTTCATCCCAGTTACCTAGGAATTCCAGAATACATGCTCTCAGCATATGTTCAAGCGTTTGTATCATTCGTTCGCTCTGACCATCAGTCTGCGGATGGTAAGCTGTACTTAAACACAACTTGGTACCCAATTCCTCTTGTAGACTTTTCCAAAACCTCGAGGTGAAACGGCTATCACGATCCGACACAATCATTAACGGAACACCGTGAAGCCTCATAATTTCCTTCACGTAAGAATTTGCAAGCTTCTCCATAGACCGTTTCTCCTTGGCTGCTATGAAATGCGCACTCTTAGTGAATCGATCAACGACCACCCATATCATGTCGTGACCATTCTTTGTTCTGGGCAGTTTAGTGACAAAATCCATAGCAATGTCTTCCCACTTACCCATAGGCATAGGCAATGGTTCTAAACTCCCATACGGTTTCTGATGTTGTGTCTTTACTCTCGCACAAGTCACACACTCAGCCACATACTTTGCAACATCAAGCTTCATCGTCGGCCACCAGTAGTAGGGTTTTAGGTCCTTATACATTTTAGTGCTACCGGGATGAATCGAGTACATGGTTTTGTGAGCTTCTTCCATAAGAAGATCTCTGACTCCTCCTGTCTTAGGTATCCAAATCTGATCCTGGAACACCTTCAGTCCATGACTGTTTACACCGAACACCAACGTTTTGCCCAAACGTTCCTCCTTTCGGTCATTCTTCTCAGAAGCTTCGCTTTGAGCTTCTTTATACTTTCCAAAATAGTCGAGACAACCTCAATTCTCAACGCTCTTGGCCTTCTCTTTTCAAGATTGACTTTCCGACTGAGAGCATCAGCAACAACATTTGCTTTACCAGGGTGGTAAAGTATCTCACACTCGTAGTCTTTAAGTAATTCTAGCCAGCGTTGTTGCCTCATATTCAATTCCTTCTGACCAAAGAGATATTGGAGACTCTTATGATCAGTAAAAAGTTTGCACTTCGTGCCATAAAGGTAATGCCTCCATATTTTCAGAGCGAAAACTACCGCTGCCAACTCCAAATCATGAGTCGGGTAGTTCTTTTCATGCTCTTTCAACTGTCAAAACGCATATGCTATCACCTTTTCTCTCTAGGTCAAAACACAACCCAATCCAACCCTAGACGCATCGCTATAAACAGCGAAGTCTTCAACTCCATCGGGTAGAGAAAGTATCGGTGCCTCGCATAGTTTCTTCTTTAGCTTCTCGAATGCTTCTTTATGCTTATCATTCCAAGCATAAGTAGCTCCTTTGTGGGTCAAAGCTTTCAACGGAGTAGCGATCGAGGAAAAGCCTTGGATAAACCTTCGGTAATATCCGGCTAATCCCAAAAAGCTTCGGATCTCCGTGGGACTTTTCGGTTGTTCCCACTTCATCACAGCTTCGATCTTCGCTGGATCAACCATTATCCCTTCTTGGTTGACCACGTGACCCAAGAATTGGACTTCACGAATCCAAAAATCACATTTGGAGAACTTAGCATACAACTTCTCCTTCTTCAAGACTTCTAACAGTTCTTGCAAGTGTCTGCCATGCTCCTCTTGGCTTTTCGAATAAATCAGAATGTCATCTATGAACACTATTACAGATTTATCAAGGAACGGATTACAAACTCTGTTCATTAAATCCATGAATGCTGCTGGAGCATTGGTTAGTCCAAACGACATAACCAAAAACTCGTAGTGTCCATATCGGGTTCTGAATGCAGTCTTCTCTATATCCTGCTCTCTTAATTTCAGCTGATGATATCCTGACCTTAGGTCGATCTTCAAGAAATAGCTCGAACCTTGTAGTTGATCGAATAGGTCATCAATCCTCGGCAACGGATATCTATTCTTTATTGTTGCCTTATTCAGCTCTCGGTAATCGATGCACATCCTCATGCTTCCATCTTTCTTCTTCACGAATAACACCGGAGCTCCCCAGGGTGATGAACTAGGTCTAATGAAACCTTTGTCCAATAACTCCTGAAGTTGCATCATCAACTCCTTCATCTCCGTCGGTGCTAATCGATAAGGTGCTTTTGCAATTGGCGTTGTTTCGGGCAACAAGTCAATACGGAATTCCACTTGTCGATCAGGCGGTAATCCAGGAAGAACTTCGGGAAATACTTCCAGATAATCACACACAACGGGAATATTCTGCATCACCTTCTTTTCCTTATTAGCATCGATCACGAATGCTAAGTATGATGTACACCCCTTGGTCAAACATTTTCTAGCTTTCATTAGAGAAATGATTCCAGAATTTACTCTACGTTTATCTCCATACACCATAAACGATTCCTTCCCTGGCGGGTTTACCTTCACTATCTTCTTCTTGCACAAAATTTTGGCATAATTGGCGCTAAGCCAATCCATTCCCAAAACGATGTCGAAACCGTTAAGTTCGATAGGCAATAATTCCTCGTGGAAATTATTCCCATTCAGATCAATTAAGATGTTTTTCATACGATAGCTAACAGGTACAAACTTGCCACTAGCAACTTCGACTAATAAGGCATTATCTAGTCTATCAATAGGCAAAGCTAGTTTTCTACCAAATTCATTCGATATAAAGGAGTAGTTGGCTCCAGAATCAAATAAAATTTGGGCAGGCAATGTGTTTACGAGAAAGGTACCTGAAGCGACATCAGCTTCATCTTTAGCACCTTCCAGTGTCATCTGGAATGCTCTCGCCTTCGGCTTTGGCGGAATGTTGGGTCTAGCTGCCTCCTTCTTCTTCGGGTAATCCCTCGACATGTGTCTCTCCTCACCATAGCCATAGCAAACCTTCTTAGAGAGGGTACATTCGTTGGCATAGTGACCTGGCTTTCCACACTTGTAGCATGTGGCCACTACTTCACATTTTCCATGATGCTTCTTCTTACATTTGTCACACCATTTCGCTTCGCCTCCACTTCCCCTCGAACCAGACTTCGAAAACTTGTTTTTCTTATTGGACCCAGAAGTTCCATCGAACTTCCTTTTTTCACCAACTTCTATCCTTTCCAGACCCTTTTCCTTCTGCTGGGCCTCCACATTCTTAGCTGCACGAACAACCGTTTTCAGAGTAGTTGCCATCTTGACTGTCGGACCAAAGTCGGCAGGCAGTCCGTTAGCAAATCTCTCAATCTTGGAGAGGTCCGTTAGTACTAGGTACGGAAATAACTTCATTTTCTCAGTGAATGCAGTAGCATAGTCGTCTATGCTCATCCTCCCATTCTTCAAGTTTTGGAACTCACTGTTCTGATCAATCAAATCTATCTCTGAACAATACTACACCCTTAGTTGTTCCAAGAACTCCTCCCATGACATTTTCAAAGCTTCTCCTCGTGGCATAGTATCTGCCAACAACTTCCACCAGCTCAAGACTCCATTCTTCAGTTGCCTAACTTCAAAGGCAGTCTTCTGTTTGTTGCTACAGTCGCAACTTTCAAATACCATATCCAATTCAGAGATCCAATCCATTATCTCAACAGACTTTGGGCTCCCAGAAAGACTTGGCGGCTTGGCGCCCAAGAAGTTCTTGTACATTCGCCCATCCTTGTTGTTTCTCCTTTCCGGATCGTTCCTTCGTTCTCCTTGAGTCCCAACTTGACTCATAATGCGACTATTGTTCCCTTCCTCCGATTGCTCGGGAATCAATTCAGGTTCCTCAATAGGTATGATAGGTTCGTCCCTATTATAATGCAACATATGTCGCATCTCATCCCTTTGTTCGGCTAACATAGCCCGAATCATGGCTTGCACCCCAGCCATTGTTATTGGTTCTGGTGCTGCTGCTACAATAGGTATTTGATCAATCACTAGCAGTTGATTCCTGTTTTCATCCGCGTTTCCAACGCCACTCCTTGTTCTCACCATTTTTGATCTACACTCCGAATAAGGTGAAATTTAGATCTTCATTCATGATAGATTTCAAATCATCCTTATCACTCCGAAAGGATTACATGCTAGTTCTAATATCGTAGGCGTACACTTAGAATACTACACACATAAGGTTTCTAGATCCGGTCAGCAACAGACCATAGATCTGAACAAATAATATCATATATGGCAACATATAACATTTAGCACATAAAAGCATTTTAGGAAACTTTCCTAAAATAAACTAGTGCTCGTGTCTAAAATATAACAGATACACATCTCAAAATTTCACTTAGCATTTTAAGTTTAAGTCTAGAAATCCTACAAATTCCTAGTTCGCTTAAACTAATGCTCTGATACCAACTGTGACATCCCCAAAATCACGGCCAGAAAAGACCGATTTCATTTATGCTTTTTAAAATAATTTCAGAGTAAATCCTTTTGATTTAAAAGTGTTGCGGAATTTGTTCCCAAAACAAAACATGATAAAATAATATTTATCAAAGCATTTCATCAAGAGATGCATTTTCATTATATAATCAAAACTCAGGATGTCATGTTCCGATACATACCATAAAGCATAAACGATAACATTACAAGTCATTCAACAAATATATACATATAGAGACTTGTAAACAAAACAACTCGATGATTCATCCATCTTACGCCCTTGTGCCACTTCCTGTAATACAAATAAAACTGAGTGGGTCAGGCTTGGGAGCCTGGTGAGCATATAGGGTTTTCAACCTATAATAAATAAATTATATTTAATTTCACCAACCAATCACTATCCCGATTACCCATTCCCGTTATCCTCACTTTACGTCCCTAAAACAACATCTATCTCAAGGGACCTAATCTAGGATTCTCATCGGGACGGACATTACTGCTAAGGGGTTTCCTCAACAATAGATATCCTAAAGGCAACCATAAGGGGGATAGAGTACACCGGTGAACACATCGTTCACAACACCTATAGGTTATGAACCTGCTAGCGTTCCACGAGACTATCTAGAAGGAGTCTGTGGTCGTTATCCATACTCCGCTGAATAACTAGGTCAACAACAACAACATCGAGGCCTTTCATCTGTTTATTACACACCAACTATCTACCCATGTTCTACCCAACATATTAGTAGATAAAAATATATATTTTTATACATAGTTTAAAACATGTATAGCATTTTCATTCAATACATATTCCACATAACAGATGAGGCACACCCACATGACACGTATTTCATAGAAAATAAATCAGATCTATGAGATAGAAGAGAATAAATATACATTCACACATATAACAACAATATTATACACATACACGTATTTCATATAAAATAATTCATAATTATGCGTTAGAAGAAAGTAACTACACATTCACTTGATCAGAAGGTGATTGGACAGTACTACGGCTTGTAGAAGTAGTAATCCTCAGCAGATCTGGAAGATCTCTACAAAAATTGAACTTCTCGCGGATAGAGCTACAGCTCGGGAATCGCACTTCTCGGGATCTTCGGGGCTCGGGAATATTACCGGGGCTTCGGGGTACTTCTGGCACGCAAAACAATGCAAAACAGGAGAAAGAATAGAGAAAAAGAGCAAAAGAACTCGGCAGCCTCGCATCCTATTTATAGGAGGCTGGAGCCTCGCCGTACGCTGGGCGTACAGCCTTACACGGGGCGTAAGCCTCCGAATTCGTCATTGCATGCGTCATCCGAAGAACTCGAGTGCGAGGTGCGTCATGCTTCACGGTACGCTGGGCGTACTTCGGATCAGATCGGTGACTCCCCTTCGGATAAGGCCGAATTTTATAATTAAATTTAAATATTAATTATTTAATAAACTTTAAAAATTCATATCTTCTTCATACGAACTCCATTTTTGACATTATTTATATCCACGCGTAGGTGAGACTACGCTCTACAACTTTCGTTTAGACTCCGTTGGCTAATTTTGACTTTATTTTTATTAATTATTTTTAATAGGCCGGGACTGGAAAATTTCCGTTATAAATTCATAACTTCTTCATCCGACGTTCGTTCTCGCCTAACTTTTCATCGCTTTGATACTAATAACGAGATCTTCGATTCTCGTTTAGATTGCTTCGGCTAAAAACCGCTCGATCTCAAATCGAGTATTTCGGGCTGCATACCGCTAAGTCGAAACTTCAATAAATCATAACTTCCTCATACGAAGTCAGATTTTGGTGTTCTTTTTATGCACGCTCTCGATTTAACGAACTCTACGACTTTCGTTTAGATCACTAAGGCTAAATATCACTCTAACGTAAATTTCACTTTTTACGTCATTCAGTGTTGCCGGTTCTGTCGCGAAACTTCGACAAGTCATTACTTCTTTGTTATAACTCGGATTTCGGCATTCTTTATGTCTTCGGAATCCTCGTTTCAACTACTATAACATTATCCAAAGATATCAAGTTTATTTTACACTTAAATTTTGACGCTTATTTTTATTCTTAATTAATCAAACCACATAATTAAGCAATTAAGCACAAAACACATAATACTCAAATAATACACTTCTATTATTTCAAAACGGGTTATAAAGGTTAACCTAGACTATTATACCATAATTAATGACAGGCCCAGAAACACAGGCGTTACAAGATCCTCGGAGTATTGAGATCGGAGAGGCTTTATGCCAAATTCTCCAAGTGCGATTTCTCGTTACGAGAGGTCCAGTTCTTGGGACACCTCTTTAATCAGAAACAGGATATTGGTCGATCCGGCCAAGATTGAGGTTGTTATGCGTTGGGAGGTGCCGAGATCCCCCACCGAGATCAGGAGTTTTCTGGGGTTGGTCGGCTACTATCGAAGATTTATCAAGGATTTCTCCAAGATTGTCGTTCCTCTCACCAGATTGACCCGAAAGGGCGTTGCTTTTACTTGGGGTCCCGAGCAGCATACCTCGTTTGAGACTCTTCTCCATAGATTATGCAAAGCCCTGGTGTTAGCCCTTCCGGAGGGAATAGAGGATTTTGTGGTGTATTGTGATGCGTCTGTATCGGGGTTGGGTGCGGTGCTTATGCAGAGAGGGCACGTGATAGCATATGCATCGAGGCAGCTGAAGCCTCATGGGATGAGGTATCTCACCTACGATTTGGAGTTGGGGGCAGTGGTGTTCACCCTCAATATATGGTGCCATTATTTGTATGGGGTTCGATGTACCCTATACACGGACCGCAAGATTTTGAAGTATCTAATGGATTGGCCCAACCTGAATATGCGCCAAAGAAGATGGTTGGATGTGGTAAAGGATTACGATTGTGAGATCCTGTACCACCAGGGCAAGGCTAACGTGGTAGCCGATGCTCTGAGCCGCAAGGCGAAGAGTGCCCCAATTCGAGATATACGTGTGAGGATGATGGTGATGACTCTGGTGTTGGATACCATTCGAGAGGCTCAGGAAGAGGCAGTGAGACCGGAGAACTGCAAGAAAGAGTAGGTGATTGGGCAGGTATCCGAGTTTGTTACCGATAGTCGAGGGCTTATGACCTTTCATGGTCGGATTTGGGTGCCGTTTATGGGCGGGGCACGTAGCGTACTGATGCAGGAGGCATACAGATTGAGATTCTCGATCAATCCCGGGGCCACTAAGATGTATTTGGACCTGAAGAGAGATTATTGGTGGCCCTGTATGAAGAGTGATGTTGCATGGATAGTAGAAAGGTGATTGACCTGTCAGCAGGTTAAGGCTGAGCACCAACGTCAGCATCCGCATGGCAAGTTGTAGCCACTAAAGGTTCCCTAGTGGAAGTGGGAACATATTCTATGGACTTCATCACCAAATTGCCAAGGACCGCGAGGGGTGTGGATGCAATTTGGGTGATTGTGGATTGATTGACGAAAAGCGCTCACTTCCTTGCTATCAGTGAGAGCTCTTCTGCAGAGAGGCTGGCAGAGATTTATGTGAGGGAGGTGGTGTCGCGGCATGGAGTGCCGATCTCAATTGTGTCAAACCGAGATGTTCGTTTCACTTCCAAGTTCTGGAAGAAGTTTCATGAGGAGTTGGGCACAAGATTGCACTTCAGCACTGCTTATCACCCACAGACGGACCGGCAAAGTGAGCGGACAATTCAGACGCTCGAGGATATGCTTCGAGCATGTGTTATGGACTTCGGTGGAATTTGGGACACATACCTACCTTTGGCTGAGTTTTCTTACAACAACAACCACCATTCAAGTATTGGTATGCCTTTGTTCAAGCTTTTATATAGGAGGAGGTGTCGGACTCCCATCTGTTGGGGAGAGGTAGGGCAACGAGTAATGGGGACCACTGAGATAGTACTTAAGACGAATGAGCAAATACAACAGGTCAGACATAGGTTACTAACAGCCCAGAGCTGCCAGAAAAGTTATGCGGATAGGCGGCGATCCGAGCTCGAGTTTTAGGTTGGAGACTTTGTACTCCTGAAGGTTTCTCCTTGGAAAGGAGTGATTCGATTCAGGAAGAGGGGAAAGTTGGGTCCCCGATACATTGGTCCTTTCACGGTGATCTCCAGAGTGGGCAAAGTAGCATACCATTTATAGCTACCCGAGGAGTTGGGTTAGATCCATGATACCTTCCACTTATCCCATTTGAGGAAGTGTATAGCTGATGAGACGGAGGTAGTGCCGCTAGAGGATATTTAGGTGGATTTGAGTGTGAATTACATTGAGAGGCCGATCATGATCTTGGATCGGAAGATCAAGGTTCTGAGGAACAAAGAGGTGCCCCTGGTTCAGGTCCAGTGGCAACTTCGAAGTGGGTCCGAGTTGACTTAGGAGCTGGAGATGAAGATGCGGGAGCAACATCCGACGTTATTTATAAGCTATGTGCTATATAGACTGGACCGAAAGGTCCAACGATATAGACCAGACCGGAGGGTCCAATGATACAGATCAGACCGAAGGGTCCAATGAGCTATGGGACTGGAGGGTCCCGCTGAGACACATTGATTGGAGGGTCATACTGAGTTATAGCCTCTAGTGGCTTATGTGCTGTATGTGGTATTTTGGGGAACTCACTAAGCATTTATGCTTACCGTGTTATGTGTTATGTGTTTCAGGTACTAGCGAGGATCGCGGGAAGGCGCCAACATGATTTGTACACACTGGCAGAAGATTATGTTTTTGAGATTCTGGGATATGTTTATTTGTGATGATATTTGATAACATGAGATTTGAGAATATTATTTGAGTTTTATTGTGTTGAAAACTGAAAAGTTGTTTTGAAAAATTACATTGTTACAGTTGGGTGGATGTTGGGGATTAGGACGTCCTAAATGCTTATTCTTTCAGATCTAATGTCTATGTGAACTCTTTTGGCTTGAATGTGCCAACTTTATGGACTTAAGGGATTCATTAAGTCCTTCATTTAGCCCCTTTTGAGCATTTGATCTTCTCCTAGCCATGCATGAGTGTAAAGTTGGAAACTTTACGTGGCCGTCCAACTATAAGGGATCATATCTGCATTTTGGGGCTATGTATTTGATGGTTAAGTGCTTAATGATTAAGCCCTCACTCTTTTAAGACTTGGGTTTGGGTTTGGGTTTGAACCCATTTCGGTGGTCCCTAGGGGTAAAGTCGGGAACATTACCCTTCTAGATTTCATTTTGTTCAAGATTTGAGTTTTGGAACTCTCAGATTTGTTGAAAACAGTTTAACACATTAAGCTTTTGGAAGTGAACACGACATGTTTGTTTGTAAACACGCCGCGTTGGCTTGGTTTTCCCCGATATGAAGTTGGTAAAGAAACACAACGTGTTGAAGGATAACATGGCATGTTGGGCATTTAAGGACTGTTGACCTTGACCTTTTGGACCTTTGACTTTTATCTTTGACCAAGTATGCCTAAGGGGTACTTGAGGCAATCTGAGTGGTAGCTAAGGAATGATCATTGTTGTTCATTAGTGGTTGGGTAGAGCTGATATTCGGAGTCGTGAACTATTCAACTATCATTCAGCTTTCGATGTGAGTTTTCCTCAATGGGTTTAGCGGGTCAAAGACACCAATGTTGGCCCATGTTTATGTTATGTTAGTATGCTAGTTGTCTCCGTGACTCTTGCATGTGTTGTGTGTTTATATGATTATCAGGTGGGGCTCGATGGCCATTGTATGTTATGTATCTTTGTGATTATTTTAAGTGTATCTGATTAACTGATATATGTTATATGTATGCTGAGTGGGGACTAATCTATTACCGAGTGGGGCTCGATGTTGGGCGGGGCCCGATGCCGGACGGGGTCCGATGCCGGGCGGGGCCCAATATATTTTTATTGTATGTTTGGTATGTGGTACTTTGGGGAACTAACTAGGCTTTGTGCTTAAGGTTTTTAATTTGTATTTCGGGTACTTTCGATTCCAAGGGGAAGAGCTCAGGTTGACTGCATTACATACACTATTGGGATTCTACATTTTCTATTTACTCTGATTTTGATAACATTTGATAAACTGGTTTTTTTGAGATGTATGGCTGATATATGAAAAATACTATTTTATCTATTATGAAAATCAAAAAAAAAATGGGACCATATTTTTGGATGTTACAAGTTGGTATTAGAGCCTTGGTTTAAGGGATTCGGGCATGCTCTCGGGTGTGCTAGAACTCAAACCGAGGGTTTGCACAAATTTTCAAAAAGAATCATATTTTAAAGAAAAAGGTTTTCTAAAATAAGAAAGGGTGTGGTGCATGGAATCTGCTGAGCTCATGTAAGTTTCCCAAAATACCCATACCTGTTTATGATATGTTTTGAATTGTGAATCTGTGAATTGCATGCTAGATTAGGACTAAGGATCTAGGAGAGATGCCTTTGTATGCCTGTTGTATAAGCTTGTAGACTTACATGCTAGTACTGATTAGTCAGTAATAGAATGGCCTGATTAGGTTATGCCTGGTTTTGATTACTTGATGCTTGAATGTTGCTTGCTTTGTGCTTTTTTGGAATTCTAACTAGCTTTAGGTAACTAGTAAACAAATATGATAAATTACATATTATGGAAACTAAATAATTTTAGACGGTTAGGTTTTAAATCTATTGCACAACTCTTGTTTAAGTCCAACTGTTGTAGTGTGAGACATCTCATTCAAAGAATTATCTAGTTTTCGTAATTTGTAATTGTGTTCGTGAGATAGTTAGAGGAAGTTAGTAGGAGTTCCTTCTGCAGCTGATGGCAGAGAGTGGTGTGGAGTTTGCCCTAGGAAAATCTAAGATGAGATTTAGTGCTGAGAGCCTATTATGTGAGGGAATTGTTGGGTATAAAGCAAGGTTGTAAAAATCGCTCGGCGGTAGCTCGGCGGTCGACTGGGGTCAAGCGATTAATTGGTTTGGCGGGGATTAATCGGAGGATTAATCGGGGACCATAAATTACTAATAAAACTATATTAAAACTTAATATATCCTAAGAAAAAAATAGTATTTAAAAATTTAAAATTTTTAAATTTTGAATTTTTGAAATATTTGGTAATAATATTTGAAAATTTGAATATTTAAAAATTTAAAGTTTTAAAGTTTTGAAAATTTTGGTATAATATTTGAAAATTTGAAAATTTGAATTTTTTAAAATCTTCCCGCCAAGGACCGCCGAGGACCGCCTAGCCCGAGTTTGACCGATATTGACCAATTTCCGCCTAACACCCCTAATCGTAATCAGTTGCAAACCGCCTAGCGCCTAGGCGGTCGCTTAGATCGATTTTTACAACACTGGTATAAAGTAACTTGGCTGAGTTAAGGCACTTTTTGAGGAAAGTACAGAGATATGTGGAAGGTAGTATGGGCCCATACTACTGGAAACAGAGGATCCGTACACGAGTAAAGGAGGGTTGTAATAAAGTCAGTGAGCTTGTAGAGTTGTGATTTCCTCGATGTGTATATTTGATGCTTAATCTAATAGTTTGCATTGGTCTATTTTTAGTACGGTGGTATTGCGAGGCAGGCTAGTAGGCAGTTCTGGTATTGGTGAGGGCTCCGGCTTGGGTTCTGGAGCTAGGAAGCTTGATGATCGGGTGAGGGAGTTCATCTTGTCTAAAATTACGTGCAATATCCTTGATCAGAATCCTGTGATCTTTGGCACGATCAAGGAGGGCATTTTGGAGATTCTTGATGAGAGTTTGAGTGCCTTTTGTGCTAAGATTATGGCTTTGTTTGGGATGCGCTCTCTGAATTTTAGAGAGTTGCGGGTATGTGGGGCACCGGATTATCATGGGGCGAGGGATCCTATTGTGAGTAGCAGGTGGTTAGTAGATGTTGTTAACGGTTTCTGTACCAGCTGTTGTCCCGATGGGGACAAGGTTAGACTAGCTTCCTGCCTCTTGAAGTATAGGGTGTGTGATTGGTGGGAGGAGGTAGGGCGTGCTATTGGAGATGATGCTACTATTAATTCAATGACCTGAATTGATTTCTCAACCAGGTTCCGAGCTGAGTTTTCACCGATGATTAAGGTGCAACAGCTGACGTGAGAGTTCCAAGATCTCCGCCAGACTACTGAGATGATGGCTGAGATCATCTCTATGTTCAAGAGAGTGCACTTCTGGTTCCACAATATGTCGTGGAGTAGGAGATGAAGAAGGTCGGGTACCATGAGATACTAACGAGTGATATTCGACAGTTTTGTAACATCCCAAAATTCAAGGCCAAAAATTTCATTTTTAATATAACTAAAAACATTATTATAACTTTGTTCACGCATTGAAAAGCAGTCCAAATAATACATTTATCAGAGTTCATTTGCAAAAATCACATATTGTGGAAAACATAAGTGTAAGCACTGCGATCGTCCAGATCTCCTTTACTTGAAAACTATAGGTACCTGAAACCAAAACTAAAAACTATAAGCTCGAAGTTTAGTGAATTCCCCAAATACCACATACCATACATATCAACATATTGTCTAGCATATCTGGATGCTGGCCTACCCATTCGGTCTCTTTCAACTGGATACTGTGTAGCACATAAATCACATACTGTCATACATAACCATGAGCCATACATATATTATAATCAATAAAGATGCTATGTGTCGAACATAGTCTTGCCATTATGTCACGGGCTACCACGTGGTCTTTCTTGCCAAGCCGGGGGCCACCACCCCGGTCTCATAAACAAGTGCCAAGAGCCACCTCCTGGTCTTCCATGCAAGCATCACAAAAGACAACTAGCATACTTACTACTCTACTTAGACAATTAGCATACAGTGTTCTAGGAGCCACCTCCTGGTCTTTCATACATAATGCCTAGGGCTACCCCTGTGTCTTCCTACCATACATATTAGCATACAGTGTGCCAGGAGCCGCCTCCTGGTCTTTCATACATAATGCCTAGGGCTAAACCTCGGGTCTTCCTACAATACATAAACCAAATTGGTCAGCATTCGTACCTTCGACCAATACAAACAGTGAGAATACTTACCTCGCACTGCTGAAGTCCCGTGGTCAAAATTCTAATTGCTGGATGATAGATTCCCGAACTGTCAACATCAAAATAACACCCAATTAATAATTGGGTTCCAACACATAACCATAAGTTCATGCTTGGGGTAAAAGACTACTTCCCCCCCCCCCCAAACTTAGGTTGATTTAACCCCAAAAGTCAAACAATGAACCAAAGCCTAATATATGGCCCAATTTTCCAAATTGGCCCAAACCTTTACATGGTCTTACCCTAAGGTCCAACCATTTATTCCAGTCCAAACAATTTGGCATTCTAGTGGTCCAACATCTCATAATCATTAAGGCCCAACTATGGCCTATCTATGGCCCAATCTTCCAAATTGGGGACAAGCCTTTCCAATAGGCCTTATCCTAAAGCCCATCCAAATATTCTAGTCCATATACTTGTTCTTGGATGGCCATCAATAGCCCAATCACCAAAGCCCAATAGAACGGCCCAACTCAAGGCCCAAACAAAATTAGGGTTTTCACATAAAATGACGATTAGGGTTAAGTGTTCTTGCTTAACCCATTAAGGACTTAATCCATTAAGTCTATCACTCCACTAGGCCAAACATACAATGTGGTCAGGATTAATTCATAATTCCAATCCAGTGGTCCAAACATGCGAATCCCGACAATTCCAAATTAACATATATAAAATTAGGGTTTTTTAAACCCTAATTAGGGTTTCCAACTCCATCACACCCCAATTAGTCCACTTGTTAAGTTTTTAGGTTAATTAATTGTTAATTAAGTTGGGCACCACCTACTACCACCTCGGGTAGTGGTGGTCAATGGCGGCTCACGACGGCATCCACCACCCCACGGTGGTGGTTTTGAATTTCCTTGATTATTCTGGTCACTAATTACAATTATACAACAATATCCAAATGTACACACACATAAACATAGCATCCACACACTCAGCCACCCTTGTGGCGGCAAGTGGTGGTTGGAGGTAACAGCCACCACCTCACGGTGGTGGTGCTGGTTTTTCTCGTGAAATTTGGCTAAGCAACTACACACTCGATATAAACAACCAGCAACAACAGCCTAAGCTAAACTCAAACAAAACCACCCACCTGGTGACGTACGGCAACGATAGGGGCACGATTGGCGGCAACAGTAGCGACATCATCGATGGTATCCACCATGGTTGGCCGTCATGGTGGTTCTTCACGATTTCTTCTCAGGCCAAATGCACACACGTACACACTGAAATGAAAGCACAACTGCATCCACCCTTTTTCTAACGGTAAGAGATGGATGGAGGCAACATTGTCGTGATGACCGCGTGGGACGGCGTCGGTGGTCGTGAGCTGCGACATAGCGATAGGAGAATCGGGAAAGCAAATAAGCAGAAGCCACAACGAACACAACAACATCCACAAACCTCGACAGGAGGTGGCGACTAAAGGAGTCTCTTAGGGTTAGGGTTTCGGGACAAGGTGACGGGTTATATACCCGGTCACTTTGTAACTTCTCCCATATTTACAATTTCAGTCCTTCCATATCAATTTCTTTCAACATGAAGTCCAAATTTACCCAAATAGCCCCTCTTCTACAAAATATTTTCAATATAAATCCAAAAACTACAAAATGAGCTCAATTAATTATCCTTTAGCCATATGTTCAAATATTCTTTTCACTACGAACCCCCAAAGCACTCTTTAGACCTCCAAAACATATTATAAAGCCAATTACATACTTTTTCACTAAACATTTTATTTAAATATATACATATATTAGAATAAAATAATACTTAAAACACATCTTCGAATATTAGGTTTTGTCTTCGAAACGGGGTGTTACAACTCTCCCCCACTTAAATTAGATTTCATCTCCGAAATCATTCCTTAGCACTCATGACACGCCAAACAACTTTGAACAACACAGACATAACCACAAGCATACCCTAGCCTTTCCAAGGCAACTAAAACCATCCCTCACAAGGTTCTAAAACCCGAAGATGAACAAATTCCTGGTATTATGATCATATTAATCAATCTGAAATCTGTAGTCTCGAGATGGTCTGACTCCATGAGAAACCGCCCGTACTGGATCATTATTGTTGAACGCAGTCCACTTATCTCTCAACTGAACACTCAACTTCTGATAACTCGAGGTTCCCACTAGAAAATAGAATCATAGACCTAATTATTCACGCAGATCACTTATACTTGGCCAAGGATTAGATATTCCCGTTGTGAGTGACTTAGCATAACCCAAGCAATCAGTTACTCCATCCATACGAAAACCTAAATCGCTAATACTACCCGAGACACATAAATTACCAGAAACACTGAACTACCTGAAACACTAAACTGCCTGAAACAATATGTTGCCTCCTGGCTGCTTTCTAAGATCCCCTGAGGCCTCCCCGGCCTCCAAATCCAACCGAATGGGTCCATACATCGAATCTGACGTCACTAAATCCAAGGCTAAAAATGATTGCTATAGTTGCTACTCTCAACGCCCTGCCTATCTTGGGCCCCGCCTCTACTCTGCTACTAATGAGATATGGAACCCCGTCCACACTCGGCTAGTGATGAGATACGATCCCCCGTCCACACTCACCTCCCTACCAAGCACATACAAGTATCACAATGACAACCAATATAACTAAACAAGCATTCCTTGCTTAAGTACCACCCGACATTGAATCGTAGTTTGGAAACATACATATAAACCTTCCTCGAGCCCCGCTCGACATCAGACCGTAATCCAGAAGCATATAAACTACATCGGGCTAACCCCGACATCGGATCTAAATCCGAAATACATTAATATACATAAATGGGCCGACATTGTTGCCTTTGACCCGTTCCTACTGGAGAAACTCACCTCACAAGCAGACGTCCTACTGATACTTCTCTGGCTACTAATTAAAAACTCTCCGAACTGCTGCTCCTTCGGCTCCCCAAGCTATCAGTACCAAAATGACACTTAGTCCCAAAAATGCCCTCAAAAGTCTAACTAGGTCAACCTTGGTCAAATTCAAAGTCAAAGCTCTGAGTTCGCTCAACTCGCCGAGTTGCTCCTTTAACTCATTGAGTTCCATAAATCAGGATCCTGGAATCGCGATCCAACTTGTCAGACTCGTCAAGTTCTAGAATGAATAGAAACGGGACAACTAACTTTGACTTGTCGAGTCCCTCCCTGGACTCGCTGAGTCCCTCGGTCAGTTTGGGCCATCTTAACAGATTAAGTCCTCTACACTTTAGATCCACACTCTAAACTCCTTATACACTTTGGAAACACTACTGGAGGGGTAATGTTTCCAACTTTACCCATTAATACCTTTCCTACAAGGGTTAACCTTAAGACATAGATTCTTTTCCAAAAGCCATAATATTCCCAACTAAGGCATACTAACATAGATCCAAACCTTAGACATCGTTTGCTCATGTAAAGTCTATGCCTTTTCTTCCATGCATGGCCTTTTGGGACTTAAAAGGCCACAATAACTCCTTAAAGCTTGCATGAGGGTTCCAATGGCATAAATTTTGCACGTTTATGCCATAACAACCCTTAGTGATCCCAAATCTGATGGAATCCTTGCGTGGTACGTCCAAATCCCAAAAGTTATCATTCTTGGACCATAAACCATCATAAAAGACAAGGAAGAGATCTAATGAACTAATGGCCAAGATAGAAAATTAATTACCAGAAGACAATGGAAGTAATTCGATATGGTCGGATCTACTAGCTTCTTCTTGTTTCCCTACGCTCCTCCTTCTTCCTTAAGCTTCAAAGCACTCAAGAACACTCAATACTGACTCACTATCTCAAACAAGGCACTAGGGTTCCTGGATTAGGGTTTGGATAATGGAGGCTATAAATGAGGTCAAGGAGTGTAGGTTGAGGATGCTTAAATATGGTACAAAACCCGGATTTAGGGTTTCCTAAACCCAGACCAACTCGTCGAGTATGTCCTCCCCGACTCGTTGAGTAGGTCCTTCCACCCGCATCCTAATCTTGCTTCTACTCATCGAGTTACCCTCTTGGACTTGATGTGTAGACCTTTTGACTTGGGGTTTTTCTTTCCTTAATTGGCCTTCTAGATTCCAGGTGTTACAATTCTCCCCCACTTAAATTGGACTTTGTCCTTGAAGTTCGCTACCGTCACCTACCCCACGAACATCTCACGCTTCACACCCGCAACTATCCTCCTAGCTACCCTGGACCAACTGGTGTTTTCCACCTCCACCGACAATCGTCATCCTGCAAGTATCACTATCATCCTACGCAATCAATGGCCTTCCCAAGACATCTGAACCCAACCAACAGAACCTTCCAAATTTGACGATAAATCATCCTTACCACCCTACGGGGAACTACTTTTGTCTTTTTGAGATCTGAAATCTACAATGGTCTGTCTCCCTGACGGACCGCCTATACTACTATGCGAAAACTTCAACGAATAACTACTCAACCGCAAAACTTCTCACCCTTATCGGCTCGGTGATATCATAAAAAATGCAATCCCTGTCTATAACCAGATGTAGAATACTTATACTTGCCAGGAGGCTTAGATAATCCTTCAAGTAAAAGATTCATCCCTCAAACGGTTTGACTCAGATTAGAGTTGTGCAACCGGGCCAAATTAATTACTCTGAGATTATCCAATCCAACTGTAAGTGTCTTCGCCCTTCTGATACACAAGATAGGCCTCTCATAAGAATCCTCGCATCACTACTTCTACCCGAACAACATGTTGTCTCCCATCTACCTTCCAAAGGAAACGGGGCCTCCCAGGTCCAAACTTATCTATCCACTATCTGGAATACCGTATTCCACCCGGTTACTGAACCACTGATCACACTCTCAGTCACTCCCAACGACTTTCCTATAAAACTTCGGCTACCGAAACTACTCTATCCACATTTCTACTATTAGCTCTATAAATCCTAGAATCCATGATCCTATATCTTGACCCCTTGGTCTCTGGTAGATCCCACCTGCCTTGCTACTATGCACATGCCTCGCCCATAGGTCTCACTAGGGATGAGCATATGGATCGAGGAACCGGCTGGAACCGGTACTGGAACCGGAACCGGCACCGGAACCGGAACCCGATGGAACCGATCGGGCCGAGACCGGGACATTATTTTTGTGGATTTTTGGAACCGGGAACCGGTAGGAACCGGAACTGATATAACCGGAACCAGTAGAACCGGCAAGAACCGGAACCGTATGATGCTATTTTGAAGGATCAGTTCCAACATTTGAAGACACGACAAGAACCGATAGGAACCGGGAATCGGTAGAACCGCCGGGCCGGTTCGGTTCTTGGTTTTGGCCGAAGCCGGTTCCCGGTTCCGGTCCGGTTCGGGCCGGTTCCGGCCGGTTCGGTCCTTTTGCTCATCCCTAGGTCTCACCCAAACCATACTTCTAAGTGGCCTTGCCCCCAGGTCTCACCTATCTAGGGCTATGCATATACAACCCTCTTGATTTCTATCCATCTATCCTTTCCTGAATCTGACCTCACTAACTAAGTGATACGGGCCTCACCCACAACCTGCTGTCTAGGAGATACGGGTCTTGCCGACACTCTGCTAACTAAGAGGTACGGGCCTCACCCACACTTTACTATCTGGCTGCTAATGGATGTTGCGGCTAACCCACAGTATTGTCTGGCTACTAGTGCATGCTCCGACTATCTCATATTCTTACAACACTTCCCACTTCGATCATGCATACAACCTAACTTCCTGGTTGTAATCGAGTCTTGAATAGAATCCCCATTGTAATTCCTAAGATAGCTATCGAACGAAGATGCGAAACCCTGCCTTGAGAAGTTTCCCAAACTCCCAAATCTCATACTCCTCGGTCCAATCAGCCACTTGGGCTACCTTCCTTCCTAAAGAGAATGTGAACTCAGCCTAAATCCACACTTCCTTCTTTTTCCTAAACCGTCGGAGAAGTCTCCCCCACTTTGGTTCCACTAATACATTACAACACATCTGCCTAGAAAGATCCTCATTCCTTCGTATCATCCATTGATCAATCTTGCTGTTAACCAATGCTTACCACTGTGAGTGTTCCCAAAACCAATCGACACTAGAGTAGTAAGACCCTTGAAGACTGTCGAAACACTTCCCGTGTTCTAATCACACTTGCTATAGCTACCGCATCCTGAGATTTCACTTTATACGGAGACGTCCCCATACTACTACCCTAAGACCCATGGTATGCAGATGACATATAATTCGAACAAAAGCGGGAAGTATAATCCCAAGATACAAGTACTCATATAGATGTGAGAAAATAATAATAAATCATAAATAAAATCTGATAGGAAAGCAAAGATGCGCACCTGCAACATCAGAAGCTGCTTGTGTCTCCTCTGTAACCAACTGAAATGCCCTACTCCTTGCCGCAAGTGCCTCTGCCCGGCCCTGACGACCATCGGTGATCATCAATGTCGCAGGGGCAGGTGCTATCACCTGACCCATTGCTGCCAAACTAGGATATTGGGCCTTCTTGTGTGTCCTGCCACACTTCCCACAACGACTACACTCCTAATGACCTCTCGATCTAGAATCTGATGTCTTGGGCCTCTTTCCCGATCCCACAGATGTCTGCACCTCAACTGTTTCCTCTTCCCATCTACCTCTAAGTCAATCTCCCTCTCCTTGGCTCGAGCGATCATATCCTCCAGCGTCTTACAGCTAGACCGGCTCACAAACCGCATGATGTCGCTCCTCAACATCTCGTGATATCGAGCCTTCTGCATTTCCTCGTCTACCACATACTGAGGAACAAGAAGGGCTCTCTCACTGAACTTGGCGGTTATCTCCGCCATTGTCTTTGTAGTCTGTTAGAGGTCCTGGAACTTCTGTGCTAACTACTGCACCTCAATAACTGGTGCAAACTCGGCCTTGAACCTAGCCGAGAAGTCACTCCATGTCACCGTGTCCAACGCGGCATCATCCCCAATAGCATGTTCAACCTCTTCCCACCAATCACACGCTTTGTCCTTCATAAGACAAGAGGCGAGTCAGACCTTGTCCCCCTCGGGATATCTACTGGTGCAAAATGTGTTGGCAACATCCGCCAACCATCTAGTGCTTGCAATGAGGTCCCGAGCCCCATGGTAAAGCTCTGAATTCCCTGAATGTCAATGCGTGCACCCCCATCATGGCTGCCATCTCGGTGGGGAACACACCTAATCTTTCATCCAAAATCTCCATGATGCCCTCATTGACCGTACCAAAGATCACAAGAATCCGGTCTAGAATATTGAGCATAATCTTAGCTGAAATGAAATCCCTTATCTGTTCATCGAGTTTTCTTTCTCCAGAGCTCGATCCTGATCCCTCACCAGCACCTAAACTGACCACTGGTCTACCCCGTAGCGTCACCATACTGCATAATAACATAACAGCCATCAGAATACTCATCACTATCGAGGAATCACACACACACACACTACAAGCTCCCTGGTTTTATCTCAACCATCCTTGACTCAAGTACGAATCCTCTACTTTTAGTAATACAGCCCCATACTACCTTCCACATCTATCCGTACTTTCCTCAAGGATTGCCTGGACTCTACCAAGTCCCTTACTGCCACTACTGCTCCCAACACTACTCTTATCCTAGGATTACACTAGGGTAATCACCATCATACTGTCCACCATCAGCTGCATAAGAATTCCCTGCTATCTCCCCCTAACTAGCTCGCGAATACCATTACATATCACTAAGACTAGATAATTCTTCGGATGAGAGATCCTACCCTACAACGGTTGGACTCAAACAAGATTTGCAAAATAGAGCTAGACCAAACCTTCTGAAATTATTTAGTCCTCGCAATATGTAACTTAACATATTTGTTTAGTAAAAGACAACTAAAACTCCTAAAAGCAAAAAGCAAGCAGCATTCGAGCATTGAGTACACATAATCAAGTATATTCCAATCAGGCTATCATACTAACTAATATGTACTTGCATGCAGTTCATAAAGTTGATTCACACAAAACAAACACATAAGGCATCCTCACTAGATCCTTAGACCTAATCTAGGATGCATTTCTCATAAATCTTTTCTTGTATGGGTAACTTGGGAGTAGTTACATGAGCTCGACTGATTGCATGTACCACACCCTTTCCACTTTTTCAAAATTCTGTTAGCTTTTTCTAAAAATCTTTTCTTTTCTCAAAATCCTTTTATAAAAATGGTTTTCTTTTGAAAATTTATATACAAATTCCTTAATTTGATTTCCGATATACCTGAAAGTGTGTCCGAATCTCTGGCCAAAAATTTCTTTTGAAAATTTATATAACTTGAAACATCCCTAAAATACGGTCCAAAAATTTCATTTTAATTTAATAATAAAACCACAGTTGTCAACCCATTTCATCAAAACATAAGTTATAATATCTCAAACATTGTTATTAGAGTCTCAAAACATCAGAGTAAACATCCCAGGCTAAAACATCTTGGTGTGTGCAATGCAGTCATCCCGAGATCTTCTCTTTGCAATGCGAAGTACCTTAAACCAAAATTGAAAACTGTAAACATGAAGCTTAGTGAGTCTCCCCAAACTACCACATACCATACACATAATCACATACTGCAAACATTGGGCTTAGCTCGCTACCACGGGCCCTTCCCAGCATCGGACGAATCTGACATTAGGCCCCGCCTGGCATCAAGCCCCGCTCGGTATATAGATCTGTTTCTACTAGGCCCCGCTTGTCTCTGGCCCTCTCCCGCTATAAACATGCAAACATATAATCATAATCAAGTTAGTACATAACAAGCAAACACATCACTATAACTGCTAGTCTTAAGGCCCCGCCTATCTTGGGCCCCGCCCTTACTCTGTTACTGATGAGATATGGAACCCCGTACACACTCGACTAATGATGAGATACGAGCCCCCGCCCACACTCACCTCCCTACCAAGAAAATACAAGTATCACAAAGACAACCAGTATATCTAAACATGCATTCCTTCCTCGGGTACTACCCGACATCGAACCGTAGTTTGGAAACATACATATAAACCTTCCTCGGGCCCCGCCCAACATCAGACCGTAATCTGGAAGCATATAAACTACATCGGGCTAACCCCGACATCGGATCTAAATCCAAAATACACTAACATACATAAACGGGCTAGCATTCGTGCCTTCGACCCATTCCTACTGGAGAAACTCACCTCACAAGTTGACGTCCTGCTGATACTTCTCTGGCTGCTAATTTGAAATTCTCCGAGCTACTGCTCCTTCGGCTACCCAAGCTATCAGTACCAAAATGACACTTAGTCCCAAAAATGCCCTCAAAAGTCAAACTAGGTCAACATTGGTCATAGTGAAAGTCAATCGTCAAAGTCAACACTCCGAGTTGGCTCAACTCGCCGAGTTCTATAAATCAAGATCCTGAAATCGCAATCTAACTCGTCGAGTAAATTCTCAGGCTCGTCGAGTTCTAGCATGAACAGAAACGGGACAACTCACTTCGGCTCATCGAGTCCCTCCATGGACTCGCCGAGTCCCTCAGTCAGTTTGGGCCATCTTAACAAATTAAGCCCTCTACACTTTAGATCTACACTCCAAACTCCTTATACATTTTGGAAACACTACTAGAGGGGAAAAGTTTCCAACTTTACCCATTAATATCTTTCCTACAAGGGTTAAGCTCAAACCCTAACCCCTTAAGACATAGATTCTTATCTAAAAGCCATAATATTCCCAACTAAGGCGTATCAACATATATCTAGGCCTTAGACATCGTTTGCTCACGTAAAGTCTCCGCCTTTTCTTCCATGCATGGCCTTTTGGGGCTTAAAAGGCCATAATAACTCCTTAAAGCTTGCATGAGGGTTCCAATAGCATAAAGTTTGCACCTTTATGCCATAACAACCCTTAGTGATCCCAAATCTAATGGAATCCTTGATTGGGACGTCCAAATCCCAAAAGTTATCATTCTTGGACCATAAACCATCATAAAAGAGAAAGAAGAGATCTAATGAACTAATGGCCAAGATAGAAACTTGATTACCTGAAAATGATGGAAGTGAGGTGATGTGGCCAGATCTATGTCACAACTAGAAATTCTGATGCTTTGTAAACAGTAAACAATGATAACAATGTGATTGAAACTTGAAAGCATGTATGATGATTATTCAATAACAACCAAATTTTCATCACATACTCTATACAAACACTTCACATAGTCAAGTAAAGATTGAAAACACTATAAATCCCGGTTTAAGTGCATTTTGGACTAGGATTTCCTTATTGGGCCTAATGGGCCAATATGCTTCCAATTTGACTATTTTGGGGCTTAGAACTCTTATATGGTCTCTAATTGGACCCACTTTCATGAAACTTAACCTTTTTGGGCCTTATAAGCCTAAAATGGACTAGTTTATCTTTAATGGGCCTTATTGGGCCATAACAAATCTAATTAACCTAAATGGGCCATAAAACCCATTGTTTTTGACAAATTGGGCCCTAAGCCATCAAAGGAGCCCAATAAGACAAAAAATAATTATTGGGCCTCATAAATTTTGAACCAAGATAAGAAGCGGGTCATGTTAATCTATTTCCTTTCTACTTAGCCCAAGATTTCGGCCCAAGTTTTAAAAAAAAAGATGAAGAAGAAATGAGATTAATGGGTGATTAAGGGGGGGGGGGGGGTGACACCTAAACATTGTATGTAGGATATCCATGCACATTTCTCACCTCCCCCATGCAACTATCACCTCACTCTTTCTCTCCTCCCCTCCTTTTTTTCTTCTTCAGTCAAGAACACAAGAGGAAACACACACACCTTGCAAATTCTCTCCAAACACTCTCAAAGAACACTCTTGTTCCTCCATTAAAATTTTCAAGATCTAGGGTATTTCAAGGAGGTTCTTCCACAAAATTCATCATTCTAGGTAAGTTAATGCTTAGATCCATGGTTTAGCTTGTTGAAATTGTTATAAATCTCTTTCTAACTCATGAAAGTTCATGATCATGCTTCTTAGAACCTATCTAAGCCAAAGTCTTCTCAAGAAGCTTTCTAGGGCCGAAAATAGCATCAAACTTCTTCCATTTCTTCTTCAAATTGAAAACAACAAGCAAAGGTGAGTTCATACCCCTCTGTTTTCGGTTTTCATAAGTTTTAT
Organism: Lactuca saligna; assembly: GCF_052625555.1. Classification (NCBI taxonomy): domain Eukaryota; kingdom Viridiplantae; phylum Streptophyta; class Magnoliopsida; order Asterales; family Asteraceae; genus Lactuca; species Lactuca saligna. The sequence goes on along the minus strand of NC_136424.1, from coordinate 147,421,826 downwards.
GTGGGAGAATACAAGTAAAATGTGTAGATCTATGTGTATGTGTATGTTATGTGTGATTTCATGTGTTCATGTGGTAATTATGTAACAAAAATGAATGAAATCTCGAGATATATGGATCTAGGAGGAAGATAAACATGAACTAAGATATATTACACTAAACAAATCAAGAAAAATTACCCTCTAAGGTTAAAATAAACATATTGCAACATAAAACTCATTTTGGGCTATATTTGTCAAATAAACAAAAGTTGGGTTAAAAGTTGTCATTCATGGTTTTCTTAAGGACCAAAAGAGTCAAAAAAGTAAAAATAAATGTTTTGATGAATATCATACTCTTCAAAGGACTAGAAATGTAATTTGTAGCCTAATGGGCCAATTTTTGGGATTTTCGGCGCATAGGCCAAAAAATTGCGAAAATATGGTTTTGAAGGGATTGAAATGGTAAATTTCTCAAAACAGGGGGCAAAAAGGGTAAACAAAACTATTTCAGGGATTAATATGATTTTTTTCCAAATAGGATCAAAAATGCAAAGTTTTTGGATTTTGGGTCAAAATTGTAAAATTTGCGAAAAGTTTGAACTTTATATGAAAATATTTTCCAAAAGGGGCTGAAACTGCCAAAAAGTAAGTTTTGAGCTAAAAATATCACTTAAACAAGTCTATGGGTCAAAAATGACAAGAAAATGTTTTAAAGGCCAAAAATGACTTTTTTTTGGACTAAAGTTGTCATTTTTATTAAAGAAGGGCTTAATAGGTCAAACCAATATTTTTGAGTCAATTATTTTATTACTAAGATATTTGGGTCAAAATACCAAGTTATAACCTATGAAAATAGAATGAAGAATATACATATATTTTCAAATATCGTTATAAACAATCGACAAGCTTCGTGCCGTTGTGAATTTAACATTTGATTCAATCAAACTTTCCAACAATTATATTGTACCTAAAACAAGTAAACATTCAAATTATTGGGCTTGAAAGTTTCTAATCATGCTTATTGGGCCTTTGTGACCCATTAACATGACTTTTGGGCCTAGCGATAATAATAAATGTCATTAGGCCTCCTGTGACCCAATTACATGTTTAAGGGACCCTCAATGGCTTTCACATGCTATTGGGCCTCAGTGACCCATTAGCATTGCTAGTAAGGTCCAAATAAATCATATGCGAAATAGGCCAACGCGCCCTTCGTATACTCGACAGCCTTAGATAACATACGCGATTAGTAGGACCTCGTGGTCCTCTTCTCCTCGTCTGTTAGACTTACCTTCTATTCAAGTAAACAAAAATCAGGTCGTTAATCAAGAGTAATCAAATTCATTTGGATTAAGTGAGTAATAACGGACGACACCATTGAGTGTCAGTCGTAGTCTGTAGTTATAATCAAAGTCTACTGGAGGGAGAGCGAGAGTTTGTGTATAGATCTATACGAGGGTGACTCCCCCACACTTCATCTATTCGCTATAGTTAGACTTGGCCAGTCTAGGGTGACAAAATCTTAAGATCAATTACGGTGTTCGGTAGAATGCCAAGATAGACGAACTAGTCATTATCATGCATGGTTATAACGATTTGCATAAATAAATCCAATACCATCCGAGTAATCAAGGGAATTCGTAATTATTAGTTGTGGCAGTCTAATAATTCAAAATGATCATACTGTTTATCGGAAAACATTGGGTTTTCCGGGACAATCAACATTAATCACTTGTACTTTCAATAACTACAATGCCAAACCTCTTATATATACACGTTTTGAAATCATTCATGCATAAACCTATGGATCTTCACACTTTTTGTATAAACAATTGCGGTTTCAGAAAATATCGTATTTTCTGGGTTTTATAAACTATACAAAGCATTTCATACCAAACCTGCTTCTGAACTCACCAACATTCCATATGTTGACGTTTTCAAAATAACTTGTATTCTCAGGTAACAGGTAAGCTGAAGAGTAATACCAAGTATGTTAGGATGTTATGTTTTGAAAACTTTCAAACAATTTATGCTATGAAAATGTAATATTTAGACAATGTACTTGATGTGAACAATGTTAGTTATAATGTATTAATGCATGGTGATGTTTATGTTATGATTCATGTATATTCATTGTGATGATATTCAATTTAAGGCACGCGAGCCCTCAGACGTTTCCGCCGTCTGGTTCGGGGGTGTGACAGGTTGGTATCAGAGCTCTGTTTATAGTGAACTGGCATATCTAACCACACATTTATATGCAACTATAAACCAAAGAGGGACTAAAACAACTCTGGACAAAACAAATAAAATATACCAATAAAACACCTCTACTCATACGATATAGGAAAAATAACATAATACCAAATCAAATAAGATGATACTGGCATCTCGGTTAAGTCGGGACTATTCATAGTTGTATTAAGGGGTGAATGTAGCCCGATCAACTACATTTCCTCCGAAGTACAACTATCACATGCCCTGGGGAAATTGTGATGGTCGGTAAACCTAAAAACATACCCCTTTGCTACCAAGAAGAGAGCATCAACTCAATTTACATAATAATTAGAACATCTTGGGAGTAATAATAGTTTATTCATATACCTCCTCTCAATCACCATGGAAGGGGAGCACCAGGGCATTCAGTTTCATCAGGTCTTAGTAGCCCACGGGATGATCGAGGACGAACACGAGGGAGATCAGGGAGAAGCACACAACATTGGGCCTGATGAGTACACGAACACGGACTACGAGTTTGATGGGACCGATGATGACATGGAGGAAGAACAAGACACAGACAAGGATTCTGTCACACCACCTACCAGCGAGACGTAGCAGAACCACCCTGCCCCACTCGAGAATCTCGTGAGAGAGAATCGTTCTTCGGAAGCTGATATTGCCTCTCTGCGGCAACAACTATGAAGCACGAGCGGTGTAGGATGAAAAGGAAAGAGATGAAGTCATTGGAGAAATGACTGAGATGGCCCAGTTGTTGGCACAACACTTCGGTATATGACCTCGCTGTCATCGTCGGGCGCTCCTTAGAGTGTTAGGACCAGCCTTACCCTACTAGTACTATAATATATGCTATGTACCATCAACTCTATGTTTAAGTGGTTATACTACTCGTAGAGTCGTTACACTGCAAATCCTGAAACCTTCGACAATGCACTAGGGTTTGTGGATTAGGGTTTGGATAATGGAGGCTGTAAATAAGGTCACGGGGTGTGGGTTAAGGATGCTTAAATAGGGTACAAAACCCGGATTTAGGGTTTCACAAATCCAGACCAACTCGTCGAGTAGGTCATCCCCGACTCGTCGAGGAGGTCCTTCCACCAGCATCCTAATCTCGCTTCTACTCGTCAAGTTACCCTCTTGGACTCGACGAGTAGACCTTTTGACTTGGGGTTTTTCTTTCCTTAACTGTCCTTCTGGATTTCGGGTGTTACACCCACACCACGTCGTGGCATCCATACCCCACATCATGGCATATGGTTTTTCTCCAAAACCTTATTTTGATTCCTTACGTTTTATCCAACCTTCTTCGGGAAACGGGTGTTATAAGTATTGTCTTTTCAAGTTGATAGGGGAGTAAATGTGAAACAAAAACAAATCATAAGGCTGGTCCAAGTTAAACACAAAAGTTAGGGATCAAACACGCAAGTTACCCAAACCACATGACCATTCATGTAATTTACTCAAAAAAAAAAAAAAAAAAACACTCTCAGTCTTTTTGATGAACTGAACTGTTAAACATGATTGGTCATTTTTAGGTTTAAAAGATACACCATGAGTCATTATGATCGACAATAAAGACCTATCGTATCTGTTTTAAACTTGAAAAGAACAAATCATATTTAAAAAGAATTCAAAGACTTATAATGGTATCTTTTCCAAACTTAAGAACCATTTATATAATTTTGTTTAAAATGAAAATATAGGTTTTCACATCCTTACTATATTTTAAAAAGATAACTTAATTTATGAAAACTTAAGAGAAAACATATTATGAAAATAAATATTATTTGATTTAAATAGTGAAATACAAACAACATAAAAAAAATCTATTACTATATTTTAATTTTGTTTGGTTTAACACTTTAACAACTATAACCTCTCCTTTTTAAGATATTTTAATTTTAAATAACAATAATTATTTCCGATTGATGAGAATTAGCGAGAGACTCCAACGTTATCCTATCGAGCCTGCACTTCAGTGTTGATTTCAGTTGGGCTTCCTCTCGTCAGTTTTAAGAACAATAGGTTGAATTTTTGGGTCGATTTTGGCATCAAATCACCCCTCTTAATTCAATGCTTCTCAAAGCATCACCGCCGGCGTTACCTGTTAACTTCAAATTCAGCTTCAACACCATTTCAAACTCGACGTTTCCTTCTTTTAACAATTGCAGCGTTTCCGGCGAAATTGGGATCGGCGGCCCGAAACCCGGAAGAAGAGGGGTTGTCGCGGTCGGAGCTGGCTATACAAAGCGGCCACTGGAAACCCCAGGAGCTTATGAGCTTGTTGACGAGGAAAGTGGGGATAAGTTTATCGTTTGGGGAGGAACTGATGACGACGACCACCAAGCCCCTATCCCTTCCAAGGAAGTTCTTCACTGGGAACCTTCCAAGAAGAATAACAAAGATAAGATCAATAATCTGGAAGCAAATTCCACCGAAGATGCGCCACTAATGAACAATTCCGGTGATGGAATTACAAGACCTAAAGGTGCTGTTCTCGTTCTTTGTTCTTTCTTTTCCCCTCATTGTAAACAGTACTAAGTGCACGAAATGCCATAATTTCACCTTTCTATCTAGACATCGTGTTCAAATGAAATGTTCAAATCATCAAAACACTAATAACCCTTAACCTCTCTAGTCCCATTTCAAGATATCTTTTTTATTTTTTCTAATCTTGCAGCAAGTAGCAAAGGGGTGTCTCGAAGTTTTGAAAGATTGAGAGCCCACAAAGTAAGGGATCTTAGCAGGGTATCTTCTTTGGAAAAGGATCAAACTGATGATACACAAAAGGAAACACTTTCAGCTAAACAAAATAGATCAAATACCATGAAAAATGCGCCTAATATTCTGTATGAAGATGATAATGTGTCAAAATTGAGTGGGGAGCTTGAAGGGTTATCAATGAATGTTTCAAATAAACTAAGGAAATCAAACACAGCTGGTGATTTTTTTAGCAGAAAATCATTTAAGAATCTTGGATGCACTGATTACATGCTTCAGTTTTTAAACACTCAGCTTCTTGCATACCCTTCACATATTCAGGTATCGATAAGTGTAATTCTTGTCTTCTTTTTCTCTCATATTCTTGTTGATTTTTACAATACTTTCCAAAATCAATGAAAGTAAATTGCTATTTCCAAAACTTGTTGAAAACAAAATTCAGTTTGAATTCAATTCAAAAGTAAATACAGGCTATGTCATTCCCACATGTTCTTAAAGGAGAGAGTTGCATCATAGCTGATCAAAGTGGGTCCGGGAAAACTTTGGCTTATCTTTTACCATTGATTCAAAGCATTAGACAAGATGAGCTTCAAGGACTAGCTAAATCCTTACCTCAAAGTCCTCGCATTGTTATCTTGGTTCCAACTGCTGAGCTGGCATCTCAGGTTCCATACTTCCATCATACAAACTATTTCTCATTCCTTTCCATAAACAATCTATTATCACATGTGCAAAAGACGTGAATGCCCTCCTCATCCACATCATTAAAAAAATATATCATATTTGCAGGTATTACGGAATTGCAGATTGATGTCAAAATCTGGTGTTCCATTCCGGTCTATGATTGCAACAGGCGGCTTTAAACAGAAAACTCAACTCGAAAATCTTCGAAATGAGTTGGACGTTCTAATCGCGACACCTGGCCGATTCTTGTACTTAGTTCAAGAAGGCTTCTTGCAGTTAACAAGTGTTAAATGGTACTCATGACATTTTTTTTTTCTTGATTTGGTTCCATGTAAGATGATTATGTTTTCAGAACCAAAATTGCAAAAATCAGCTATACCCAGGGTCCAAAATGTAAATTTTTTTTTTCTGATGTTTTATTTAGTGCTGTGTTGGATGAGGTGGACATACTGTTTAAGGATGAGGATTTTCAGCCTGCGTTACAAAGTTTAATGAATATATCACCTGTTACAACTCAATATCTTTTTGTCACTGCAACTTTACCAGTAAATGTATACAATAAACTCATTGAGAATTTTCCTGATTGCCAAGTCATCATGGGACCCGGGATGCACCGTACTAGCTCCGGTCTTGAAGAGGTACGTCTCTTTTTCAAACTTGTTTTGTGGAAAAGACGTAAATGCCCTCGAAGCTTGGAATTAATCTTTTTTTTTTTTGCTTTGTAGATACTTGTTGATTGTAGTGGAGAAGAGGGAATAGAAAAGAATCCTGATACAGCGTTTCTCAATAAGAAGTCTGCTCTTTTACAATTGGTGGAGGAAGGTCCGGTTACCAAAACGATAATCTTCTGCAATAAAGTAAGCTAAAAAATAGCAACCAACTTTCAAATGAAAAAATGTATATATATAAATAATGCACAAATAAATGAAAGTACGTTGCTATTTCTTTCTTGCATTTATCCGTTTCTCAATTTGCAGATCGAGACATGTAGAAAAGTTGAAAACGCATTGAGTAGATCCAATAGAAAAGTGTTGCCTTTTCATGCTGCTTTAGCGCAAGATTTGCGAGTTGCAAATTTGGATGAGTTTTGCCAATCTCGGATAAAAGATACATCGTTATTTCTAGTTTGTACTGATAGGTAACAATTTGGTTTTTACCTTTTTTTAAATTAATTGTACAGTCTGTCAGTGTCAGTTTCAGTCGTAGTCCAATACATGTCAAACACAGTAAAGTCTTGTTTTTTTTATAAAAGTATGTGACCGTAAGTGAAATTTTTTGTAGAGCGTCGCGAGGAATTGATATACCGGGAGTTGATCAAGTGGTGTTGTTTGACTTTCCTCGTGACCCGAGTGAATATGTGCGGCGTGTTGGGAGAACTGCGAGGGGTGCGGGAGGGAAAGGGAGAGCGTTTGTGTTTGTGGTGGGGAAACAAGTTTCTCTTGCACGGAGAATTATTGAAAGGAATAGAAAAGGTCACCCGTTGCATGATGTTCCTTCTGATATATGATTATGATTGATCAAAAGGGGTTTTGTTCGATTTAATCTTGTATTATAGGATTTCCCAGTTTTGTTTGGTTTGTAGAATGTTTTTGGATAGAACGGAATGGGTTGAATGAATCAAACGGATTTGAATATGGTTGGTAAGAATCGAGATGGAATTCAATGGTAAGGATTAAAATTTTTCTAAGTTTTGATATGTACTTCAACATCTTTTGAATTAAAGAATTGAATTTGGAAACTTTATTTCGTAACAACAAAGATGCAAAATGATTAACCGACTGAGAATAACATGACAATTAAATGACTCATTGTGGTTAGAATACGTCATGTTAAAATCTAGCTATCTAATAAATGAAACCTTTTATACACGTGACATCTTTCTACATCTATCTTTCGATTATTGTGAATTGGTCATAATGCCCTTCGGTTTATTTTTTAGAATATAACTCCATATGTTTCCTATTTACTCCACGAAAATATTTAATGTACAATGAATATATTTGGTATACAATCCTCTATATAAGGAATGTGTATGCAATCATTGATTTGAATTTGAATTCTGAAATAAAGTCTAATACCAAAAAATAGGAAATTATATCGAATTTGAATCCTGAAATAAAGTCTAATCCCAAAAAATAGGAAATTATATTGGAATTAATACATACCATAATGATCCATATATATTTACCATTTTCTAACTTCTAACTTGTAATCCTGGAATCTTGTAGTTCCTTTAACTGCTTCCTTATAGAAAAACAACTTCATGCTGCTGCAGTTTCAACATCATTCGAATATCATAGGTTAGCATTAGTATTTTAGTATATTTAAGAACAATCATAACATTCTATTTATTTTTAATTCACCCTTTCAGCATTTTTGATACTTACTGTTTTGGGTGTTATGATATCAGTTGTATCTCCTTCCATATTTGTTCCAAGTTCTTTATACTTCATATCCATACTTCTTCCTGGTATATGTGTTTTGCTATTCCAAAATCCAATATGACGATAACCCATTTTATTAAACAAAATAAAAAAAAAGACCTTTTAATTAGCCTTGAAATCTTTTTCTTTTTAGTTTATTTTCCTGTAAATTCCATTTCTTTTCTGTATGTACATAATCCCTTTTACTTATGTTCTGAATACTTATGATACTTCTAGTCTGTCTCAATATTCGAAATCGATTATTCTACTCGAAACTTCAAATTTGTGATTATTAGTGTATTTCTTAACTGTGGAATGAATTTTTTTTATATACACTAATAATCACAATTTTGAAGTTTCAGGTAGAATGATCGATTTGAAAATGAATTCTATTCTAATCTACTCACATTATACATTCTTCTAACATAATATTTTCTTCTTTTATAATTTGTTACAGTGACAATGACAGAGAGAAACATCATTTTAGTTAAAGACTTGGACAATATGAAGGATGATTACGATTTGATACTAGAGTGCCACCATCTACGTTCATTGTTTAGACAATCTCTATTTATTAGATTTTGTTTTACAGTTTTTGTGTTTGACAATACAGTTGTTTATTGTTTAAAACTATATTTTTACATTTTTATAATACATTTATTTCGTATCAACAAGTCAAAGTTTGAATTATCCTTCCGCTAAAAAATAATTCTTATGTCAATATAGTCAGTAAATTGTATGAATGGTATTTTATGAATAATTAAAGTATGTAATCGGTCCAAATGTTTAACTTGTGGTGCATATGATCCTTATAACATAGTTTTATTGCAATTTTTGGAAATCGCACCATATAACTTAACTATAATTTATCATTTAATTACGGTTCTTATCAGAAAATGCAATATCTTAATATCTAAATCCCCTATTACATTTTTATATTTATTTCATTTATAACTTTTGTTACGATTCAAAAAACAGCAAGGTTCCATTTTTTTACTTACTACTAACACTACGATACTTATGATTAACATGAAACCATTAATGAGTAATAGTAGTGCATTTTTTTTACCTTTCTGGAACTCTTTAGTTTTCCCTAATCATTTGCATCAAATCCTATGCCTCATATGTGATTTCAGCAAAAAAAAAAAAAAAAACATCAACATCAACACCCTTATAAATACGATTAATAAGTATATTTTTTACTTTAGAAACAATTCATACATATCACCAAATAAAGAAAAACTATAATTCATAAACAGTAATGGTGAGATTTTCCCATTTTACTTTCAAACTTTATACATTATTAGAAGTTCAAGTTAACAAGTGAACATAATTTAATCTCATATAAAACATATTATCAAGGTTCTTAGTTATTAGTTGAATCTTCTTGAACATATCATTTGAATCACCAACATTTGTACCTGACATAATGTATGATTGGTATTTCAACAGATAACCAATCATATACACAAATGATGTAAATTAACTTAATTTCTTCACATCGTCCAAACATAAAGTCTTCCTAATATTATTGTAAGTAGTTTCACCAACTATTAATGGAGAAAATACCTACAACAAAAATTTCTTAATAATAATTATAAATGTTTTATAAATTTTTTACCCGTGATTTTCACGGGTTTTAACCTAGTAATCTCTAAAATACAAAAGCATAAATTATAGAAGTACTAAAATTTTCAAATATCAGTAACTTTAAAGCGCTGAAGTAGATTGACATTGACATGTGATTATATTTTATAGATTAATTTATAGGTTTAATATTAATTATTTAAAATTTATATATAAAATCGAGTTCAACACTTTTGATATAACTTAAGATGCATGACAACAAATTGGCATGCCACTATTCATCAACATGAAAAGATGTGGGCTTTGCCGCTTAGAAACGGGAACTACACAGAAAAAACGAAACAAATCTTTGATTTTGTAATTACATTTTGAGTTTTTAGCGGGATACAATGTACAAGCTCCTGTCGGGCTATTGAGGGAACTCCCCATCCCTTTCAAGATAGACCGACCATGTTCGTTAGTAGACGATGATGTAAAATAGGGATGTAACCGCCTAACTTGTTTTGGAACCGGACTGCATGGAATAACCGAAAATAAATTAAGGAGTGAACAGGAACCAAGAATCGAACCGAATACCACTAGTTGTTTTCAATCAGTTCGGTTCCGTTGTACTATGAAATGTGTTATCTAAGAAGGTATTCGGTATTGGAACGTAACTGGTCCGAACCAAACTTGGTTGAAATTTACAATACTTAAAATTTGATCCAAAGTAACACAACTCATTAGTAATTAATTGGTTGAAATTATACTTTTCTTTCTTCATTTATATAATTTAACCTCGTATAAAAAATCTCCTTGATTTATCAAATTTTGCCTCAAATATCACTTAGATAATTTTTTTCGTCTTGATTTTCATGTTTGTATTTAAATTTGGGTAGAAAAATTGTTTATAGCTTTTATGTAATCTATGAATTTTTTATATTTTGTAAAATCTTTAAACATATGTTGGTAAATTTAAATTTAGAAGTTTCCTTACATTAAAGTTTTTATATTAAAATAGAAAAATAAATTTTTGATTCTCTGTTAGGGATGCCCAATCCCCGTTACGGGTGGAGATGAGGATCCATTTAAATTCCCCAATAAGGATGTGGATGGAGATAAGGATTGAAATGAGGATTCGGGGATAAAGATGAGGATTGGGGTCCCCGGTAGACCCACTACCATCTAGCATTGAGTGTAATTTAATTTAATTTTTATTCTTAGTTATTTTTTTTATTGTGTGCTAAGTTTATTTTATTTTATTTTTATTTCAAAATTTCATTTGTCTTAAAATGCGAATTAAAAAGGGGGAAGAGACTCAAGGTGTGTTAGAATTGTCTGTGCTAAAAGAAATCTTGAAAGGAATTGTCGGAGTTACACTTCACACTACTTTCACAAGGAATTGAAAGCATGAAACCATACAAATTTTCAGTTAGGCAGTTTCTTTCTAAAGAATTGTTGTATTCACGGTATTAAGGCATGAAACTGTACAAACTGTCAGTTAGGCAATATCACTTTAAGAACTATCATATCTAAGGAATTGAAAGTCTGAAACTGTACAAATTGTCAAATTGGTCTTGTTAGTTATCTTTACCTAAGAATTGTCATGGCACCAGGGCAATTCACTGAAAGACCCTCACTTTCGTATTTCTGAAAGACTCAAACTTTCATTCTATTCCAATATTACTCTTAAGTTACTTCCTCAAAACATGCTACATGCATATTTATAAAACAATATTTTATATTGATAAAGTGATTACAAAAGATTGGATACAAACCGACTAAATTTTATTACATTACATATCTACCCACGAATATGTTATTCATATACATACATGAATATTAAATACAGAGACATAGTATTAACTATTTTAAATCTTTCAGCAGTATAAAATTATACTAGATACTCATCACCTGTAATTGTTAAACATTGAGAAGGATAAGCGATAACGCTTAGTGAATTCAATAAATAGATACAATATAATCTTATGCCTTATATATATATATATATATATATATATATATATATATATATATATATATATATATATATATATATACCAATATGACATAACAAAGAGGAACAAGAACAACAATAGCATATGCGTATCATATGTCAGACTTTCAATATCGACTCATGATCAAATTCAAAGATTTACCATCAATGAGACTTAACGATTTCAATACTTGATATACATCAATAAAACTTTGGCCCAAATGATACAGAAGACATACAAATTTATGATTAATCATTATGATAGATTTCAGGTTTTTACGCCCTGTTTAGCATTTCGGTAGATTTCAGGTTTTCACGCCCTGTTTAATATCTCGGTATATTTCAGGTTTTCACGCCCTGTTTAATCTTTTGCCAATGCCATTAAATAGAAGTCATTCACTTACGGGGGCCATGCTATACATGGCCAGAGGCTTCGTACCATTACCAATGTGAATCTAAGTCCTTTCACTGATCACATGGTCAAAGGTATCACTTTTGCTATCAAAATAGCAGAAAATAATAACACGGGAAAATTTATGATTAATCATTATGATAGATTTCAGGTTTTTACGCCCTGTTTAGCATTTCGGTAGATTTCAGGTTTTCACGCCCTGTTTAATATCTCGGTATATAAATCATTTCACTGATCACAAGGTTAGAGGTATAGCTTTGCTATTAAAATAGCGAATAAAAATATCACGGAATATAGCACATATAACACATAACATACAATTGTTCCTATATATTGAACTCACATTGAAGTAACCGGGGGTTAAAATAGTAATTTGGGCAACACTTCGGCTCTAAATATAACTTTCCATGTTGAAAACTGGGAGATTTATTGAAAACCGGGCCTTGCAAAAGTAGAGCTTCAAACCGAAAAGATAAATTTCTCGGGCTCTCTGGGCACTTCGGGACATGTTTCGGGCTTTAAAAATGATACTGGGGCTTCGGGGGATGTCAAAATACTAAAAATATGGAAAAATGGGTCAAAAATGGCAAAAATCTCATTTTACCCGGGCTGGTTCGCAGCCTCCCTTTTATAGGGTGTGAAGGTCGGCCGATCTTAAGGGGGAGTTAGCAGCGAAGACACGCGACAGCAGTAGGAGCGAAGCACGTGGCGCAACAGCTGGCTCGGATTCGAGGAGGTGACAGCCAGATGCGAGGCATCTTAGGCGTCGCTTAGGACGCCGAAAGGCGCGTCGGATGCCTAATGGACCTCGGCTTCGGACCAATCAACGACGGACACAAGTTGACACGAGTCGGATTCACGAGAAGGGTGGCGTAGCAAGAACTATTCATGCGAGTTTATCCGAAATTGTCGGATTTTGAGCCAAATTCTTCCGAAATTCATAACTTTGGCATACAAACTCCGTTTTTGACGTTCTTTATATGCACGCGTAGGTAAAATTATGCTCTACAAATTAAGTTTAGACTTCGTTGCCTAACTTTTACTTTATTTTTAATATTATTATTTTTAACAGACCTGGATAGGAAAATCCGTTAAAAACTCATAACTTCTTCATCCGACATCCGTTTTCGCCAGACTTTTTACCGTTGTACTACTAATGACGCGACCTTCAATTCTAGTTTAGGTTGTGTTGGCTAAAAGTCACTCGATCTAAAATTTGTGTTTTTAGCTGTCTACTGCTAAGCTGAAACTTAGAAAAATCATAGCTTCCTCATACGAAGTCAGATTTTGGCTTTTTTTTTTAATCGAACTTTTCAGTTTAACAAAGACTACGAATTATAATTAGATTACTAAGGCTAAAAAGTAGTTTATCAAAAACTCACTTTTTACGTCATTCGGCGTCATGCCGGTTTTGTCGCGGATCTTCGATTGGTCATAACTTCTTCGTTATAACTCGGATTTCGATGAGGTTTTCGCCTAAATGTTTCTAACGAGATTCTCTACAACTTTATATAATAAAATTTCACATGTTTCAAAATTTATATTTGCACTAAATTTCACTATTTGGCTTTTAATTGGAATCTCATAAGACTCCTAATATTTTATGAGTGATTCTAAACATAGTTTTACTTTATTTCTAGTCAAAACTATCTGTTAGAACTCAACACTCAATTTTATTCACTTTTAATAACTACATAACATGATTTCAGAACGTGTATGTTACATTCACCCAACCGGGAAATAGATATCGCTGAACATCCCGCCCAGGGTATTGATATTCTCTTTGTCATACAAAACTGCAGAGACTCAAATGTATTCTCAGATACATTCTTTACAGGTAAGGAATTAACGATTACTAGCACTAGGGTGATTTACCTCGCAAGACACAATTATCGCTGAATATCCCGCCAAAGGTCCTTGATCTCGTGTCATGCTAAACTGTGGAAATATATCCTCGGATATTTTGTCACAGGATGGTTTTGTGAACTATTCCCAATTAACTCTCACTGGCACTAGAATGGTACACTCAACTGAGATTTAGAAACCATTAAACGTCTCGCCAAGGGCCAAGTTAACTTGTTAACTTGAAAAATTGTATTGAGATATTTGATCGAGGATATGCAGGGGCTTACATCAAAAATAGCCATGGGTAGTTCTCCGATACTCAAAAAATCATAGTGCATTCCTCCGTGTTCACACAGATACTGCGAGTAGTCTCCATCTGAGCCAAGGATAGGTCCTTGAAAAACTGTGGTGAGAAGGGTCTTTATGACTCTGTGATGCACATGGACTTTTTAGTCATGGTTACTTTTAAGACACATCTATGATCAAAGAAGAACATTCATTTGAGGGAATTGGAAGTGAAGATTATTCTTTCAACACTTAATTGTTCAACCCCAGAAGCAAGGTGAAGCTGTTTTTGAAGTTATGTGATGAATTGAATTGAAGCCTCCTCAATCAATTTGTTGTTATCTATGAACTTGCTGAAGTGATCTAGAAGAATCGGTCTCTCTGTTATTATCTCTGAAGTTTCTCAAAGCTGAAAGTGCTGATTTTCAAGAACCTTTACAAGAAGCCTCTATACCCAATGTGCGTTCCAAATCAAACTTTCAAAAGGAAGTTCAATTGTTCAAGATAAAGTCATTCATGTAGAAATTCATATGTTCATCTTGAAGTTATAAAGAAATCGAAGATAAAGGTTGAAAGTCAAGAACGAAGAGAAGATTGAATGGAAAAGAAAGCTATAAACCGAGGGGGAGATTGTTAGGACATAAATTTGTGGTTTATACTTTGCTTTTTATAAGGTTTTAGAGTTCTCGGTCTAAGTACCGAAAACACCATGGTTTCGGTGTTGTGTGGACCATAATCTCTTAATGATTTTGGTTGGGCTTTAGGATGTGCTTTGTATTAGGTATAGGTATAAATGTTTATTATCAGCTTATTCTAGTGGTGATCCTTATTAGTAGTTTTCGAGTTTAGAGAGGAAAATAGAGAACAAAGAGAAACATTGGAATCTTATGTACCCGACTGTTGATTAAAAATAGTGTGCATTGAAGTTTCATCATCGTTTTCTTATTACATATTTGATATTTGTGACATTCACTTCATTGGGATTCCACACCAATTATAGTGATGTCGATTGATACACAATATTGTGTTTTACACTTTCAGACCGAGATTGTAGCGGGGCAGTTAGGCACTCATCTGGAGCCCAAAGCTTGTGGACCCCTAGGAACCTTCAGGAAGGAGGGTCCTACTATTAGTATATGTCATTTAGGATCGGAGGTGAGTGGTGCACCATGTCTTCAGGAGAGTCAACCGCATGAGTGGATTGTTGCGGAGGTTTCGTGAGCTCTATGCGAAGAGTTATCCGATATCATTGGGTGTGTCACTGATAGAGTGGTCGTCAGGTTCGAGGGGCAGACCTTATTTATTCAGGCAATTGATGGGGTTGTCGAGGTAACCCGGGAACAGGATATTGGTTCAGATAGGCAGCATGGAAAGAGGCAGCGGACTCCCGGTCGGACTCGTCGATCGGAGCAGTTGGACGTTGCCATAGCTGGTGTCATAGACCCGAGGGGTTGTGGTGGTTACATGAAGGATGAAGAGGAATAGAAGGAAATGCATAACAGGTCTAAGTGCGGCAGGTGTGGACGGAAGGGTCACCTCTACCAAGAATGCATATTGGAGGTAGAGTTGTGCCATCGTTGTCATCAGCCTGGTCATATTCAGGTGAATTGCCTCCGCTTGGTGATTGGGGTAGTGCAGGTTCCATCGTGGGTACTTCAGCCAAAAAAAAGGGAGTCAGGGTTTCTTCAGGTGAAATTACAGGTATGTTACCTTTTTGCTTCCTTTTTGGTCCTTATCTGTATATATGTTGTTTGGAATCTTGCATCGGTTTTGGGTAAGCGTATCTTTGGTTTATTTCTCTACTTATGTTTTGGTTATATCTTCAAGAAATGATATATGCCATTTGCATGCCACGAATCAGTAATGGTTTAGTAAAGTGTTTCTCTTATAGCGAGTGTGGAGTGTTTTGTATTATCTTCGCTATAGTCGAGATAGGTTAGGGGCATTGTGTGGAAGGTTTATGGTCAGGACTCAGTGTAATAGTTGTCTAGTATCGCTAGGATTTAGTGGTTTTAGCAATTGTGCTTGGACTGGCTTTTGGAGGTGCCGAGGGAAGTGGTTTGTTGCTGAGATTTTATCAGAGTATTTGTTCTTTGGACTCCATGATTTGAGTATGGTATCATTTTATAGTATTCATGGTTATCAATGTTGCTGGGTTTCGGGGATTGTTGATCTGGTCTTCAAGGGTTGTGCAGTCTTTTGAGTTTGGCTAGTAATGGATCACTAGCATTGGGAAGCGCAGGTCGTCACCATTTTGATCATTGGAAGGTTAGAGGGATTGGGAATCCTGCCAATCTTGGGTGTTGTGAGAGCTTAGTCGAATCAAAGTGGGGAAGAATCATTCGGGTATCCAGAATTAGAAGCAATTGTGAAACTAGGAGGAGTTCGCATTCCCGTCAAGGAAGAAGGCCGCCTAAGTGGCCGTTTGGATTGAGGATTGTGTGGATGGGAGTTTGGAAAACTTCCCAATTTCTGGGTTCACGCCTTCTTGGTGTCGGATAGAAAGCTTTGGGGGACCCATGCTTGGGTTCCAGGCATGACTCAAGTTCAGCCTGGGTGTTTGATCGAGTGCTTACTTGACTCTGGATGTGTTCGGGCTGATAGATTAGTGGCAAGACCATGGGCGGCGCCTGTGGCAAATGGGATTGTTGTAAGACTACGGGGTGGATCGTAGCGTTCATTAGTTTGTAGATTGCGTAGGAGTGTTGTAAGACTGCGGGGTGGTCCATAGCATTCACCAGTTCGCAGATTGAGTAGGAGTGTTGTAAGACTACGGGGTGACCCGTAGCATTCACCGATCCCTGTGAAGTGGTGAGATTATGGAAAGCCTATGATTTGATCACAGATTTATTCAAATGGTTTAGACCAAGGTGGGTCAGTTCGCAAGGCTATGGAAGGGCCACAACATATTGGTAGGTCGTGGGAGACCAAGTATGAGACAAGGCCACATTTGATCCTGTAGCGTTCTACCGGGTTGGTGTTGTGATGGTTCGAGTAATTATTATCAGTTGAGGTTTTCTTTCAGAAGTCACATGGGGTGACTGTGGGAGTTTATTTTGGTTCAGCACTCAGGTGGGAATTCGGTATTTCAGATAGTTAGCAGGAGTTAGGACCAAGGAGGTCTCGACTGTTTATGGGATGCAACATGGTGCTTCGGGCAGTAGTTGTAATTTGAGGTTTTGTGTTGGAGTGGGATAACTGGTTGATTGGGAAATGCTAAGTCACTCGTAGTGGGATTGAATAATCTAATAGTAATTTATTTGACCCTGTTGTGCAAATCTGAATTGAGTCTAACCGTTACAGGGATGAATCTTCTACTCGAAGGATTATCTGAGCCTTTTATCGAGTATAAGTGTTCTATAGTTGTATATGGTCAGTGACATTATTCCTTTTGAAGCATTTCGTTTGGAACGAAACACTATGGGTTTGGCATGGTGGTGGTTCGGTGTGGGAGGGCTGATAAGGAGTCAGATCATTGAGACTGTAGGTTTTGGATTTCAGGTGAGGCAGGATTGGTTTTTATTCAAGAGATTGAGGAGTCGTTCTTCATCGGTCTTGAAGAACTATTCTAAGGATGGTTTTAATAGATTTGGATAGGCCATTATATGGTCATGGTGGAAGTGTTATGTTTGGTCTGTTATTCGTCAAGAGTTTGGCATGGAGTTGTTTCTGCGTGGGCGGTCTGTCGGGGAGTCATATCATTATAGATTTTAGATCTTAGAAAAGTAGAAGTGGTTTGCCGAGGCTGAGGGTTTGATTGTTGTCTTGGGATAGATGTTTCGATTGTCTTGGGAAGATTGTCTTATGCGCACAATTTTTGATTGTGTTCCTTAGGTTGTTTGTTTTGATATGAGTGTTAGTAAGGAGCGAGTTTGAGGACAAAATCTAATTTAACTGGGGGAGTTGTAACACCCGGAATGTAGAATATTAATTGTGGAAATAAATCCCCTTCCCTAGGGACCAACAAGATGAGTTGATGGTGGGAAAGTCGATGTGTTGGAGGCTTTTGGGTCGCACATTTTTATGAACCAACTCGGCGAGTTGGTGAAGGGAACTCGATGAGTTGGACGTTGATTGAGAAACCCTAAGTTTTCGGGTGTTTCACCTTATTTAAAGACCTTAAGTTCTTTGGATGACCCCCTTACCGGCCTCTTCTGTCCAGAAACCCTAAAATCGAACCTTATCTTCCATTGTTGAGTGTGACAGCTTGGGGAGAGCCTTGAGAGTTCATTTTTGTTGCTAGTTGAAGGGGCTATGGAATTAGAACTTGCTTGGCTTGAAGAAGAAGTCTTGGATCTATAATCTTTGTCTCATTTGCCAAGTTTTTGAGGTATCAAACTCTTACCTTGCTTATTAGTTGCTTAGATCTCTTATTGGGTTAAAGTTTATGCTTTTTAGCCATGGTTGGGTGGATGTTGGGGATTAGGACATCCCAAATGATTATTCTTTCATATCTAAGGTCTACATGAGCTCTTTTGGCATAAAGGTGCCAGCTTTATGGATTTAAGGGCTTTATGCATTCATCAAGTCTTTCATTTAGCCCTTTTTGAGCTTTTGAGCTTCCCTGGTCATACTTAAGCGTAAAGTTGGAAACATTACATGGCCATCTAGCCTTATGGGGTCAGATTTGCATTTTGGGGTTTTGTGTTTGATGATTAAGTGCTTAATGGTTAAGCCCTCACTCTTTTAAGTTTAAGGTTTGGGTTTGAACCCATTTCGGTGGTTCCTAGGGGTAAAGTTGGAAAGTTTACCCTTCTAGATCTCATTTTGGTCGAAACCTGAGCTTTGGATCTCTTGGATTCGATGAAGGCAGCTTAATGCATTAAGTTGTTGGTTCTCGGGTGAACTCATCAAGTTGGTTGGTCAACTCGGCGAGTTGTTTTGGTTTTCCCCTTTTCTGAGTTGATGTAGAACTTGGCGAGTTAATTAGATAACTCGACGAGTTAGGTCAATATGGATTATGGATCTTGTCCTTTCGATTTATCTTTGAAAAAGTTTGTACCAAGAGCTACTTAAGGTAATCTGAATTGTAATTAAGGAAATTATGGGCTTAGGATAAGGACCATATAGGTTGGGCCTAATTCGGAAAATTAGGCCATTAGTGGGTTTTTATGGATCTAATGGTTTTTGGTATTTTTGGGCTTGAGTTATTAATGGGCTATCGAGATACAAAGTTTTTGGTCTAGAAAGAATGGTTGGACCTTAAGGCAAGGCCATGTATGGGGTTTGGGCCCAATTTGGAAAATTGGGCCATTAGTTGATTAGTGGGCCTTTGGGTCTTTTAGATTGTAGTCTGGGTCATGGATTTGGATAAGGCTAGGTTAGGGGTAAAATGGTCTTTTTACCTCAAGTATGAAGTTGTGGTTATGGATTGGAACCCAATTGTTAATTGGGTGTTGTTTTGATCTGGCAGTTCGGAGGTGTCGTTAGGGTAGCAGCTAGGGATTTCTTCCAGTGTGCTTCAACATTCGAGTTGAGTCTCCTCACTGTTCTATGGGTCGAAGGCACCAATGCTGGCCTATTTTGGTTTATGTATTAAAGGAAGACCCGGGGATAACCTGTGGCAGTTTGTATGAAAGACAATGAGGCGGCTCCTGGCAAACTATATGCAATACCAGAGTCTGAACTTTGACAGCTAATTAGTTAAGTTGTGTAGATTGTATGCTAGTTTTCTTTGTGATGCTTGCATGGAAGACCTGGAGGTGGCTCCTGACACTTGTCTGTAAGACCTAGGGTTTTGCCCCCCGACCTAGCAAGGAAGACCACGAGGTGGCTCATGGCATAATGGCAAGACTATGAATGACACATAGCACCATTATTGATCGTGGTATATGTATGCTAAGTGTGGCTCATTAATATGAATGTTATTATTGGTTCGATTGGTATGTGGTATTTGGGGAACTCACTAAGCTTTGTGCTTACAATTTGTGGTTTATGGTTTCAGGTACTTCCGTTTTGAAAGGAAATGGCCCAGCTTTATCGCAACGCATACACCCGTGTTTTCCGCAATGTGTGATCTTTAAGGATGAACTCTGATAATTGTCTTATTTGAAATACTTTTAAATGTTTGGATAAAGTTACAATGGTGTTTTACCTAGAGGTTATACTGGCTAATTTCCTAGGAAATCATAATACCTAGAAGATTTTACCTAGAGGTTATACCGGCCAATTTCCTAGGAAAACATATTACCTAGAAGTAATGATGGTCAATTTTAGGGATATGCAGTGTACCTAGTTGTTACTCTACCCAAATATCTTGTTTTCAACTATAATTAGGGTGTATATATATATATATATATATATATATATATATATATACACACACACACATAGACACACACACACACAAACATAATTATAATATCTATAAATTATAATGATCAAATATAAAGTAAATGAATTATATAGAGATAATTATATGAGTTATTAGGTTAAAGAATTTAAGAAAATATAAAACACCTTAGGTTACAAGTGTTAGTGAGCTGTTATTATTCATCCCGTAACCTTGATTAATTTGGCTACCCAAACCTATAATCATTAATCTTGCGATATCCAAAAAGATATGTATATATCTATACCGGGCTTGACACACCCACATGCAATTGCTAGCTACAATCCCGACAAGATAACTTTCTTTATATAATATTTAAATATTCAACGTCCAATGAAGCGTCATGCAGGGAAAATTATAGTGTACAACGTCAATTATGGGGGCTCATGGTAATACATCCCGAAAGCCTTAGAGATCCGACTACCTAGAGGGACACATTCGAGTAATTAATAAAATAATTTAGGATTAGTAAAATATCCTAAAATATAAAGATAGTAAGATATGATTGATAAAATATCATATAAAGATAGTAAGATAGGACTGATAAAATATCCTATAAAGATAATAACATTGGATTAATAAAATAACCTAAAAATGTATTATATGAAAATAATACAGAACCTTAATGGACAAAGTATTCGGAAAACCCATAACATTCAAGATACAAGGAACTTTAGGAGATGCAATATAATAAAATATAGGAAATAAGGAATATAAGAAAAATGATCATAATCATTGTAAAAATTCCTAAAAAAGTTTCAAATAAGTTTATAAAACGTTTATTTATACATGTGAACTCACCAATATCAAGTTAACATTTTGAAAACTGCATGTATTCCTCATATAGAGTAAGGATCAACATAAGGAATGACAAGCAGCTTGAATATAGATAGGTTTATTTGATATATCCCATGTAATAAAATTCATTATTAAAACAAGGTATTTAAAGTTTGTGCTCTGTGATTTGGATAATCTATGTATCACCATCACCCCTTGACGCTTCCGTCGACTGCCGAGGGAGGGTGACAAAATAGTATCATAACTACTTGCTATAGCGAACTAGTATTTCCTTAGGTATGACTATATCTTAGGACGTATACTTAGGTTTCTATCAAACCTATAAATAAAAGTATTGATATTAATTACCCTATTAATAGACTACTTACGGAAGAGGTGACTAGTTTGAACTGTCGCTTGGATTGCTGGATTTAAGAACGGCTATATGCTGAAATTAGCCTGTGCTATTGCCCTCCGACACTTATCATCTACTTGATCCTTATTTGATAGTCTAGAAGTAAAAAAATAATAATAGAAGTACATAAAAATAATAATTTCCAATCTAAAATAAGTATACAAATAAAGAATGCAATATATATATATATATATATATATATATATATATATATATATATATATATATATATATATATATATATATATAAGTAAATTATCTAGGCTAATTTAGTGTGTAAAGGTTGAGTCACAACTAAACGTAGCCTGATCACCTATGTTTAGTCTTGACTAGACCAATACATCAACTAAATTTAGGATCCATAAATGATAAAATAGAAACCATACATACATATACAATACAAACCAAAGCAAAAGAATAGACACATCCCATTGCACTAATCGGGGGCGTTCGTAGTGACTGAGGGGGTCGAAGACCTAGAAGTGTATAAACATACATAAGTGTATCAAAGTGATATGCTACAAAATAAGTAGAAACAAGTATCAAAATACAAACCAAACACGTCAACCCTCCCATATACTCATCACTGCTCTCATACTCGCCCTCCTCTTCCTGTTGTTGTCATCAGTATCCCCATGGCATGTGTTGAAAGACCATCACCGTCATGAACAACACCAATCGGCTGAGTAGGAGGTGGAACAACAGGACCTTCTTGAGGAAAGAGTAGATGGTCCATCCTAAGGTGTTGCCTCACCCCAATAATTGAAGCCATAATCCGACGATGCTCCTCCTGTATAGCATCCAAACGCCGCATCACATTGCGTAGATTCAAATCCAAATGATCAAGTTTGAAATGCCTAGGTCTTTGACGCCTATCGAAGGCAGTCTCATAGATATGTTCCGACTCCACCTGTCTAATCGGCTCCACAATATCATCGTTAGGAACCCTTCATTGCCGATCAACCCCTTGAACTAACACACTCATCTTCCCTAGATCAGTTGCACCCATATCCCTTATAAGAATAAGAACCATCTCGCTAGTATCGACCTAAAAAGACATAGCCAATCCAGTAACCCAATGACCACCGTAAATCGTGCTCGAATGCATAGTACCTAGATCCATACCAGAAAAATAGTGAGCAAGAACAAATGGAAGATTGAGGTGAACCTCAGTCTGAGTAAGGCACCACATGTAGAAGAGGTCTCAAGAAGGAACATTGTCACACTCCTCGTGGTGACAAATGATAGAAGCGGCCAATTGGTGAAGAAACTGATAAGTAGGAGATCTGAAGGAACTCTCCTTGGTTGTCCTAGAAACCTAGGTTCCCTTAGCATAACCCCATACCTACATGTAGTTGTAGTCATGTGGCGGATCACTAATGCAACTTTCAAGATAAGCATAAAAATGAGGACTCACAGTCTCCTCCTCTGTATAGATCCCCAGTCATCTCCCCAACTTAATCAAGCTATAGGATCGGGACACGCCTCTTAGGTGGAAAGAGAAAACTGATGTACCAGCCCACCTCATTGACACCTTGTCGAAGCAGACTGTCGAAAAGAACTCCTAGCAGAGCTCTTTGTAGATCACCTCACGACTCCCAAAGACTCAATGCCATCCATGTTAGAAAAAATCTCAAGACTGCTATCATCCCACAAGACCCGTGGAAGAAATGGCTCAAGACGAGCTGTCAACCCATAATCATTTGTAGATCTCCAAGAATGAGCCCGAGGAATGCTGATCTTCTAGGAAAGAAGAGCAATTAATCGAGAAATGAAGGAACCTGATAAGCAAGACCATTGAGGAACTATACAAACATATGTAATGGCCAGTTAGGAGGTAACTGACCTGCAACCTGACGACCCCGTCTTGACATATCTATAGAAAATTAGGCAAAAAACAAATTAGGAACAAATAGATAAGATAAAATACATCATATAGTGTTGAAATGGACCAAACGTGCAAAGGTGTGCGCTATATGTGAGTGCAAGCGACATACAAGCCTCTGCTCGACGTGCTCCAAGAACACAAAGAACAACAGACATGGAAATGTGATGTTTCATCCAATTTTCAACACAATAACCACATAGGGACGTTTGAGTAAGCTTCTAAAGTACAAATAAGTAGTTCATTTCGTCTAAAACATTACAAATTAAAGGATTTAGTTAAAGTTTAGAAAAAATTTTGAATTCCAAAAACTCCAAATATGGATCAATGGATGAAATAAACTCGAAATTGAGTATTGAGGTAGTAAAATCAGTAGTACGATAAGCCCAAATGGTATCCCATTGCAAGAAATTCATCCAAAAATCATCCAATGCATAAATTTCTAAAAAGCCCTAAACCCCGATTTTAAGCAAAATAAAGAGTAAGGATTAGTGTAAATAGTACCTAGAAGTACAAGGATAAAAGGAAATGATAAAGGAATGTTGGTAGAAAAGTGTAGAATGAGGACAAAAATCTACTTTAATGAACTATCACGAGTACGCACGGTGCATGTCGTGTGCCCATCGCACGGTGCAGGTCGTGTGCTCGTCGCGTGCCACTCAAAATTTTAAAAATACACCCTTTTTGATTTTACCCTTAGATCCTATTATACCTAAAACCCTAAAGGATTAATCTAGCTAGGAATTTAGGAACAATGAAGGAAAATGTTCATAGGATAAAAGGAATTTTTTTATTTTATTTTAGCAACGATAAGAAGATTGGTTGCTAGAGTGGCAATAGTGGCTTGCTATAACAGAGGAAATAAAAATTCCTAGTAGATCAAGACATACAAGGATTTAATTACACCAACATTAGTCAAATATAGGATCAACAAGTAATTTACTTGCTTTTATTTCAGGATAACAACCCTTAAATGCTAACCTTGATTTACCCAAACACTATTCAGACCATGATTCAATGCCAAGTCTCTGATGCATTAAGGAACCTCATAACAAGTAAAAGAGAGGGAAGAAATAAGGAAAATGGTCAAATGACAAAAATCTATAAGGATTTCATTAACAATAAACCAAGACCTTTTATGGAGATAAAAGGGTAGATAGTTTAATCCACCGGATGTAGGAGATGGAGAGCAAGTGTACTAATGCACATATAGTTAAGTTCAAACATGTACGTTTATAGGAAGAGCTCTCATCCGGTGGAGTCCTCAAGTCAAGGCTTTAGGCGTACACAAAGGAGCAGATGATAAGAGAATTCCGTTCTGAGGAAGATATGACTCGAGCAAAACATGAATTCAGTCAACTAAGCACAAAGGAATTAGGTCTAGCCTTCTATACTGTATGCTTTGAGTACTTAGTCACTGTATGCCCTGAATTGGTCGACTCAGAGATCAAGAAAATCAATGCATACCTTCAAGGAATAGCTCCCCACGTTAGGCGGGAGGTACGTGCATATCAACCCAATACCTACGAAGAAGCCAAATATTTAGCCTTCAACCTCAAGGAACCTGCAATTCAGAACTCAAAAAGAAGTAAGAAGAAGTCCAAAGAACTCAACAACAAATGGGAAGGAGACATCAAAGGTAAATCAAGCCAACCCTTATGCAAGGAAATATAGGAAATGAATCATCGAGAAAGAACACCCACTCCACCAAGAGGATACATGGGAGGACTCCCATTGTGCAAAAGTTGCAGAATTCATCATCAAGGAAATTGTGAGGAATTTAGGTGTAACACTTGCGCTAGACCAAGACACATTGCGAGTGCTTGTAGGAGTCAACCAGGCCAGTAAAAGGAAATAATTGAAGCGAAGAAGTTAGAATAAAAAGGTTTAGGGAAAAGTACCATAAGAAATATATTGATGTAATGCTTAAAAAGGATCATAAATCCTTGAAAGTTATATATATATATATATATATATATATATATATATATATATATATATATATGTATGTATGTACTTTTGAGTACAAGTAGGAATAAGCAAATACATAGATATCCTTCCCGAAATCCATACCAATATTAAAATAAAAGATTTAGGTTTCCTATTGATGTAAAATAAGGATGAAATCAAATTGAATATCAAAAGACTAAGGTTAGGATCTAATGGTGAAGGTAAAGAATTAGAAGTAGAACTAAAAAGAACATTTAGTTGACCCAATAAAAGGGAAAAAGAGTCAATCCCTAAATAAGAAGCCAGTCTTCCATAATAAGATTACCCTAAGGTCTGAATTTTCTAACGAAATTCCTAAAACAGGGAGAGAATGTGACAACTAGAAAAATTTCCATCAACAATCGACACATGGTAATAATAGTTTTTCATATTTCGGAAAAATATGATCAGATATGCCATGATTTTAAGTAAGAAAAAGGTTAATAGGATCAAATATGAGTGACCGAAAAGCTATACCGTTAGTAATAATAGTTAGTGTATTTGGAAAGTACACAAGAACGTGATCCCAAAGGTATAAATTTATAAAAATTTTACTCCGATTAGAGGAGTTATGATTTTATATTACTCCGATTAGAGGATTCTAATTTTATAAATATTAAAAATCAACCGTGTTATCAACATAATCAACATCGAAATTAAATAAAGAAATAAGTTTAGTTTTTGCTTACGCCATTAAAAGGAAAATTGTAGTACTCTCAGAGATAAAAACTTTGAAAAGAAAAAGGTCAAAACGGAGTCCGTATAAACAAGATATGATTTTTGGAAAAATATAAAATACGAGTTAGAAATAAAAGTTAAAATTTGACAACACAACCTTAAGGAAAGTTGTAGTACTAATAAAGAACTACAAAAAAAACATAAAGATGGCACGGAACAAGATTCATATAAGGAAGATATGAATTTTTATAGAAAATTTAGTGTTTCACGCCAAGTGCGCGCCATGCTTGATGCGCACGTCTGACTTCCGGATTCATCGAGATTGGAGAGATGTGGACCACTAGAAGCGTAACACGTGGCAAGCCTTGTATGGAGCCACGAGTTATGTCCATGACGCGCACGAAGTGCACCGCGTGTATAACTAGTATAAATATAGTGCTCACTTTCTGAATTCTTCACACCCAAAATCTCTCTCTCTCTCTCTCTCTCTCTCTCTCGAAAATCCTCTCAATGGCATGAAGCTTCGGGTTCAGTAGCACAGATATCCCTGATCTCGCTACTAAGGTGAGTTCACGGCTCCATTTCGCTATTTTAAAGGTTTAAGGGGGGGGGGGGGGGAGTGGAATGCATGCTTATCATACTGATTTATCAAAATATATTTTATACATATACATATCAGTAAATATACAATGCTTGAAAACACTAGGATAATATACCCATAAATACCCTACCTCGTTCTAAGTTATGATATTATGCCTAAGAGCTATGATGCCCAATAGTTTTGGAAAAGATTTTACCTAGAGGTTATACCGGCCAATTTCCTATGAAAACATAGTACCTAGAAGTAATGCTGGTCAATTTTAGGGATATGAATTGTACCTAGTCATTAATCTGCCCATATATATATATATATATATATATATATATATATATATATATATATGTGTGTGTGTGTGTGTGTGTGTGTGTGTATGTGTGTGTGTGTGTATATATATGAGTTCTATAAATTATAATTATCAAATATAAAGTAAAGTATTTATATAGGGGTGATTAGAGGATTTATTAGGTTAAAGAATTTAAGAAAAGATAAAATACATAAGGTTACATGTGTTAGTGAGTTGTTATTATTCATGCCTTGATTTAATTCAGCTACCACCAAACCTATAATCGTTAATCTTATGAGAGCCAGAAAGATATGTATAGATCTATATGGGGTTTGACACCCCCACCTATGATTTCTAGCTACAATCCAGGCAGGATAACTTTCTTTATATAAGGTTTCATTATTCAATGTCTGATGAAGCATCATGCGGGGAAATTGTAGTCTACAACGTTGATTATGTGGGCCCATGATAATACATCCCGAAAGCCTCAGAGATCTAACTACCTAGAGGGATGCCTTCGAGTAGTTAATAAAATAAGTTAGGATTAGTAAAATATCCTAAAATATAAAGATAGTAAGATATGATTGATAAAATATCTTATAATGATATTAAGATAGGATTGATAAAATATCCTATAAAGATAGTAAGATTGGGTTGATAAAATAACCTAAAAATGTATTATACAGAACCTTAAAGGACAAGGTATTCGGAAAACCCATAAGATTCAAGATACAAGGAACTTTAGGAGATACAACATGGTAAAATATAGGAAACAAGGAATATAAGAAAAATGATAATAATCATTGTAAAAATTCCTAAAAAGTTCAAATGAGTTTATTAAATGTTTATTTAAACCTGTGGACTCACCAACATCGAATTGACATTTTCAAAACCGCATGTGTTCCTAGGATGGAGCAAGGATCAACGTAAGGAAGGAAAAAGAACTTCAAGATATATATGTTTCTTATATTTATCCCATGTAATAAACATCATTATTAATAAAAGGTATTTAAAGTTTCCCCTCCGTGATTGGGTAATCTATGTATCACCGTCACCACTCGACACTTCTGTCGAAGGTCGGGGGAGGTGTGACAACCATACAGTGGCCAAAAGAGGGCTATCTCAGTAGTCATCTTGGGGATTCCTATCACTGACTCTATCGTCTAGTTTAGTAACAGATCCTCCTGGGCTAATCTCTCTTTTGTTCTCTCTCTCTCTCTCTCTCTCTCTCTGTCTCAACCCCTCTCTCTATCTCTCTCTTGACCAGTGGAACATATTCAGTATCAAACTCCAGGGGTTTCGTGTTGCTGAACTCCCAATATCACATAGACCTTCCTCCATGAAGTCCTACAGTTGCGATGGTTGTAGTAGCCGTGGCGGAAAAAAACTCACTAACGAGAGCATAACGCTCGTTGAAAATCTCAATAAAAGTGGTCTTGATAGACCCAAACACCTCCAGGATCACCTCCCTAACTGCTAAATCACCTGACTAGTGATTAACTTATGGATCTTGCTTTCACCCAAAATTGGCCTCTCCGGGCCATTTGCACTTGATCATGAACCTCTCGTAGTCACCATGATTAAATAAACGGGAACACTTCAAAAAATCACATTATACCCTAACATATCACTACTCGATCACTCATCCCTCGGAAGTCATGACTTCCTCAATACGCATACACGTCTTGTGCTTCTAGTAGTACGGACCCATACTACCTTTCACACATACCCATACTTGTCTCGAAGGATCGTCACTAAATTATTAGGCCACTAGGCCTAAAGCAACTAGTACACACATACACCCTACACTTACTCTTTAAAGAGTAACTACTAATTCCTTAGTTATGCTAACACTCTAACAATCACACACCCAACCCATGAAACCTTTACTAACACTGTGGTTGCATTGCGTATGCTAATCATACATAACATCAAATTCAATAGATACTCGAATATTTGATTCTATCCTAAGCCCACAAACCAAGGAAAAGGAAATAATGTTAAATCAAGGATTCTCATGCTATAAAATCCTTATGTACAATCATGATGCATACACTTAGCAACTACATCAATAATGTCAGTTTCATATAGCATAACAAGAAATTCCCTAGGCTATCATGCATCATAAATTAGGCAATTCTATCATGCAATTCTTGAAGATCCCTAGACTATGAACTAGCATGCTGTTCTAACACTTTAACATATCACCAATATACATATACAAGTGTGAGTATCTTGGGGAATAACTTTTTCTTGAGCTTCGGAAGATTGTACACATTACATCCTCTCTTTTAGAAATTATTTATGAAAAATATTTTTGCTGATCCATAGTTTGAGTCTAGAATCACACGAGTGTTCATCCATATCCTTCAAACTAGGGCTCTGATACCACCTTGTAACACCCCAATGAAATTTCCATAAAAACCATAAAGTATACAGTCATTGTTTCAAAACAAAACCATAAAAATCCTAGTATCAATATCATCTCTCAAACATAAATCAATAGGATGATCTATATGATCACACCTTCGCTTCCCCTCGATCCTTTGAAGTGCCTGGAACATTTAAATCCACAACTGTAAGACAAAGGTTAGTGAGTTCCCGTAAAATACTCCATATAACAATACACATATAATTCATGTACACATGAGCCTTCAATCTTCCTTGACCACCTCACAAGACCTATACTATGCCTGGACCACTCTGCTGAGCCTACAGTCTAACTTAACCACCTCACAAGGCCTACTATATAGTTGTACCGCTCCTTTGGGTCTATAGTCTGACTGGACCGCCTGGGTATCTTGGCCTACAACACAAAGCAGAAAAACCTCAACCCAACCACAATATGTCGACATATGCAAACAAATAAATAGTAACCAGTAAACACAGGTAATTGTACATATCTACCAATCTAACAGATCACTACAACGTACCAACATCCTACATAAAAGGATGCATATTGCAGTACAAAGTATAGTAAGAAACTTACCTTGCAGTCTTGCAGATAAACAACACAGCTCACACGAATCCAAGAACTAGTGGTGTGAGTTACAATGGTCCAAAATATATGCTAGGATGTGGAGAAGGAGCTTTCTTGCTAGATCTACACTCCATGGACACCTTCTTCTCATTCAAGACTCCAAAATCACCACAAAAGCTTCAAAAACTCAACAATGGGGGCTATGGTTTGTTTGGAGGTGAAAGGGAGGTGATGCAGGATAAGGGTGTGAAAACCCTATCCATCATATCCCTTAACTAGGGCTTAAGGCCCAAAAAAATTATGGTTTTTCATATAGGTGGCTGCGGCGTCATGGACAAAGTTTGCCACATCGTGGTACTTAAGATGAATGCGCGTTTCATCTAGTGCCACCACGTCATGGCCACCATAAAATTTTGTAGTTTAAGCCTTAAGTTCCTACAACCACAAATGTAATTATATGTGGAACTTGGTGTTACATTTTTTTGTAATAAGATCTTGACCTACACATCTGTAAATGAGTGAAGGGGGATGATGTAGGAGCTGGTGCGATTTTGAGGAAGAAAATGTAGGACCGAACATGGTGTTAGATAGAATGAGGGAGTGGGTCTAGGAGCTGCCACTTTTTGGTTCGTAGAGAAATTGAAATCATTAATGAAATCAAATTAGAACCAAAAGTCATGTATGAATCGAAAATGTGGATGAAATACAAATCATGTAACGCCCCAAATTTTAAACTAAAACTTTCTTTAAAAAAATTAAAACTTGGAAAACCATTTTTCATAAAAGATTTAAGTAACAAATTGTTTTATCATCACCAAGCGATATCATAAAAATGTATCAGAATCATCATAAAAACAACGAAAGTCTAAATCATGAAATCATCATCAATGCGAGTGCGGTACAACCACGCTTGGCCATTCCCTTTGTCAATAAAACTACCTGAAAATATTAAATCAACAACTATAATCATAAAGTTTAATAAGTTCTCCAATATACCACATGCTTTAATACACATACAATACATACAAACAAGGCAAAAAAACAGTCATGGTTCCCATTCAAATCTCATTGCGACACATCTATGATTGTGTCGTGCTTTTCAAGCAAATGCACTTATTTTAATCCTTCCAAATTGTAACATCCCAAAAACACAGTCTGAAAATTTCGTTTAATTTAATGATTAAACCATAGTCAATAAAGCTCATATAGAAATCATAAGCAATGTATCTCAAAATACTATAACAACTATCAAATATATCGGAGTATAAACATCCCAGGCTGAACAAATGGTGTGTGCACTGCAATCATCCCGAGCTCCTCTTTTGAAAAATAAGTACCTGAAACCAAAACTGAAACTGTAAGCACGAAGCTTAGTGAGCTCCCCCAAACTACCATATACCATACAATAACATATTAATACATATTGGGCCTTGCCCACTGCATCGGACCGAAGTCCGGAAACTGCATCAGACCGAAGTCCGGAACTAACTGGGACCCCGTCCCCTGCATCGGACCGAAGTCTAGAACTAACTGCATCAGACCGAAGTCCAGAACTGACTGGGACCCCGTCCCCTGCATCGGACCGAAGTCCGGAACTAACTGCATCAGACCGAAGTCCAGAACTGACTGGGACCCCGTCCCCTGCATCGGATCGAAGTTCGGAAACTGACTGAACATAGCATATCATAACATATCAACTAGCATGAATACATATATTGCATACTGCATCGGAATAGATTCCGGAACACATAACACAAAACATGCTTGAATCACAAAGACATCAAGCACTCTAACTACTGCATCGGACCGAGGTCTGCAACTAACTGAACATAGCATAACATAATCATGGCATATAATATAAACACATATACTGCATACTGCATCAAACCATAGTCCGGAACACATAACTCATCTGTATCATAAAGACACCAAGCATGACGAACTACTGCATCGGACTGTAGTGCGGAACTACTGTTAACTAAACGGGGCGGCATTGTGGTCGTAGACCCGTTCCTACTGGAAGGAAACTCACCTCACACTGCTGACGTCCCGTAGACACAATCTCATACTGCTGAAGTCCCGCAAACTCAACCTTAGCTGCTGGATGATAGATTCCCGAACTGTCAACACCAAAATAACACCCAATTAATAATTGGGTTCTAACACATAACTATAAATACATATTTTGGGTAATTACTACATTACCCCTAGCTTGGCTTACCCAAGCCCAAGGCCCAATCCATAGGCCCAAAGTCAACTAGGGATCAAAGCCCAACATAAGGCCCAATTTTCCAAATTGGGCCCAAACCTCTACATAGACTTCCCTTAAGGCCCAATTGTCCAGTCCAGTCCAACATGTCTCATTCTAAGGGCCCAATATCATACAACCATCTAGACCTAACTATGGCCCCTTTATGGCCCAATTTTCCAAATTGGGCCAAATCCTTCATATGGGCCTTACCCTAGAGCCCAACTAATTACTCTAGTCCATTTAATTATTCTTGGATGGCCCAACTCAAAGCCCAAGTGAAATTAGGGTTTCTCATAAAATAATAATTAGGGTTAAGTGTTTCTCATTTAACCCATTAAGGGCTTAACCCACTAAGGACTTAATCCATTAAGTCCATTATTGTTTAGATTAATTTCTGCTAATGATTATTATTTAATATTCACTTATTAAATAATTCTTGTGTGTGTCCTGACAATTCCTCAAATATTAGGATTTTCTCAATTAGCCCATTAAGGACTTAGTCCATTAAGTCCTTTACTCTACTAGATAAATGGTCTGGAATAGTTTGGGCTTAATTCACAATCCAATCCCAATGGCCCAAAAATAGGTCCAAATAAGTTCAAGGCCCAAATACTCATAATTAGGGTTTTCCACCCAAACATGGCCCAATAGGCCCAAAACCAATCTCTAAGCCCATTAGGGTTTGCTAGCGGGACACCACCCACTACCTCCTCGGGTAGTGGTGGTCAATGGCGGCTCACGGCGGCGGCCACCACCCTAAGGTGGTGGTTTTCCATTTCTTTTCATTAATCTTTTGGAAATTACAATTACAATGCTTTATACACACACACTAACTAACTAACTAACACACACACAACCACCCTAGTGATGGTCGGCGGTGGTACAAGGCAGCAGCCACCACCTCACGGTGGTGGTGGTGGTTGATATTTATCTTTTTCCAGCGGCAAGACACTCAAACAAAATAACACAGCCACATACACTGAAATCTTTTCCCGAAATGGAAGCACAGCCACCCACCGGTGGGGTTGGCGGCGACGAAACCTCCAGGGAGGTGGCAGCAGCAGCAGCGGTGGTTGCGATGCTAGCCACCACCCAATGGTGGTGGCGGTGATCTTTCTTGTCCCTCAGCCGAGCAAACGAACAGCAACCACAAAACGGCGGCAGCTGCGGTGCTTCTAGTAGCCGTAATGGCGGTTCCGACTCCTCACAAGAAGATACTCACGCCGACATTTCCTTCCAACCACAGTCCTACGACGCGTCCCCCTTGTGGTTCCGTGAGCTTAGCCACTCTCCACGGTGGCAAATATGCTTTCCTGGCGACTTAAATTAACGACAAAATACACGACGTCCGGCTCCGATTCTCGGCCTCACCACACATCGGAAATGGAAGCGGTGACAGCAGCAAGGCAGCAGGGGCTCACATGGCGGCCACAAATGACCAGAAAACGTGCATGGCGGTCGGGATATGGCAATAGGGCGGTGGTGACGGGGTGCCAGCGCCGGAGAATGGAGAAGGAGAGTGGTGGCGGCGCTGCAAGTCGAAGAATGGGAAGGGAAATGGCGACCGATGCTTAGGGGTTGGCGGCTGCAACCTTTTCTTTAGGGATAGGGTTCCCGTAAGAATATACCCGGTGCCTCTCTAATTCTTTTCCATAGTACTAGGATCGACCCTTCCTTCCCTTTGTTATCTCAAAATGAGTCCATAATTTATCCATTTAACCCTGACCTCGAAAATCCTTTTTCAAATCAAGTCCCATAAATTACCAAACATACCCTTGCTTCTATAATTCTTCTCAAAACAACTCTGTAACTTACTAAACAACCCCCACTATCAGAATTCTTCACAATTCAGTCCGGGAATTACATTTATTAATTTATTTATTTGTTTATTGATTAAATGGGGTGTTACACAAATAGGAACTCTAACTTTCAAATTCGAGTCAAATAAGGATCTTAATGGATAAAGTTTTTAAATTTATACAGATAATTGACTTAATCAATCCCAATCTCAAACCCTAAGTCATAAATGTCCAAAAAGGGCCAAGATATTATGCATGGTTCAAAGAGAACTCATGCACTCACTCTTTTCTACTCTCCAATGACCAGAAACTAACTCATATCCATTCCTAGATTCTGGAGTTGCTCAAACTTTAAGAACGTCAAGTCTAATTGACCAAAAGTAACCAAAAACCCAACAAAAACCTAGATTTATGCATGAATCCGAATAAAGTGGAGAACTTTATGGCTTACAATGCTTATAATGGGTGTAGAAGGTTGAAACTTCAGTTGGAAAAGATCATACCATGTACCAAGAGCTTCTTCTTCACCAAGCAATGCTCAAAATCCTACAATGGCTCTCAAGAACATGCAAGTAGGCTAGGGTTACATTTATGATGATGGAGGTTAAGGATAACAACAAAATCTAAATGTTAGTGATTATATATAGGTCCTAAGGCTCGAGATCTAGTCATGTTTTGAGCGCCAAGTGGTGTTGCGTCGCGATCAAGAACTTGGCGGCGTCGCTACTTGTTGACATGGCTCGTGTTGCGCCTAACGAGTCTTTCCTCGCGAATTGCCAGAGACCCTTTTCCCCAATTTGAAATAAATCAACTTGATAAATAACTCATACCTGGAAAGTGGGTGTTACAAATCATGGATAAAATCAAAACCAAAATCAATCTTGTATTGACTTACTCCGCCACCGATTTCTTTTCCGACACCCTTTTCTTCGCCTAACCTAACAAATTTGGGCTAGGGCTATGAATTGGATCCAAAATCAAAGATTTGGTCTTAGTTAAGTTAACCATGGAGAAGAAACGTGAGTTAAAGAGATCAGACGGAATAAGAAAAAGGTGGAGAAGAAGAGGGTTGCATGATCATTGATGGCTGTCGTTAGCGTCACGATAGCATGAGGGAAGGGAGATAGAGAGATTATTGAGGGGGCGACGTCCCTAATCAAGTAAACACTGATGTGGCAACAAGTGGTCTGTTATGTTGCATGGTAACCTACCACCTGAGTGGTAACATGCTAAAGTATAATTGTACAAAAACATTAATAAAACCTTGCACTTTTTCACACAAAAAAATGGCTTTGTGGTAATATCATTATAAATCAATAAGTAGCTCTTTTTATACCTACAAATAGTTTATGGTCATCCTTGCATACAAAATGCATATATGTTTTATATGAAATTCACAAACAATTAGTTTATATTCTACCTAAAAATGGTAGAAAACGTAACAATACGAGATCAAATTAGAGAAGAAAAAAATATTGATTTTCATAAATTTTGTTTAACTTAAAACTTAGTTATACTATCCCACTTGATTTATACAACCTAGAACCTACTAACATAGTTCGATGTATTCAATAAACCGTTTCATTAAAGTCACTTCTCACTTGGTCATTATTTACAACTACATGGGTTGATTTGTTTATGGTGAAAAGCCTTTAACGACTTTGTAGGTTGGTATGAGTCTATGAGGTCATACATAAATGATCTTTATAACCGGCGTCAAGGTGTAGTTTCAGTTTAATTTTTAAATTTTTTGCATTGTCGATCTTGTGCTTTCAATTTCCATCACCATTATGCTCCACACATGAACATATTTGTATCTTTTTAGGTTTTAATAGATTTTTATTTTATTTGATTTATTTTTTTAAATGATAAATTTAATCTACTTTCTGATTCTAATTTTTGGTAATTTTATCTGTCCCAAACAAACTTGAACATTCGACCTCAAAAAGGGAGGACAAAACTTGATACCGGATGTACATTTTCATCTTACATTTGTAAAAAATCAAATAAATTTAGTTGATTTTATTTTTATAAAAAAACATTTCAAATTTGTTCCTCCATTGAAAACAACTTATACAGGTTCATAATGATGAAACTGAGATTCAAACAAACTTGTTCATCTATTTAGAACTAACCGACAGAAATACCTTCATATGAAGGGCATGTGAGACTCTTGAGAGCATTTAACGAATGGGGATAAGTAGTAACAAAGAAAAGGACCAATGTTGGATA
This sequence comes from Lactuca saligna, assembly GCF_052625555.1. Taxonomy (NCBI): domain Eukaryota; kingdom Viridiplantae; phylum Streptophyta; class Magnoliopsida; order Asterales; family Asteraceae; genus Lactuca; species Lactuca saligna. The sequence goes on along the minus strand of NC_136424.1, from coordinate 147,385,456 downwards.
TTGTAATTTAACCCTTTCACGTTGTTTATCAACGTGTGTTGTTTATTAATGTGAGATCGTAATTTAACCCTCTTTTAGTGTTGAAACTATCATATGAGTTATGAAGACCTAAAGATATTTGTAACCCACAAAATATAATCATTTTAATTATCATCAATACTTTCGATCACAAAAAATATCAAATTTTAATATAACTATTGTTTTATTTTCATTATAGAAGATTAGCAAAGAATATAATTGTAAACACTTTTTACCACACATTAAAAAATAATAGTTTTCACTTGGTTTTATTTATTTGAGTAAATTACACGAATGGTCCCTATGGCTTGGACAATTTGTATGTTTGGGCAATTTGCATGTTCGGTTTTATTTATTTGTTATGAAACCTCCTTTAACACACATTAAAAAATAATAGTTATGAAACCTACTAGATGTCTAATAAAAAACACTTTCGAAATAGATAGATATTTGAAATGAATCATGAAATCAAGTATAATATAAGTACAAAAAAAAAAGGAAGAAGCTAACAATGAAAGAAAAATGTGTTTTTTAATCAAAATGAAATCAATTTTGATGGTTTTATACTTAATATTATATAAATGACAACCACATATTCACATTTCCATATCCCCTATCCTAATAAATAAGTAGAATAACGCCCACGTGTCATTCTCCTAGCCCCCTAAAAGTCAGTTTTCCCGCTTCTTTTTTTCAAGTGTAATTACATAAATGCCATTCAGTTCAATTGGGGACACTAAATCCGGAAAAAACTAATATCTACAAATGCAATCAAATAATTAAAAAGAATAAAAGATCTGCAAATAATATGAAAATATCGGTTATTCAAGTTTCAAATTTCAAATACCCCATTTAATATGGAAGTTTGTTTATTATGATTGGAAATTAAATAATTTTCAGTGATTTCCAGTGAATAAATCCCAAAAAATCTGCACCAAATTATGAAATACCGAAATATATACAAGTACATACCATCTATACGCTTCTTTTGTTTTCATTATTCTACTTCAGAGAATTCTATGCAAACGGTATTGATCTTCAGTTATTCTTCACTGTTTTTAACGTAATTTATTCAATCATTTAACTTGCTAACTTAATTATTTGATTGCATCCTGTCGGTACCAGGGTTACTTCTTAATCATCGTCCGCCATCTTAATCCTGCAACACTTCCATAAAGACATATCGGGTTAGTCTTTTCAAAATAATTTGTAGTATTTATTTAACATTATGTTAAGATCATTTTATTATTGTTAGAATAAAGAACCAGAAATCAAGATTACCAAAGTTTATATGCTCTTCGTGATATGGTTTCGTAGTATTTGTCATGTTTTCAGAATATGACCGATCTTCTTCTTCATCTTTTCCTTATTCTTCTTCCCCATCTTCTTCTTCTACCTGTTTAGTTAAAAACACCATTTACCAATACACGATTTAGCAATGTCAGATTTATTATTACAATTATACACCATTTAATGTTAACATCGTTTTATTATTCTTAAAATAAAGAACCAGAAATCAAGATTACCAAAGTTTTTATGCTCTTCGTGATCTGGTTTTTCAGTATTTGTCATTTTTTAGCATAATTGGTGTAACGGTGATTTCATAAATCATACTTTTCTATTGTAACGATTTTTTTAAAACTCTTTTAATATAATGTTTAAATGCAAAACTTAAACTTTCTGTTAAAATTGTATTTAATGTAATCAACATTACAACAATTATGATAAAAAATGCAAAAAATAAATTGTGATTATTTCTTTAGACGTTGATTTATAAATCAATTAAGCATCTAGACATCGCACTTTCATTATGAAAACAAATTTACCCCATAAAGGTATTTTGAAGTTAAAGTTAGAAAAAAGTGGTTGCGTTTTGATTTGGATATGAATTTGGAATTTAATTATTACTTTTAAAGAACAATTACAATTTTTTATTTTGCATGGCTGTATTTTCACATTGTGTGCTAGAAGGTTCAAACATTTGTTACTGAGGATTTTTTTAATGGTTTGTCTGTGCTACATTCATAAAATATTCTATATTTATGAATTGGATTTTTTTGTTATGGCATCATATTTTTCGTTCATCAGACATAAAGTTTATCTATGTAGTATGGTATATGTTTGTATTTCCTACCATTTGTTTTTGTTTTTTCATAAACTATAAACAAAAGGGCATATTTGTCCTCTTTGTTCATGTTCAGAAATAATATCAGTTTTATTGCATTTTTTTTATCATAATTGTTGTAATTGGTGATTACATTTAATACAAATTTAACATAAAGTTTAAGTTTTTCATTTTTTTAATCAAAGTAATATTTATGGCAATATACTTTTGCCATTATTTCTTTTAAATAGAAAAGGACAATTCTATCCTTTTCTACTAATCTTGCACCCTCTCAAATTACAATGATACGATTTTTTGTTTGACTTTGATTACAAACTGGACTTTGTTTTATGTGATAAATCTTTTATTTTGATTATAAATATAAAAGTAAAATTATAATATTAATATTAATCTAAACTATATTTACGATTTAACTTTATTTCATATTAATCTTGACATTCAAGTTTGCAATTACCAAGTTATCTTGTGAAAAAAGCTGTCATGATTTCTTTTAAATTGAAAAAGAACAATGCTACCCTTTTTATTAATCTTGCACCTTCTCAAATTACAATCATTTCAAGTGAAAAAAAAATGCAAATACAACTTTGTACTATAGAAAACTAGAAATATGATGCTATAATACGCAAATAAATGAAAGTAAGTTGCTATTTCTAACATTTACTAAGTTTATCCAGACATCAGTTAATGGGTAAAAAGAGACTTACATTGATGATTAGAACTAGGCAATTGAGTTTCTATGCTTTGTCAATACTCTGTATCAAAAACAAAAGAAAACAGGATGAACAAATTGAAGCACGAATGAATTGGGGGACAAATAGTTGAAGTGAAAATTGGGAATTACCTTAAAAAAATCGAGCCAGGTGTAACATGGGCCCACTGCAAACCGGTTGTGCATATAAGATCATGTCCCCTGCTTGATTCCATAATATTTTTAAACAATTGTAAACAGCCTCTATGTCATAGTATGTATTGGTAGCAAATTAAGCTCACTCTTTCTTTCTGCATATATACTAATGCCAATTATAATCAAAGCACTCGGCTTGTATCCAAATGTGTAAAATACCCTTCACAGTAACATATAGGAAGAAAAAACCAAAACGAAATACATCTTGAATCTTGGCTTACCTTGCCAGTGGAGGCTCCATACCCAAAATAATCATAACTACAATATAAGCATTAACACAAAATGTTCTTATATAATTAATCATTGGAATTTTTGTAAATTGACTACCCTGTGTAATTATGGAGCAAATCTAAAGTGCCTAATTAACTTGTGGTCCATTAATCTTATTTAGCTTTATTTTTTTTAATGTCTACGTTATTATTTTTTTTGCAACATATGTTTATATTCCCAAAACCAACAAGATAAAATATAGATTATATTTGGACATTAAGTTTCTTAGTCAATTTTTCATATTTGAAGGAGATTCAGCAAGTCTTCATCAAATATGGAAGGTAAATTAGTAAAATCAAATTCTTATTTATTTGAAATGTATCAAAACAATACCTTGAACCAAATCACCTAATATTTAGAAATATCGAATCCCAAAATTTCAAGTTATAGTTGCTGAAAAAATTAAATTAAAAGTACCGAATAATTTCTTTCATACTCGCTCTTAGCAATATTTTGTCTTTCTACTTTATGTGTCTATCATCATCGAAGAGATAATTCCTGCAGATTCAACATGTAACTTACTACATGTAAATTTTTATAAAGATATTAAAATAATGAACAAAGAGGTTCAGTTCCCGGAGTAATTTGTTGAATCTTACCGCCATTAGACCCAAATCACTTTCAATCTCAAAAGTTTCGTCATGATTTGTAATCAATTGTGCAAAAGGTGCTTAATGAATGTATTTCAAATATAAATCTTTGATTTCTCTGCTTCTTCTGATGTTTGATTGACCGATGCGGAGATTGGGTTTGCTTTGAAAAATAGAGAAGGAACAAGGGTTGGCGGTGGTGCCCGAGAAGTAAATTGGCGGGTTACGGTGATAGGGTTAGGGCAACATATTGGGTTGTATGATTAATATACGTGTTTGTGTGTTACAGTGTAGGCAGCAGGTGTGTGTTTGGTGGGTGGAGGGATTAATGTATGTATAGACTTAAACTTATTATTATTTTATTTTATATATTTAACTTTTAGTACCATTTATAAATGAATTAATATTTGGTATAATGTCAATATTGATTTTGTAACTATCATAAATATTTTAAATGAATTATAGGAGTTTCCAATAGTCTCTAATCCTATTATGAAATTATTAATAATTTTATTTTTAACTTTACTTTATTATTTTTCATTATTTATTAGAGAAGAACATTGATGTCACGAATGCTAAACAGTGATGAAAAAAAATAAAAAGTCATACTTGAAATTAAAATTGTTAAGTTTAGATATGGATGACACACTAACAAATAAAACATCTTATGTTGTGTATAAAGAAGTTTTTAGAAATTTGTAAAAACTTTGTTAAATTTTATTATTCATATCAATTTTTGTGTATATTTTATTTAAATTTTGATTCAATTCTACAAAAATCATATTTTTTTAATATATCTACAAATACAAATTGCCGATCGGATATTCAAACCACTATGTTTTCATAATTTTGACGAATCATCATATCATAGTGAAACTACTGATAAAACTTATATATTTATTACTTATTAAAATTTTTATTATCATGGCTTAATTATTAAGTATCACTTTAAATAAAATTATTTTTTATTTTCTAATCCGTGGTGTCCACGAGTTATAACCTAGTGTATATATATATATATATATATATATATATATATATATATATATATATATATATATATATATATATCTTTTGATCTCAACAGATAAAATCACTCTATCATAAATATTCATAAACTATAATTTAAAATAAAGACACATTTCAATATTTAAAATGGTTTCTGTTGGAGAGAAGAATTTTGATGCGTCTTTCAAGTTGATTTTCAACTTCAGCCTTATACACTTTAAATGCATCAAAAACTTCATCTTTTGATCTCAACATATAAACATATAGATATTGACTGGAGTCATCACATAATGTGATGAAATACAATTTTCCTCCTCGAATAGTATTTCATTTAATTCACATATATATCAGAATGAATCAACTCAAGTAATGATGTATTTATCTTAAGTCATGGAAATGGTTTCTTTGTAAAATTTGATTTCACACAAGTTTCACATTTTTCAAAATCTTTTGTGTCATATTTTAACATTCATTTAGTTTGCATTTTATTAAATGTTTTTAACATTAGTGCGTGCTAAACGTTTTTGCCATAAAGAAATTGAACAAATAAAATAACCAGAGAAGCTCATTTCATTCACACATGCAATCATTCCACCAGTCACATCATTCTTAGCAACACAAGACACATTTTCAACTCTTGAACTACCACTCTCAACACTTGGCCTAATCGCACCACCCTCACTACTAAGGCACATACGATACATTCCTGAACAATTGTTCACCCTTCCAACATACCTTTATCTCTTAGTAATCACAATTCTTCCTTTCCCGAGCTCCATCTTGAACCCACAGATGTCAAACTTATCTGCAAAAACTAACCCCTTCGAGATAGTAGGAACATGAAGAACACCTTGAAGGGTAACCCATTCACCACATGTGAACTTCAAATAAACATTACATCTTCCTTGAAATTCAGCTCTATCACCATCTCCACATACCACGACCATCCCCGGTGGTGTTGGACGGTAAGTGTAAAAGCTCTCTCATTGCCCATAAAGATGCATAGTGGATTAAGTGTCTACGAACCATCCTTGAGCACAGATAACTGGGGAAATGGAATATATCATCATAATCTATCCTAGGTTCACACTTTCCACCATATCGGTAACTTGCTTGATTGTATCTGCTACCGATCCTGATTTTTGATCTTTGCATTCTTTCTCATAGTGCCCAATCTCTCTGCAATCATGGAAAGGTCCAACCTTCTTCTATTTTGAGTTAGGATTCTGATGACTTGGTTTCTTAAAGCTTTGTTTCTTAGGTCCCATGTTCCTTTTGTTGTATCCCCTAGACTTAGTCTTATAACTAGAACCCCCAGCTGACAAGTGGTGCACACTCAATCCAATTTTACCATGCTTGTCCATGATGTGAGTTTCCTCCTCAATACAAAGGTATTTCATCAAATCGTCCAAGGAGTAGTCCTCAGATTTATGCATCATTCTCTTAGAGAAGTCTTTCTATAAGGGTAACAGTTTAGCGATGATCGCACCAACCTAAAAGAGTACTGGTATAGAGATGGAAAGCGTGTTCAACTTGTTGATCATGACCTGGAGTTCATGCACTTGCTCCATGATAGGTTGTTCATCAACCATTTGAAACTCTAGGTACTTAGACATAAGGTACTTATTAGTATCTTCCTCATGTGCCTTATACTTAAGTTTTAAGGATTTCGATAGCTCTATCAGATATGTGACTAGTGCGTACAGATCATAGATCCGATCGGATAAGGATTTCTTGATGTGACCCACACACAACTCCTCATACCCTCTGTGTAGATCCCTTCATTTCTCCATATCAGAGATGGCATTTGGATCCACAGTCTTTCTCACTTCGAGAATTGGATTAGCAGTAACTAAGGTAAAGTTAGGGTCGATAAGATAAGAGAGGTTCTTCACATGAATCATGAACTTGACCTTGTCGGCCCATTGCGTGTAGTTCTGACCATCAAATAAGCCAAACTTGGTAAACGCTTGGTTCATGAGTTGGAGACTAGCAATTGGGATTTAGGTGTCGATTAATCTGAAATTTGTAACAAAGTTAAAACCTTTAAAATTGTTGATTTTCAAAATTGATATAAATAATCTAATAATCAGTATTATAATCTAATTACAAATTATTTAGAATAGACAAACAAACGAATGTACATATGATATTTATGATTAAACATCCAAACAATTTTACAAACAACCAACGATAATATAGATGATTAAACGTTGATATGTCGCAAGATAATAAATCCGATTATTATTAATATTATTACCAAATTTCGTCTAGAAATCAGAATGATCATTCTCGATCATGTCTGATTATAATAAAGGAGTAGAAGCAGATTGTGTTGTTGTTGGACGAAATTAAAGACAAATCAATAATTAAAAACTGACATGTTGATGGTTGATCCTGATTGTAGAAAACTGCATGGATGGGACTCATGTAGGTTTTTACTTCGCTTCTAATGGCTATAAGCAATAAAGTTAAACGCCAGGATTTAATGCAGATTTATCGATTTTCCAACAACAATGGAAAACGACAAAACAAAAAGTGAATACTAGAGTTTCGAAACCTATAAATACAGCTCCCTAGGAGTCGTATTTCATATACAAAATTTAATGCTTCTTTCTTTCTCTCTTGGCAATTTCTTATAGTTTATGATTAAATATCCAAACGATTTCACAAACAACCAACGATTAATATTGATGACTAAACGTTGATATGTCGCAAATAATAAATCCAATTATTATTAATATTATTACCAAGTTTTGTCCAGAAATCAGAATGATCATTCTTGATCCAGTCTGATTACAAGAAAGGAGTAGAAGCAGATTGTGCTGTTGTTGGACGAAATTAAAGACAAAACAATAATTAAAAACCGACGTGTTGAGGGATGATCTTGATTATACATTTCCTCCATATCATTATTTATGATTAAGTATTATCCTGTCACATCGGTACGCTAAAGCGTTAAATCGGCAAATGAGAAATATGTGGTTGGGGTTGAATCAATATATATATATATATATATATATATATATATATATATATATATATATATATATATATATATATATATATATATTTTGAATTTTAATGGAACCGTCCTCTCTCTCTCTCTCTGTGTGTGTGTGTGTGTGTATATATATATATATATATATATATATATATATATATATATATATATATATATATATAATAAAAGTGCAATAAATATTACAATAAAAAAAAATCAAATTAATAGACAAAATCAAAAGATCATTTAAAACAAGATCTTCATGTATTCTTTGAAGCAAAAAACTGAGAAATTAAATTATCTCCTACCTTTTATACCTATAAATATTTCTACCTTTTATACCTACAAATATTTCTACCTATTAAAATTATGATATGTGTCACCATTCCATATTTACTTAATTATCTTATTAAAAGTATATTAATAATATATCAAATAAAATTAAATTAAATAGTAGAATAATGATATGTATCATAATGTTAGTGAATATGAATAATAAAAGGTGAAGATAATTTAATTTGTTTTATTTTATTGTTGTCAAAACTTGTTAGAAATTGGTTTTTACATAGTTAAACTACTTACCGTAGATAGGATCATAATAGATACCGTCAACAAGATGTAGTATTATTATTATTATTATTATTATTATTATTATTAAAATTCAATTAACCTCTGTACGAAAAAAAAAAAAAAAAGAATTGATGTATGTTTTGAAGTGGACATTTTTAATTTTTAAAAAATGAATATATATTTGATATATATATATATATATATATATATATATATATATATATATATATATATATATATATATATATATATATATATATATATATATATATATATATATATATATATATATATATATATATATATATGCATTTAAACACACGTGCCTCTGTCCTAATCCCAGCCATTAAACTAAATAAAATAATAGCTGTAATTTGTTGTTATATTTTCATCATATTTATGGTTTTTATATGACATGACACTTTCCTTTCTTTTATATATATATATATATATATATATATATATATATATATATATATATATATATATATATATATATATATATATTAGATGTTGACTTGAGAACATGTTAATTTTGTATAATATGAGTATGCGATATCAAAAAAATAAAAAATAAAAATTATAAATTGCAAAATAAAAAAAAATCCAAAAATTTTCTTTTTAAACATTATTTTTATTATTTAATTTATCATTAATAAATAAATAAATCACCGTTTTTTATAAATATGAATAAAATATTATAATATAATAATATAATATAAATAATCAAATTGAATGTTTAGAATGTTAGAATATTCTAATATTCTACTAAAACTAGTAGATATATTCAAATATTCTAATATTCTACTTGAATTTTTAGATTTGTTAGAAAATTTTAATATTATATTAGAATTTTTTGAATATATATAGATTAATATTCTTGTAGAATATTCCAATATTCTAAAAATTTTATTTGATTATTTACTATATAATATTCTATTAGAATATTTCACGTATATTTTGGAAAAAAAAAACGGTAATTTTTTTTATTTTTTTGGATAAAATAAATAACGAAAATATTATTTAAAAAAAGATTCTCGATAATTTTCGTGTATTTTGCATTTTAAAAATATTTTTTTTATCTTCAAAATGAATGGATATGATTGCGTTCCCATGTCTCACAAAATATGATGGTCCGACATGAACTTAACCTATATATATATATATATATATATATATATATATATATATGTGTGTGTGTGTGTGTGTGTGTGTGTGTGTATTAGTATTGATTCTTGTTATTGTGATTTACACGGTATAGACAGCATCAACATTAATTCTTTTTTGTTTTAATTTTGCTAATCTTTTTTTTTTCATTTAAGAATACTTATTATATGTGCTAATATGCATCTGAAGCGAAAGAAAATTCAAAGTAAAATAATGAATATAAACAATAATTAATTAAAATTTACATCAAGAGACATTCAAACGATAATCATTTCCAACACTTGAAAAGGCTTCAACATCATCAGCTAAGTTATCGGATAGAAAGTATAAAAAAATAGTCAAAATGTTGAAAGAAAAACTAAAAAATTAACATTTTCAAAATTCTTTAGAAGATAAGATAATATATAATAGATAACAATAGTATAGAGTGAGTACCTTCTTTGTCAACTTTCTCCATAGCTTTAGCAATAAGTTCACCGATCTCTTTTTTTTTCTGCACACAGACATACACACACTCTTGTTTGAGCTTTTCTTTGTTCTTAGACGATAACTGAATGATCATTTATTGTTTATATAATCTCACTGTCATGAAATATGGATGAAAAATATATGTTGCTTCCATCATGCTGATTAAATCTACAAATTTGATTCTTACGGAAAAGAATGAAAGAAGCATCCTAGTTTTCAGATGTTGTTATTTTCCGTGTTTAATAAACATTTGAATGAAAGCACATTAATATATTCTGGTTAGGGAGGATGGATTTATGGTAAAATGAGGAGGTACTATTAGTACCTCCAAGACACCACTCATTAAGTGGGTTGTTTATGTAGCTTCACTAACCCACTTCATTATGTTTCTCTCTCTCTACACACACACACACACACTATATATATATATATATATATATATATATATATATATATATATATATATCTTTCTATTTCTCTTGTACCATGTGTCTAAACTTGTACCTTAATTGTTTTGTATTTTTTTAATTGAATGGGTTGAATGAGTTGGAAAAGAGAAGATTTTCATGTATTGTGAGTTGGGAAAGATAGAAGAGAGAGGAGATAGAAAAGCTGATGTGGCAGTTGATTGAGTGGGTTTGTAGGGAATGACTCCCTCTTCCCTAATAAAAACAATTTGCCATAAATGGTCGCCAAGCATTCATTTAGTCATAATGGAACATGTCATGATTTTAATGGATAAAACATAAATAGATTATGTTTTGACAATTGCAAGAATCGATTTTATGGCAAATTCAGATAATATGATGGAAATTTTGAAAATTCAGATACTATCTAAAAATGAGCAACTACCCAAAACACAAGCTCAAGATTAACCGACAAAATGAAGCTGCAACAAAAGAACCGAATAGATGACATAAGAATAATATAAGTATGGCCAATTCTACAGGTCATTTCTTTTTAGCGGCATCCCTAACCCTTCTGCACAATCAAAGAATATTTATAAAAAACTTGGCATATTTATATCAAAATATACATCACAGCTTGATGGATATTTTAAGTAATAGAAGTTGATCAATTTAATAACTATTAAATTTATGAAAAAAAAAAAGAAACGATAAAAGATTAGTTTTGAGTGGGTGAGTAGTGGAATCAAGAGATGCTCCAATTACCCATTCAAGTAGTGGCCCGGAAAAAAAAAGAGATTACTTTCTATTTCCCTACAAAAGAGGAAACTATTTATTTTTTAAATACATACAAGAATTAAGAAACAAAGAAAGATAATTGCAACAAAATTATCATAATCAAATAAGGTAAGATGATTTCAAAGATATAAATGGAAGATCTTGCAACACATCAAGATCCCCGGTAACAACAAACAAATCAATAAAAAGTACATGAGTATTTTATGTGTTTTAAACTAATTTCAAAGAGATAAATCTTTATGGGCCTGAAGAGCCTTGTGTCCATGAGAGCCTGATGGTTTATCCCTCAAAGACTCATAACCCATTACCTATATTATAAGAAAAAAAACAGGTCCTATGTGATGTTTAAAATTAAAATCAAGAAATATAAAAGATAACAGAAGGACCTAAAAGCTTGTAAGGTTCAGACATACCAACAACTTTTTAAAACGCTACTTGAATGCAACAGACACAAGGAGTAAATGTTATTGGTTGTTGTACATATAATCCATATTATTGGTGACAGAGATGTGAAGTTGGTTGTTGCCACATTGGTTGGCTTGAAATACTGATGCAAATGTAGGCGGATCAGAAAGTAGAGCATAATAAAGAAGAAAATATGAAAACATCCAATCAAACACTTGGTGGGAAGCCGACAGAAAAGATTTGAATCTTTAGGATGAAATGTATAATTGAATTAAATTGATTAAAACTACCTGAATAGAGACAAATAAAACAATTCGGATGAAATGGAAAATGGATTTCTCTCCAAGTTGAATATTTGAACCATGGTTGCATCTGAAATAAGTGATTTCAATACATAAACTAAACATTTAAAATCCAAGTGTCCCAAAACATTTTACAAATATTTTTTTTCACCTGGCAGCTACATCAGTAAAAATGGAAGAAATATAAATTATCACTAATTTCTTCACCTGGCAGCTACATCAGTAAAATGACATAGATAATATAGAAGTCATAATCTTATCCAATGTATACTCCAAGTAATAAACAATTCAGACTAACATCCAATTATATAATTAAAAATTGTAGGTTTTGGCTCTAAAATCTATTTTTTCGGTTTCATGTTATCCATTTTTGGATACAAAATGAATGAATTTTGGTTATTTATACTTTTTTTTAAATAAATTATGTAAAAGTCAAAAGTATGTTACTGTAATTGGAGTTTTTGTTTTATTTTTAGAAAAAAAAACATACACTCAAACACAGTAACTATTAAAGTATAATATTGTAATTGGTACTAATTTGAATGTAAGATGATATAAAATGGAGTTTTCATTGTATTTTCCAAAAACAACATATATAAACATTAACAAAAAATGACTATTAGACATTCATTTTTTTTTTTTCAGAAAAAATCAACAAACATAGTAACATAGAAACAAACACATGAATATAAACACAGACATATAGAGACACACTCATACAAACAAATGTGAAAAAACAATACACACATAAAGAGAACAATACAAGAAGAAACAAAACAAAAAAAAATTTGAAAGTATTTTTAATAAACTTACCGAATTGATTAAACTCCACAGGTGCACACTTTGAATGGAATCAAAAGAGAGACGTCAAAGAAGTTGAATTCCAAACAAAATGATTTTGTTTGGGTTCGACTTTTATAACTGAAATAAAAAGGATGAGAGTTTAGTCAGTAACAAAATTAAAGAATTTTTCTAGATTTCATTTATCAAACTGAATTGAACGAAATCTCTATTTTTGAAACAGACAATTTGTATAAGCCATTGATATGTGGGAAATTTACGTACAAAAGTAAGCTGCATTCCTTTTATATTGGATATATATTTAGTATAAGATAAAAAAAATTCAAAATTTTAGAAAACAAATCCATATAATCTTAAAAAATAATAAATTTTTAAAAGTACGACTGTAACGTCCCAAAAATTAAGACTAAAAATTTTGATTTTTAAATTAATAAAAACCATTATCCAAACAACATCATAGAAACCATAGTCAATCAAAGTGTATCAATAACATTCAAGTACATCAGAGTGATATAAAAGTGTGGAACAATGTGGTGTGTACACTGCAATCATCTTGGACTCTTCCCCTTCGAACCAAAAGCACCTGAAACGTAAACTGAAAATCGTAAGCACAAAACTTAGTGAGTTCCCTAAAATACCATATATATATATATATATATATATATATATATATATATATATATATATGGTATATATATATATATATATATATATATATATATATATATATATATATGGTATATATATATATATATATATATATATATATATATATATATATATATAATGGGCCCCACCCGACATCGAGCCCCACTTGGTAAATAGTCTGTCAGTTATCACACATCGCCTCACATCGGACTTCGCCCGGTATACATATAAACATATAAAAATATAATCATACAATACATGCAATAATCACAAAGATAAATAGCATAGAGGATAGTCATTGGGACCCGCCCGGTAAACATATAACACATATCACATGCATGAGTCACGCAGGCAACTAACATCCTAAACATAACACACCTTGGGCCGACATTAGTGCCTTCGACCCGCTAAAAACAGTGAGGAAACTCACTTCAAGCTGCTGAATCTCTTAGATAAAGTTTTGGTATGTTGATCCGGAAAATCCCCGCACACTAGCACCATCATATAGCATCTAATTAATAATCGAATCTTAGCCCATAATCAAGAATCTAAGCTTCTTGACCAATATCCAGGGTAAAAGACCATTTTACCTTTTTCAATACTTGGCCCAAAAACCAAGGCCCAACCCATCTACTCAAAGGCCCAAATTCCTTAAATGGCATCACAAGGTCCAATAAGACCTATCTTCCAAATTGGGCCCACTAATCATTATGGACCTAATCTCAAGAGAGTCCATAGTCTATCCATGGCCTAAAGTTAGAAGTCCTATGGCCCAACAAGGCCCAAATCCTAAGAGCCCAAAATATGGCCCAAACCCGAGGAAGTCAAACTAAAAGCCAATATGCTGAGTAAGCGGGGCATACCCAACTCGTACATTTAGCGTAATCCTTCCAGGGTCAGTATGCACAACATACCAGCTAAGTATGCTCAACGTACTCCCCATATCACCAATCTACTCCATTAAGCACTTAATCAGTTAAGACCTCTAGCCAAACTCTCAAATATGATCCTAAAGGGTGAGTTAATACGTAAAGTTGGCAACTTTACTCCTATGCATGACTTAATGGGACCCAAAACTCTAAAAGAAGCCTACTTAGGCTCTTAACACTTGCATGGACCAATATATTTCATAAATTTTGCATTTTTATGAACATGGGACTTCCATGGAGCTAAGATCTAACATCCATGGCTTCTGGAGTAGATCAAAAGCTCAACTTAAGCTCAAAAGACCGAAAAATTCATAAACAAGGTCCTAAAACTAGATCTACCATAATGAACCATCAAGCAGAGAGCTTTATACATCAAATGGCTTGCAAAGATGATGATGAATATGGATCTACAAGCCCAGGCTACTCCCAAGCAACCACCAAGAGTTCTTATTCTTCGTCTTCTTTCACTAAAACACCACCAAAACTCACTTTCAAGCCTAAAACTCACAAGCAATAAAGGTTTCGAGATTATAGGTTGAGAGGGATGGAGTCTGCAAATGGGGAGGGTTCCACAGGTTAATGAGGCTTAAATAGGGTTCAAACCCTAAAATTTAGGGTTTGCATCTAACCTACATATGCCCACCGTACACATGGTACACCCAACGTATAAGGGTGATGCTCCACAATAATTTGAGCCTATTACGCTCAGTGTACTCTTGTACGCCCAACATACTCGGCTTTGCCCTAATTCCTTGTTAACTTTAAATAGCCATAACTCCTTCGTTTTAATTTCAATTCCGATGATCTTTATATCCACGAAAAGGTAATGAGAAGCTCTACACTTCAATTAACTCCCCCTTACCATAAAACTTTCTGAACTAAAATCCAAAATTCATAAAAGGCTCGAACTGTCACTTTACCGATATACCATTGGACTCTGAAACACAAAATGAACTCCCCGATCATCTAATCTACATATACACACTCAAAGGGGGCTAGGTTTCTTTCCCGAAGGCCCTAAGCTTTATGATAACCGGTCTTTGGGTCACAACCTCGAATTATGAAACGATGCGAAATAAGGTGTTACAACGATGCTATTAAAGAATTGTTTTTGCAAAGTTCAAAACTAAAAACATTTCCCTATAAAATTGTCATATGAATTACCAAATAATAAACATTTAAATATATATATTAAATAAATGGTCCATTTGTGAAAAAATTACATAAATGGTCCATATTAAAAATATACATAAATGGTCCATATGTCAAAGAAAATGCCAATGTACTCTCCATTAACATAATTTAAAAAAAAAAAACCGTCATCTTAATGAGCTATAATGTACAAAAAATAAATAAAACTTTTTCATGTCATCTAAAATGAATCCGCAAAGTAAACGTTTTGAAAATACGATGATATTAATGGACGTTTTTGCAAAGTTCAATGCTACTAATGAAATTTGTTTCCAGAAAAAACTCCTACAAATAAGCTTCAATATACAAATTTTTTTTTCCATATCATCTAAAAGTAATCCAAAAGGTAATTTTTTTAAAAAGTATGATGCTATCTATGAATTTTTTTTACAAAGTTCAATACTATTTAAAAAAAAAATATATATATCAATAGCGTACTAATCAAAATTTAAAGTACATCGTTGTAAATGAAATAAATGAATAAGATAAGAAACCTATAATATTAAATAAATGTTTCATATTTTAATGAAATTACATAAATGGTCCATATGTGAAAGAGAATGACAATGTACTTTCCATTAACATATTTTTCCAGAAAAATGTCATGTTGATGAGCACTTCTGCACAAAAAAATTGAAACTTTTTCAGATTATCTAAAAAGAAACCGAAAAAGTTTTTTTTTTTCAAAGTACGGTGCTATTAATGACCTTTTTTGCAAACTTCAAGACTATTAATGAAATTTGTTTTCAGAACATTGTCCTACGAATGAGCTTTAATGTACAAAAATTTTGATTTTGGACTCAAATAGGGGTATAACTTTTATCTAGAGCATATCAATTCTTAAAACATGAAAACCAAAAAAATAAAATGAAGCGAGGTACTCACCAATTATATACATTTGGGTATAGCAACTTCCAATTGCACCAACAAAACCATTCAAAGTCTCCTAACTTTATATAAAATATATAAACACATAGACATTGTATAGTGAGCTTAGTTGTTCAGTTGAAATGAAGAGGAAAAGTCAAAACTAACCTCTTGAAAGAACTTGTTGGTGCCAAAGGCTTTAGAAAAGTTAGGTAAGATACCTTTGAAGATGTCACTACATTTTGTGTAGAATTCTCTAGAGTAAAATATATATCATCACCTTGGTGCCAAAGGTTTTAACCAAAGAATCTACAGGCTTTAACCAAAGAATCTACCACACAGACTATACAAAGAAACATTTAAACATTATTCAGTTCATAAATAATGTTTCCATATTGAATGGTAGAAATAATGTTATTAATTAAAAAATTGTTTTCCATATAATAATCAATAATCTAAAAAAACAACCCCCTTTAACTACTCTTTATCAAATATAATCAAAAGCTCTGATTGTCTATCTAAAGCACTTACAGCCCAAAATATATTAAAATAATCGATGACATTAACGAATTGAAAACAATCACTGACTCTTACAATTCCAGAGACCTGAAAATCATAAATTTAGATCATACTAAAAGGACCATTATACTCTTTCCTCTTTCATAAGGAACCAAAAGTAAAAAAAATATTCATTTGTACTCTTTAATAAAATGTAATATTTAAAGAGTTACCAAATTACCCTTAACCTTAGACATGACTGACCACACCTTGTAGCCATCACATGTACAACATTAAAAAAAATATAGTTCTGATATCATTTCTAGGGTACATATGATTATTGAAACTAATGTTGTGACAATCGTCAAATTCTAGTCAACTCAAAGTCAAATAAAGTCAACAAGTCAAATCGATCAACTCAATTAGCCTTTATATACTAGGGTTTACGTTATGTAATTACTGTACAACGCACTATTTTAATAAGAACTCATCATTTGGAAAGTTCACGTATTTGAATTTCCTTAACCTTAATCGTGGTAAATAATGTACCAAAGCGATAAAACATTATTGCATACTCATTGGGAGTGTGTAAGACCCTTAAACATGGCTTAACGGGGTTTACGGACCTTGTGTTGCAAAGCCGAACACTCAAAAAAGGTCACAAAAGAAGCCTCTCACAATCTTTTTCACTCTATCTCTATCTATTAAAAATCTCTCCCAAATCTCTCTTTCCCTTAACGTTTTGTAATCATTCGGGTCATCCCGACCCTTAACTGGGTCAAAAATCGCTTAAAACAGGGTAAAAATGGGTAAAACAGTCTAAAGGAACCGAAACCACCCCTTGGGGAGCGAACCGTCTTAGGGCCGAAGGTCCCCTATAGGAACCGAACCTGCTAAGAATCGAAGTGGCTTGAACTGAACCCGAAGCTGGAAGAACCAAACCCGAAACTCGCAACTAGGACCGAACCTCGCAACCAGGGGCCGAACCTCCCTTCGCCATCACTCCATCTACTTTCGCCTGCGGTTCCAGCCTTCTCAGGGCTGAACCCTCGCACCTTCGGTCCCATGCGAGAAGCTTCGTAGACTTCGCCCTTTTCTTCCCAATTTTCAACTAGTTTTGCATTCTAAGCCCAATTTTAATAATTTTAACATGGGGTTTTCACCCAAAATCATATTTTAACATATAGAACCCCTTATTTCATTATTAATCACGTTTTTGGGGTATAATCCTTATCCAAGAAGAGTGGGTGGGATATTATTGGTGGAGTGTTGACTTTGCTTTAGTGTATGACACAAGCAACCACCCCATGCCCACTCCATGACCAATCCTTGTCCTTCCACCATACCTAGTCACTTCCATCATCCTTCCCATCATTTTCTTCCAGCCATACAATTGAACAAAACGTTGAATCATTATTTCTCCTCTCTCATTTCTCTCATTTCCACCAAAGAACAAACACCTTTCTCTCTCACTTCTCTCTCTCTCTCTCTCTCAAATTCGAGATTCAAGGACTGATAATCAAGTTTTCTTCCACTTTTTGTAAGTGATATTATCCTCCTTATGATTATTTCACTTCCTTCTACCCAAATCACAGATTACTTACACAAATTCCATCACATTTGTGTTAGATCTTCGAATCTTCAAGGCATCTTCTAATTGTTCTTGAGTTGAACACTCCTTTTCTTCAACATCCATCCACCAAGAACACACAAGGTGAGTTCATACCCCTATCTTTCCATGTTTTCTTAACTTTTAAAGGGGGGGGGGGGGGGGGGAATATAAGTTAAAACACCAAGAACACAACTAAACTTTTCCAACAGCTTTCATCAGGAAAGTTTAACTCCATTCACTGACTGTTTTGGACAACTTAAACATTTTAGTTTTCAAAACTTTACTAAGTGAAAATAGTTCAAGTTCATATATTTAAAATGACTACTTGCACATACCCATACGATTTTTCTACAATTTATGGTGATTTTCACAAAATTGTTTATCATTTCAAGAACAAATCCGGACCAGTCTGTGATTATGGATTTTTTCACACAAGTTGGAGGTTAGTAAAAATCATGATAAAATTTATGAACAAGCTAGATATATTTTCTAAACTCTCATAATTTATGGATTTTGATTTAGACCTTTGATGATTTTTCTATAAATTTTCTAAGAACATGAATAGAAATGTTATCACTAGAAAAATGTCATCAATTTCATTCACACCTTGTAACTTGTTGATCAAGGTGTGTATCATTATGTGATTATATATTATTATATTATGTGTCATTTTGTCTAGGTATGTAGACATACATCAGAAAACAAATGAGTTTTATACTATATTAAGTATGGTGAAATAATAAATTGTCATAAACAAAGTTTACATCCGTTACATACAAACATTTGGTAAACCATGACAAGGGTAGTACTAATTAAATACATGTGAATGATAATACATATTATTTACCTTATCTTGAAGGTGTGAATCATATACCAAGGTTTGCCACTACTACAAGTAATTACAATAAACTATATTAAGTGTATACTACCAACAAATGCGCTAACTATAGTAGGTATAGTTAGGTTGCATTACATTACAAACAATATGATAAACTATAATAGGTATAATTTATACTCTCTACCACCACCACTTTTGGATAAACTATAATATGCGTAATTCATGCTCACTATCACTCCCACTATTTGGTGAATTATGATATGTATAGTTTATGTTCACTACCACTCCCACTATTTGATAAAATATAATATGCGTAATTCATGTTCACTATCACTACCACTATTTGGTGAATTATGATATGTATAGCTTATGTTTACTACCACTACTTGATGATCTATGACAGGAGTAGTCTCGGTCTTTGGTTTTTAAGACTACATTCTATCTAGAATTGTTAGTTTTCAGCCATAATTACTAAGTGTATATGCTAGAGTTATATAGAATTTAGTCGTGATCGACTTAGAATTGGTGGGTCCGCTTTATTTTCTGTTTCTTGTTTGGTTGTGGGCCTAGGGCAGACCCATTACATTCAACGATTTATCTAACTTTAATTTTATATAAATTATATATACTTGGAGATTATAGAAGGAAACTATAAGAAATTCTAGGATGCACTATTTCATAACATGGAAACTTTCAATTCACTCTTTAAGGAAAATATCGGATTTTCTGGAATCAACTTTGTCGCTTTTACAAAGGAAAACAAATTCGTTTCAAAATAAAACTCTTATGAACTCACCAACTTAAGTGTTGACACTTTTCAAAACTACTTGTATTCTCAGGATTTCAGTGAACAGGTAATGCTCAACTTTGAGGACAGGGACGCTAAGGCGTTAAGTTCAAAAACATATTTTGTCATCATGATGTAATTGATTTTGAAAACATGTAAAC
Organism: Lactuca saligna; assembly: GCF_052625555.1. Taxonomy (NCBI): domain Eukaryota; kingdom Viridiplantae; phylum Streptophyta; class Magnoliopsida; order Asterales; family Asteraceae; genus Lactuca; species Lactuca saligna. Next base: position 147,365,088 of record NC_136424.1, on the reverse strand, counting down.
ATATACTACGATGTAACTTTTTCAATTATATTGATGATGGTTGTGTTTTCTTTCTTCAATATTATATTCATTGTTATGATACTGCCCAAGAAGTCATCCGCCCCCGAACGTTTCCGCCATTCTGGTTTGGGGGTGTGACAAATGCCAACAAAAATATTCAATATTCAAGTGGCTCTTAATACAACTACCCTCCAGTTTTAGTTCCCTTGATTTCACTCCACTCCTAAGCAGAAACGGTCCCTCAAATACTCTAAAAACCTGAAAGCTTAAAATATACACACAAAAAGATGAAAAAGGGGGAAAATGAACTTTCAAATATAACAACAATATTTTATCTACAATACTACAAACAAGCTAGAAAAATACAAATAGAGATGAAAGAACATCATAATTAGATTAACACCATACACTCATTTAGTCTTATCTTTCTTCTTCCCTTGTAGAGTTTATAAAACATTTTTTATTTTTTGATGGATTTCTGAATTACTTTTTTGAGATATGTGAGGTTGCGAAGAATGGAACAACAAAGATATGTAATGGATAGGTAATCGTAAAAGCAAGATAATAATAGAATGAGTAATTTCATTCCAAAAACATGTTTGTGAGGCATGGATGGAACATAATGAAAATTTCATCATATTTTTATGTTATATATTTCAATTTAAACTATAAAGATAATCCTTCACATATCTTTGTTTAGTTATTATTATGTAATTAAAAAGGTCTATATTGCAACTTTTATACTAATATCTTCTCTTATTGCTGAGAAAACCTTGATACTCATAATTTTCCCAACCGTATTTTCAAGAGTGTAGGGTGTACCCATGTATCTTTGAGAAAGTAATCTCAATAAGAAGATTCAAACTAGTTAACGAAAGAGTAAGGTTGTGCAAGGTTCTTACTATACTTCTCGGCATGCCCAGACAACGCAACTACTTGCATAGCATAAAGTTCACAACTAAAATATATTCCAACAACACAAAACAAAATTAGCAATCTATGTTCTATGTATGCTTCCTTGAAAAAACAGAATAATATCTAACAGATAATTTAGAAGATGGTTTTGTAAAAATAATGCTAATTAACCAAAAGTAATCAATCCCAAACATTTTCCAAAAAGGTTTATCGATGTAATTCATTTACATGGTATACTAAAGCCTTGTCTTTTCTTTGCTATTGAGTCTAAAAGATTGTTTTTTCTATATTATTAAAAACGGAATGGTGAATAACTTCTTTCTGAGAGCCCAATTTTTGTTTTTATAAGATGTTTTTACAACAGATCAAAACATATATCACCACTGGGTTTTATTGAGTTGTAGGATACGTGGATCACTCACTAGTACAAGGGTTTGAATTCCATCTCCAAATCAAGGAAGGGATCGAATGGGTAAATCATTATAGACATTGACTTGAGTATATCTTCCATTCTCAATCTGGTAAGCTATAAAAAATCATTGACTAAATGCATATACAAAAATATAAAAATAAAAAATAAAACTGACATATACAAATTCATTATGTAGAGGACATATCTTCCAAATCGAAACAATGTGTGAGAGGTAGTGGTGCTGCCGTGTCCATCCTTTTGCTCTAGAGATACTAATAACTTTAAAAAATCAAAATCAACAATATAGATTATAAGAACAAAAATCAAAGCAGATTCAGAAAATGTAACCATTATTGATTTAAACTTAAATCGAAAGGTTTTATAGATTGGAACTTCATAGTTAAGGAAAAATAAAAGTAACATAATCTAAAACGTAGCCAAAATCAATCTAAACTATTATCAAATTAAAGTAGAATCCAAAGAAAATTTATCTCTGTATGATTCCTCCTTTTTCCATGATGATCGCACACAAGACTGATCCACACATATCAAAGCCCACATGTATTCTATTTCTTGTTTCCCCTATTTTCTTCTCCAGTACAATACTTAGGTTATATAGATTATGTAAAGAAATGGCGGAGAGAGCGTACGAGTACTGGTAATGAAGGGTGGGGCGATATTTTTTTTTTTCATTTTATTTTTGGTGAGATTTAATTATATTTAATAGAATTCCTAATTTAATTCATTGTATTTTTTGTGAGATGTAATTGTCATTAATAAAATTCCTGATTTTAAATGAAATATATGTTTTAATAAATTGGTGAACACAAATAAAAAGGTTGATAAAGATGATGTCAGCAAATAATCCAAAGTGAAAAATAAGATTGAAATGCAATCAATGGCCCTGATTTCTTCAGTGTAGAATTAAAAGTTCTCTTTTAATAACACACACACACACACACACATATATATATATATATATATATATATATATATATATATAGCTAAGTTATTGTGCGGACAAAAAACATGTGAGAACTTGCGAACTCATAATCCACTCATCATTTTTGAACACCAAAAACATCAATTTCTCCAAATGGTGCGTTTAAGCCATATTTAGACTCAAAAAATTTGATAATTAATTTATTCCTTTTGGATATTTGCATGTATGCACAATCAGTAGTCATATGGACTACAAATAAGCACAATCGACAGTCCATATGACTGTTGATTGTGCCCATCAATAGTCATATGACTGTTGATTGTACTCATCAGCAGTCAATATGAATATTGATTGTGCATAAATCCACATTTCCGAAAAAAACAAAAAAAAAAAATAATAATCCGACAAATCTTTTTTGAGCCTAGATGTGGTTTAGACGCACTATATGGAGAATATTGGTATCTTTGGTTTTTTAAAAATGATGAGTTGATTATAAGTTCACAAGTTCTTACAAATCTTCTAGTTCTCAAAAGAACCTGGTTATATATATATATATATATATATATATATATATATATATATATATATATATATATATATATATATATCCGTCTTACTAATTTTGAGGGCCCCATGCGAAAATCAAAATTATGCCCTAAACAGATTTTTTTTTATGTATAAGCAAATTTCAATAATACTACAAAAAATCGATAATTTTTAGATTAACAATAAAAACAAGAATGATAATATTAAATCTAACCTTACGTAGTTACATACATGAATTGCGATGCTTTCATAACATTCTTAGAAATAAAGTTGTTCATTTCATAATCAGTACTCTCCAATATATTATTCTCAATAGCTAACATTACCAAGTCATTAAGTATTGCTTGTGACATTAGGAACCGTGAGTAGGACTTTAACAACTTCATAAAGAAACTTGTTTCTGCTGATGCAATAGTTACTAGACTTTTCAACAGGACTCTATACGTGACATTATGGACCGTAAATAGGACTTCAATAAGTTCAAAACCCCATCAACAAGTTTAAGTGCGACTTCAAGACGACTATAACACAACTTAAGATCTTTGTCATCAAATTCCTTCATTTTTTTTGGAAGCAAAAAACTAAAATTCTTTTCATACTTATTGTATTATTCAAATATTTTTTTAAGAGAAGCCATTACTTGAAATTGTATTATCAAATTGTTTTAAGAGAAGCTATTACTTGATATTGAAACAATCAAACACACAAGACACAATAAAATTCAATCGATCATGAAAACTAAAACATAGTAAGTGAGCATCGAATTTCTCAACAAATCGATTCCGATTTTTGAAAGTGAAACAATCAATCAATCAATAATCTAAAATTGAAGGCCGAAAGCAATTCTGAAAATGAGTGATCTTATTGGATTTGGAAACTTACAATTTTGATTTTTGAATAAGCGGGGCCCTGCTTTTGAAACAATTATTTAGTCATTAATGAAAAACACACACACACACATACACACAAACACACACACACACAACCCCAATGACTTAGTGTAACGTCCCAAAATTTATGAGGTAAAAATTTCATTTTAAATTCAAACAAACATTAATTAACTTTAAGTCAAACATTCATTATCCTTATTCAAAATATTCAAAATTACTTTTTAAGAAAACAATTATTAGAGTACAATCCTAAAATATTCATTGTTATGATACTGCCCAAGAAGTCATCCGCCCCCGAACGTTTCCGCCATTCTGGTTTGGGGGTGTGACAAATGCCAACAAAAATATTCAATATTCAAGTGGCTCTTAATACAACTACCCTCCAGTTTTAGGTCCCTTGATTTCACTCCACTCCTAAGCAGAAACGGTCCGTCAAATACTCTAAAAACCTGAAAGCTTAAAATATACACACAAAAAGATGAAAAAGGGGGAAAATGAACTTTCAAATATAACAACAATATTTTATCTACAATACTACAAACAAGCTAGAAAAATACAAATAGAGATGAAAGAACATCATAATTAGATTAACACCATACACTCATTTAGTCTTATCTTTCTTCTTCCCTTGTAGAGTTTATAAAACATTTTTTATTTTTTGATGGATTTCTGAATTACTTTTTTGAGATATGTGAGGTTGCGAAGAATGGAACAACAAAGATATGTAATGGATAGGTAATCGTAAAAGCAAGATAATAATAGAATGAGTAATTTCATTCCAAAAACATGTTTGTGAGGCATGGATGGAACATAATGAAAATTTCATCATATTTTTATGTTATATATTTCAATTTAAACTATAAAGATAATCCTTCACATATCTTTGTTTAGTTATTATTATGTAATTAAAAATGGTCTATATTGCAACTTTTATACTAATATCTTCTCTTATTGCTGAGAAAACCTTGATACTCATAATTTTCCCAACCGTATTTTCAAGAGTGTAGGGTGTACCCATGTATCTTTGAGAAAGTAATCTCAATAAGAAGATTCAAACTAGTTAACGAAAGAGTAAGGTTGTGCAAGGTTCTTACTATACTTCTCGGCATGCCCAGACAACGCAACTACTTGCATAGCATAAAGTTCACAACTAAAATATATTCCAACAACACAAAACAAAATTAGCAATCTATGTTCTATGTATGCTTCCTTGAAAAAACAGAATAATATCTAACAGATAATTTAGAAGATGGTTTTGCAAAAATAATGCTAATTAACCAAAAGTAATCAATCCCAAACATTTTCCAAAAAGGTTTATCGATGTAATTCATTTACATGGTATACTAAAGCCTTGTCTTTTCTTTGCTATTGAGTCTAAAAGATTGTTTTTTCTATATTATTAAAAAGGGAATGGTGAATAACTTCTTTCTGAGAGCCCAATTTGTGTTTTTATAAGATGTTTTTACAACAGATCAAAACATATATCACTACTGGGTTTTATTGAGTTGTAGGATACGTGGATCACTCACTAGTACAAGGGTTTGAATTCCATCTCCAAATCGAGGAAGGGATCGAATGGGTAAATCATTATAGACATTGACTTGAGTATATCTTCCATTCACAATCTGGTAAGCTATAAAAAATCATTGACTAAATGCATATACAAAAATATAAAAAAAAAAAAAAACTGACATATACAAATTCATTATGTAGAGGACATATCTTCCAAATCGAAACAATGTGTGAGAGGTAGTGGTGCTGCCGTGTCCATCCTTTTGCTCTAGAGATACTAATAACTTAAAAAAATCAAAATCAACAATATAGATTATAAGAACAAAAATCAAAGCAGATTCAGAAAATGTAACCATTATTGATTTAAACTTAAATCGAAAGGTTTTATAGATTGGAACTTCATAGTTAAGGAAAAATAAAAGTAACATAATCTAAAACGTAGCCAAAATCATCTAAACTATTATCAAATTAAAGTAGAATCCAAAGAAAATTTATCTCTGTATGATTCCTCCTTTTTCCATGATGATCGCACACAAGACTGATCCACACATATCAAAGCCCACATGTATTCTATTTCTTGTTTCCCCTATTTTCTTCTCCAGTACAATACTTAGGTTATATAGATTATGTAAAGAAATGGCGGAGAGAGCGTACGAGTACTGGTAATGAAGGGTGGGGCGATATTTTTTTTTCATTTTATTTTTGGTGAGATTTAATTATATTTAATAGAATTCCTAATTTAATTCATTGTATTTTTTGTGAGATGTAATTGTCATTAATAAAATTCCTGATTTTAAATGAAATATATGTTTTAATAAATTGGTGAACACAAATAAAAAGGTTGATAAAGATGATATCAGCAAATAATCCAAAGTGAAAAATAAGATTGAAATGCAATCAATGGCCCTGATTTCTTCAGTGTAGAATTAAAAGTTCTCTTTTAATAACACACACACACACACACACACACACATATATATATATATATATATAGCTAAGTTATTGTGCGGACAAAAAACATGTGAGAACTTGCGAACTCATAATCCACTCATCATTTTTGAACACCAAAAACATCAATTTCTCCAAATGGTGCGTTTAAGCCATATTTAGACTCAAAAAATTTGATATTTAATTTATTCCTTTTGGATATTTGCATGTATGCACAATCAGTAGTCATATGGACTACAAATAAGCACAATCGACAGTCCATATGACTGTTGATTGTGCCCATCAATAGTCATATGACTGTTGATTGTACTCATCAGCAGTCAATATGAATATTGATTGTGCATAAATCCACATTTCCGAAAAAAACAAAAAAAAAAAATAATAATCCGACAAATCTTTTTTGAGCCTAGATGTGGTTTAGACGCACTATATGGAGAATATTGGTATCTTTGGTTTTTTAAAAATGATGAGTTGATTATAAGTTCACAAGTTCTTACAAATCTTCTAGTTCTCAAAAGAACCTGGTTATATATATATATATATATATATATATATATATATATATATATATATATATATATATATATATATATATATATATATATATATCCGTCTTACTAATTTTGAGGGCCCCATGCGAAAATCAAAATTATGCCCTAAACAGATTTTTTTTTATGTATAAGCAAATTTCAATAATACTACAAAAAATCGATAATTTTTAGATTAACAATAAAAACAAGAATGATAATATTAAATCTAACCTTACGTAGTTACATACATGAATTGCGATGCTTTCATAACATTCTTAGAAATAAAGTTGTTCATTTCATAATCAGTACTCTCCAATATATTATTCTCAATAGCTAACATTACCAAGTCATTAAGTATTGCTTGTGACATTAGGAACCGTGAGTAGGACTTTAACAACTTCATAAAGAAACTTGTTTCTGCTGATGCAATAGTTACTAGACTTTTCAACAGGACTCTATACGTGACATTATGGACCGTAAATAGGACTTCAATAAGTTCAAAACCCCATCAACAAGTTTAAGTGCGACTTCAAGACGACTATAACACAACTTAAGATCTTTGTCATCAAATTCCTTCATTTTTTTTGGAAGCAAAAAACTAAAATTCTTTTCATACTTATTGTATTATTCAAATATTTTTTTTAAGAGAAGCCATTACTTGAAATTGTATTATTCAATTGTTTTAAGAGAAGCTATTACTTGATATTGAAACAATCAAACACACAAGACACAATAAAATTCAATCGATCATGAAAACTAAAACATAGTAAGTGAGCATCGAATTTCTCAACAAATCGATTCCGATTTTTGAAAGTGAAACAATCAATCAATCAATAATCTAAAATTGAAGGCCGAAAGCAATTCTGAAAATGAGTGATCTTATTGGATTTGGAAACTTACAATTTTGATTTTTGAATAAGCTGGGGCCCTGCTTTTGAAACAATTATTTAGTCATTAATGAAAAACACACACACACACATACACACAAACACACACACACACACACAACCCCAATGACTTAGTGTAACGTCCCAAAATTTATGAGGTAAAAATTTCATTTTAAATTCAAACAAACATTAATTAACTTTAAGTCAAACATTCATTATCCTTATTCAAAATATTCAAAATTACTTTATAAGAAAACAATTATTAGAGTACAATCCTAAAATATTCATAATGCAGAACTTCTAAGACCGGTTGTCATGCGCGTATTAAATTAATAAATTTTATCACTGCTTGCTACACTAAAGTATAGCACAGGGAAGCAGGGTCGAATCCTCAGGGATACAGCCTAAAAGTCAATGCCTTTTTGCAATAGACACATTCTAGTCAAATCATAAACTATTAAGAAGGAGGATTTTTAAATTAAACTAAAAATTAAAAATGCAGTGATATTAAACTAAACGAAAATCAATATTTAAACAATTGTAGTTCTGCTGCGACTTTCCGAATCATGCAACTAGCCCAAATCTGATTATTTAGGATGCGTTCTATCTAAGCTGGTACTGAGAAAAACTAACAAGCTCTAGTATTGCGACATCCCCATTTTCACGGTAAGAAAATACTGATTTTGTTTATGCTTTATAAAAATCAGAGTACTCCTTTTAATAAAAATGTTGTGGAATTTGTTCCCATAAAACATGATAAATGCGTTATCAAAGTATTTCCGAAGAAAAGTATTTTTATTCATTTGAAAACATTTGGGATGTTATCGTCAATACATTACAATAAGCATAAACAGAACTTACATTCATTATCACTAGTGATTTATATCTCCTTAGTCTCTCAGTGTAATGTGACCTCATATCAACACCTATGATATAAATAAACTGAGTGGGTCAGGTTGGGAAACTTGGTGAGTACATAGGGTTATCAACCCACAATAATATGATTATTATGTTTAATCATCAAACAACTAACCCAATTACCCATCCCCGTTATCTTCTTTACTCTTAAGGATCTACCCTAAGAATTAGTTATTCCTCGTTCATTCATTCTTAAGGATCATCATAAGGAATCGACACGAAATCCATCGTAGCCAGGGTTTACTCAACAGACACTAAGTCGCTTAGTCGCTAGAGTTTAGGCCCTAAGTCTCATATTCGCCAAGGTTTATACAGCAAGCACTACCTCGCATAGTTGCCATGGTTTAGGCACTAAGTCTCATAGTCTCCATGGTTTATACAACAGGCCCTACGTCACATAGTCGCCAGGGTTTAGGCACTATGTCTCATAATCGCCAGGGTTTATACAACAGGCACTATGTCGCATAGTCGCTAGGGCTTAGGCACTAAGTCTCATAGTCACCAGGGTCAAGGGACTAAGTCTCATAGTTGCCAATGTTTACTTATATCACCTTTCATCCCTCCTCATTCATCTACCCATGTTTTACCCAACATATTCGTAGATATAAAATACATATACATTTTAAATCATTTAAAACATGTATAAAATTGTTCATCCAACATAGATAACAAGTATACCGATAATATGTACAGATAACACATAATTATATAAAATACTTCATATCTATGTGTAAGCTGAAAGTAACTATTCACTCACTTGATAAGGTGGTGACTCGGCACTCGAATAACACTTCATTACTGTTAAAACAATTTCCTTGGACAAAACCGAGTATCATTACCACTAGAGTTTAGTCTAATATTAACCGAGTCTAATTAATAGTCTTGCTATTATTACTATTATATAAGCGTTAAAACAATACTCTTCACCCACTATACATATAGGGGCCAGACATGGAACACCGGAGGGCAAGACCGTTTTGGCGTATAACACTTCTGAAATCCACCAACCAAAGCAGCCCTCCAAACCAGATTCCCCGTACCACGAGTGGTTAAACAAATATTATAAAGACACTTATATAACTCATAATATTAGCCAAAATATTTATTATAAGATCCTAATAACATTACTATATTGAAACATAAGCTATACTAAAGATAGGTTAGGCGTAGCTCACTTACATTGGGTTTTTCTCAAAACCAGGCTCTACTGGAGTAGCGTTCCTGAGCCGAAAGGCTCTTCTTCTCAGAGCCGTTTGGCGCTCCAGAGCTTCTGCCTCATGCTAGGGAGGTTCCCTAGGCTTTTCGGGGGGTTTCAGGGCTTGAGAGAAGTTCTAGAGAGAAAGAGAGGGAAGTGATGTGAGGTGTGAGGAATGAAGAGGGCTTCACCTCTTATTTATAGGGGGCTGAAGGGTCACTCACATCATGAGTTTTATGATTCTCACGTCGTTAGCCAACTTGGGCTGCAAGTCCGAGCCTGGTGCTGACACGTGGCATCGCACACCGGGTGGAAATCATCCGATTTTAAAAAATTCCTAACTTTCGCATACGAGCTCCGTTTTCGATGTTATTTATATCCACACGTAGGTAAAAATAGGATCTAAAACTTTTATTCGTAACTCTCATTTAGGTCGCATAGGCCAAAAACCACTCGAACTAAAATTCGAGCTTCGGGCCGTGGACTGTTGTGCCAAATCTTAGAAAATTCATAACTTCCTCATACGAAGGTAGATTTGGCCGTTCTTTTTATGTATGTTTTCGGTTTAACGTATACTAAAACTTTTGTTTAGATCACTAAGGCTAAAAAATCCTCTATTATAAATTCACTATTTACGTCTCCCGGTGCCGTGTCGGTTTTGTCGTAAAACTTCGACGGGCCATAACTTCTTCGTTATAACTCGGATTTCGGTGTTCTTTATATGTACGGAACCCTTGTAACATATAATGCCACTTGGTTAAGATTATTCATTCTAAATAATCTTCCATCAAAAAATCATTTTTGATGCTCATTGTCTCTAAATTGACTAGCTTGGATCTACAGGTGCTACAATTATCTCCCCTTTAGGATGATTACATCTCGGAATCATGAACGAAACTGAGAAGTATAAAGACTCCATACGCTATCTCTTCATCCTAGGTAATATTCGTAACTTCTTTGTTCCTTCGAATGAGTATCTAACTCCATGACTCCTTGATTGTAGGCGGTGCTCGATCTTGTACTTGCTCCCTATTTCACGTTAGACTCTAAATTATGACCTTCAAGTCACAATATCGATCCTCACTGGATACGAACTTAAGAGAAGTTCTTTTATTACTACAATGGAACGATGTATCATATTCTAATGACCTATCATCGTATGTTTCAATGCTTAGACTCAGGTCTCTTAGAGTCTTCCATAACAGACTATACCTTCCATCATTTGATATTGTGATATAATGACATCCTAAATGGTAGCATTCCTAGCTACAAGAAACTATCACAACACCTCTACTGATCGCTTTAATTGTCTTTCACTTCAAGCTTCTAGCTTAAGTCAGATGCTACATCGAACTTGGTTCTCTGAACCATTTAACATACTCATTTTAGTCGGACTCAATTTGACATGACCACTAGGGTCGGAATAACAACAATCTTCTTAGTCATTACCGAAATGATGGTAGTGAAATACTCAAATAAAACGGAATCAATTACTAGCTCCTTGGTAACCTTGTGACTTTCCCTGATCCAAGTGTGAGTCCAATGCTTTCGGTAATGTAGGCTTCTACTACCTTTCACACCTATTCATAATCGTCCCAAGTATTTCTCACAGTTTTTCAAGTCACCATACAAGAAGATCACATAACAACTTAACACACCAGATAACAAAACGAAGGTTTTATATTACTCCTTGAAATGATTACATAGGGGTTCAAGTTTACACTAGACTATGCCTCTAATAGGCTACACCATACGACACTATCCATATGGCTGCTGCATAACTTGATGAATTCCTCATTCTTGATTCCTCGTGTTGTTTTCTACTTCGTTGAGGATCATGTGGACTGCCCGGATTTGGTGGTGTGTTTGGCCTCACTGCCTCATTTTTCTTTGGGTAATCTCTAGAAATATGCCCTTCTTTGTTACATCCGTATAACACCTTCTTGTTGGATGCGCACTTGTTGGCGTAATGCCCCATCTTTCCATATTTGTAGCAAGTCATCTCCTCACTACACTTCCCAAAGTGTTTCTTTTTACACCCCTCGCACCAGTTAGCTTCACCTCCACCTCCAAATTTTGAGAATTTGCTTTCTATATTGGTCTTTGAAGATCCATCATGCTTCCTTTTCTCGCTAACTTCAAACTTGTTGGCGGCTCTACTCTTGATCATATCTTCTACATACTTAGCAGCCCCGATAGCCGCCTTAAAAGTAGGTGCCTGGTGTCCTGGCACTGCATACGTCCATGGAAGTCCCTTTTAGTACTTGTCAATTTTTGTCAGCTCGTCTGGGACAAGGTGCATAGAAAATTCCATTTTATCGGTGAAGTTCTTGGTGAATTCATCGATGAAGATGCTCCCTTTCTTGAAAGTTAGGAATTGGTTTTCTAGCTCGAGCAAATTTTGGGTTGAGCAGTACTTGCGCTTGAAATGCACTAAAAACTTTGCCTAAGTTGGTTGCAGGGGATCATTAGGGCTTAAAGTCTTCCCTAGGGTGTTCCACCAGTGAACAACGCCTCCTCTAAACTGACATACTGCAAATGTGGTTTGTAGCTTGCCCTTGCAACCACATGTCACGAAGGCTAATTCCATCTCCGAGATCCAATCCACGACTTCGATCGGATCTTCCTTCCCAGTGAAAGTCGATGGCCTACAAATTAGAAAATCTTTGTACTTGCATCCATTCCTCTCGACTCTGTCATCTTGATTGTTCCTCCTAATCATCGGTCGATCAGCTTGACCAAAGGTCCTGCTGTCGTTCCCATCCTCAGACTGCCTGTCATTCAACCCGGGTTGTTCGATAGACACCGTAAGTTCCTCTCGATTTTTTATGAAGTAAATGCCTTGTTTCCTCCATTTGATGATACAACATCATCTGGATCAACGCTTGCACTCCGGGCATCGTGATTGGCTCATGAGTGGCTACTACAACAGGTATTTGCTCAATCACTGGTGGTTGAGACGGTTGATTTCTATTTCCATTCGTGTTTCCACATCGGGTTCTAGCTATTTCATTCTATACACCAAATCAGACGTTCGGTGCGAAACAACAAGAATTAAGATAGGAAAGATTTTATTTACGATCGACGTGTAAATATCCCTATTACTCCGAAAAGTTACATGCCAGTTCTAATACCGTAATTAAACGTTAAGAATTCTGAACACATAAAGTTTCTTGATCCAGTCACCAACAGACCATATATTCGATCATATAATGCATATCATAAAGCATTTAGCACATAAAAGTATGTTAGGCATTTTCCTAAATAAGCTAGTGCTTGTGTCTATTCAGGTGTATAACCTAAATTTATTAGACACACTCCTCAAGATCATCACTTAGCATTTTAAGTTTAAGTCTAGAAATAAATCCGTATTCCTAGTTCGCTTAAACTAATGCTCTGATACCAACCGTGACATTCCCATTTTTACAGCCAGAAAAGACCGATTCTGTTTATGCTTTATAAAATATCAGAGTACCTCTTTTAATAAAAATGTTGCCGAATCAGAGTACTCCTTTTAATAAAAATGTTGTGGAATTTGTTCCCAGAAAACATGATAAATGCGTTATCAAAGTATTTCCGAAGAAAAGTATTTTTATTCATTTGAAAACATTTGGGATGTTATCGTCAATACATTACAATAAGCATAAACAGAACTTACATTCATTATCACTAGTGATTTATATCTCCTTAGTCTCTCAGTGTAATGTGACCTCATATCAACACCTATGATATAAATAAACTGAGTGGGTCAGGTTGGGAAACCTGGTGAGTACATAGGGTTATCAGCCCACAATAATATAATTATTATGTTTAATCATCAAACAACTAACCCAATTACCCATCCCCGTTATCTTCTTTACTCTTAAGGATCTACCCTAAGAATTAGTTATTCCTCGTTCATTCATTCCTAAGGATCATCCTAAGGAATCGACACGAAATCCATCATAGACAGGGTTTACTCAACAGGCACTAAGTCGCATAGTCTCCAAAGTTTAGGCACTAAGTCTCATAGTCGCCAGGGTTTATATGTTGGATTAGTGTCTAAGTCCATAACTATTTTGGTGTGTACTTGACCCGATGGTGCATGGTCCTTTTGGGTTGCCTTCACCAAAGCAACTTGATAGGATGAATTATGGAGAGTAAGGATTCAATATGATTTATTAATGTATTATGAGAATAATATATTAAAGGAGAAATCATATTGTTTAATTAATATTAGTCAATAATTAATTGGTAATTAGTTTTGTGACTAAAAGAGATTAATTAAACTTAAGGGACTGGAATTGTAATTATAGGATAATTGCAATTTGGGCCATGGATTGCCTTGTATTAAGGGATGGATGAATTCTAATGGGAAACCCATAAGGAAATCATCCATGGGCTTAATTAAAGAAGTCTATGGGTTGCTTAGGGCTTAAGCATCCAAATTAGGGTTTCCTTGTTAGATAACCCTAATAGCCCAACTATATAAAGAACCCTTAAGGCTCAAAAACGTGGCTAATGTTCTTGTAAGGGTTTACACACGTTTTTGGCAGCCTCCAACCTCTCTCCTCTTCATCCTCTTGCTTATGGTGTTTGTGAACCATTAGAGGAGTGACACTTGTGACTCTAAGCCTTCCAAAGTCAATACAAGGAGGAATTGGGATTGTTATTGCTATATAACAATCAAGGTATGATCTTAAACCTAATTACATATTAATATGATTACTTGAATGCTAGAATTAGGGTTTATAGTCTTGGATTCAAAGCATGTACAATAGAGAAACCTAGATCCAAGCATTAGGGTTTGTATGAGCACATAGGATGTCTTATGACCAAAACCCATCAGTGGTATCAGAGCCTAGATTGGTTTCTATTGTATTGATGCTTTGTATGCTTGTCCATGCTTGAAAAAATCGGTTTTTTTTTGCCTCCTGCCTGATGTACTCGGCGAGTCCCATTGTGGACTCGGCGAGTTTAGCTGTCAAACAGGCGGGTTTTCGGGATTTTTACCTATTTTGACTTAGGATAATTGCCATAATTTTTTAAACTTAATAAAATTCGAATTTTGTTAATCCTTTATGATTATCCTTGTCAAAAATAAAAGATTTTGGTCATCTAATTAGATAATTGTTACCTTATTTGATATATGTGAAGTTATGGAAATTATTTGATCATTATCTTGCAAGAATTTGAACTAGATCTAATTAGATAACCACCAATTATAGTTAATTGCCTTATTTGAATTATGTGATCTAGAATATTCTTGACAAAGTTTGGAATAGTTTCAAATTAATCCCTTTAGGTTTTATAGTTTAAATTTGAACCCCAAAAGTTTTGTTGTTTTGAAATTTAAATAGTTAAAACCCTAATGTTTTGAAAAAGGTTTCAAAACTTGCCCTCAAGTTTTGGAATTTAAATTTTGATTGAATAGTTTAATTTTGATGCATATTTAAATTCTAAACCCTTATGGTTTGAAATGTTTCAAAACTTGCCCTCATGTTTTGGAATTTAAAGGTTGATTAAAAGGTTAATTAGAAATGTTAAATTCTAAAACTCTTGTATTGTTTTGAAAAAGTTCAAATCACACCCTTATGGTTTTATTAATTAATTAAGGAGTATAATTAAAAGAGATTTAATAAATCCATAAAGGTTTAGGTTAACCATTTAATTGAATTAAAAGTGTAATTGTTAAAGTTAACCATATAGTATTTTAAAAGTATAAAATACACCCTATACTACATATAATATTAAAAGTCTAATGTTATATATATGTATGAGTAAAAGTCAGTCTTATCGTTAGTAGGCCTCATTCACGAAGCTGGTCTATAAGGGGTGTTTAAGGAAATTGCCTATAAAATGGCGATTGAATGGGTATCCACTTTTACCCACCGAACTCTTGACTAGTGGAGGGTCGTTAGCCGAACGGGTAGGATAGGACGAAACCTTCCATTATAAGTATAATGAAATACAAAGTAACTAAATGTTTTTCAAATTCCCAATCTTAGTTACTTAGGCAAAAGTGAATTGATGCAATTCCATGAAATTACACTTTGTGCCCTTGCGAAGACGTTAGTGGAGCGTGTGTGGTTTACCGGCACACTAAATGGTTTTAAGCAAAGGTAGCAAAGGGTGACTCAATGTTTGTCATAGTTCGGTGGAGCGTGTGTGGTTTACCGGCACATCGAATAGGTGATTGTAACATGTGAGGGCACCATGTAGTTTGCATGGTTATTCACACCCGCTTTGTGATCCTCGGCATCCCAGTCACAAACTAGAGGGGCATATCGAGATTTAAACATGCCATTGAAATGTTCAATGAATCTCAAAGGATCTAGGAGTTTTCATAGATTTAAAACTTAAATTTCTTTTTCATTTTTCATGGTGAAAATTAGTGAATCGTCATTCACTTACCTTCAAATGTTCTGCAATTTAGGTTACGGCATCCCTCTCCCGAGTTGTAGAATATTGTGTTGGGTCCTAGCCTTGGAATTTCATTTGGGTGATTTACCAAGGACTCAATGAATCAACTAACTTGAATTCGTTTTTCTCCCGATGTCAAAGTTCGACAACTATGGTCTTCTCAAATCCCGTGGAACAAGTATTCCACATGAAGATGATATTCCATGATTCGATCAAGGAACAAGAAATCATGCTTCACTTCCTCCTCCTCCTCCAATTATTC
The DNA here is from genome assembly GCF_052625555.1 of Lactuca saligna. Lineage (NCBI taxonomy): Eukaryota > Viridiplantae > Streptophyta > Magnoliopsida > Asterales > Asteraceae > Lactuca > Lactuca saligna. Next base: position 147,348,728 of record NC_136424.1, on the reverse strand, counting down.
TCCCTAACCCACAAGATTGTAAAATTGAAAGGTTCAATATCACTCAAGCCCTTTTGGCAAGTGAACTTAAAGAGGGCAAGTCGGTGTGTGCACACGTCTTAGGGATGAAGTCACACATTGATAGATTAAGAATGATGGGATCCGTTGTCGGTGAAGCGATGGTTGTTGATTGGATTCTTCAGTCACTTCCTAACTCGTATAGTGAGTTCGTAAGAGAGTACTATATGATGAACCACGACGTGACACTTATAGATCTCACCTACATGCTTATTGCTGCTAAATCAACAATGGTTTGGCGCAATAGAAAAGCAAAGCTGATTGGTGAATCTGCCTTCAAGACCTCTATGGATATAGACAATGGTAATGAAAGACATGCAATGATCGAAAAGTTTGATCATAAGAGAAAGGCGATGTCTGAAGTAGTTCCATGTGTTGTTCCAAAGGAGTCAATTTGCTTTTATTGCCAAGAGAAGGGGCATTGGAGACGAAGTTGCCCTATCTACCTAAGAGATCTAAGAGATGGGAGAGTCAAAAGTATGACTACGCTTTAGGTAAGAATCCACTATCTAACTCCATTAAGTTCCTATTCATTGATTCTCAATACATGATGTGATGAGATTGCAATTGAATGTTTTGAAGGATCGGTGAAAAGAAAGGAAGCTTGATAAGAGAGCAAGATGAATCTAATCACAAGAGATGGATCTCGATCTCATGGACTTGAAGATTGGATTTTGAGCTTAGATAGTTATGATAGAGTTGTTAGAAATTTTCTTTTTACATAGTTTTCAATAGATTTTGCATTGTAAGGACAAATGTTTTTCCGCTGCTTTTATAAATAAAATAAATTTTGTTTGACTTATTTATTTGTTTACTTCCTTGCAATGAAATCGTTATGTGAAAATTGATGTTTGCATATTTCTACAACGAATGGATATGATTCTTAGTTATGTTATTTATGGAAATGTCGAGAATTTACCAAATAGGGAGAGTTTCTCATCGCCCAAGTTTCAACCGGACAAAAAAACTTGGAATCATGCAACTTGGTTGCATGATGAATGAGAAATTTCGTATTTGGAAATTAGACTAATTCATTGACAAAGTGTCAAGTGAAGAACTAGGAGATCGAGTACACAAAGTTGTGTGTTGATCGAGTTTACCATAAGAGTAACAAAGATATTCGTCATGATTTGCTAAAGGCTTAGTAAATATGATTACACTTACAAGATTAAGTGTAATTTTGAATTGATTAAAGGGTTTAGATCAATAGCAAAACGAATAAGAAGAATCAAGTAGGCAGAAAGATAAGAGGTTCTCCATTCTAAGAAGAAGGGAGAGTAGCTTTTATGCTTTATGATAGGTCTTAATGATTAAGAACCATATCTCAATTGATCCTCTAAGTGAGTCTTAGTACAATTGTATGTTTAAGAAGAGGAATCAAAGATTGAAGAAATGGTCAAATCAAGAAGTCAATCATACTTCGTTCCAAAACAAGTCTTAAAGTCAAGATTGTGACATTGAGTGAATAGTATTAAGAAGGTTTATAACATTCATCAATTGTGGAAAGTTGTGATGTCTTGAATAAGACAAAGACCAACTGAGACCAAAATTATGAAGTGTTTTGTTTTGATAAAAGCTACACTAACTCTTGAATATTTGTTTGTCAAAAAATGTTCATTGACAAAAGAATCTTATATGTCAAGGAGTCAGTGGGAGTCTTAATAGTCTTGAAAAGTTTCAAGAACAAATCAAATAAGCCTTATCGATCATCACTAGCACACGAGTTGAGGTTTACAACCTATCGTGAAGATATTATTTTGTTTCTGTGCCAATCCGATCGAGTTAACTATGCATGTGAGTCCTATGAGTTCTCATTTGAATGCATAAAAGGCAAGGACCTTGATCAATGGAAAGTACATTGATAGGAAAAGGTGAGCTTCTTAACTACTTGGAAGACGTGGTGGGCAGCTGTGCTACCATAAGGCAAGAAATCAAGATTAAGAAAGTTCGATCCATATGAGTTTGAATTTGTCGTAAACTTTGGTTTTTAACAAATTCACATGGATAGGAACACATACACCGTTTAAATCTAAGTGTCATAAGATTTCCTCCTTCATGAAAATGATTGTGAGAAAATGCTTTCACTAAGAAAGATTTTAAAAGATAGTGATTGTAAAATTGCATTCTCGAATTCGATCATGGTTACGGAATCCCTTTCCATAATTTGAATTGTGAGGTTTGGCAATTAGTCTTAATTGTTAAGACACACATATGAACTATCTAAGGCAAAAGTGTATAAGTTCAAGAAGTCTTGATAAAAGATTATCAAAGCACTAAGTATTAGAAACATGAACTTAAGAAATTCAATAAGTATTGTCTTTCTGGAAGTTAAGATGTTTATGAATACATCTCGAAGCTAGTGGGAGCATAAGTGTTATGTTTTATAATAATCATCATGATAGTGGGAGCATAAATGTTATGATTGTATGATTATTAAGGCACGTATTGCATAGTTGGCAATATTAATTATAGAAAACAAGAGTCATACTTTGCAAAGTTGTAAGAGTTGAAAGGTTGTTTTGCTATAATTAAGGGAGAGAATATTATGCTTCATTTCAAATCTAAAGGATTAGGTTGTGAAATGTTGATAAATTTAGTCAAAGGTACATAGTGTGTTCTTAAAGTTTCGATTATGATTACGGCATTCCTCTTCACAATTCGAATTTTGAGAACATAGAAAATAAAACATTGTGCGTCGTGTCCCATACGCTTCGGGTATAGGATCGATTGCAAATGCTTTAATGTTTGACCATTCTAAAATTTTCCAAATGTCTAGCGCATTTAGAGGGAAAAGGGACTAGAATCGGTTTTGACTAAAATAATTAAACAACTATCAAAGGACAATCCAAAGTTCAACGAGGATTGGTCGCTTGTGAGTAGTTGGAAGTATAGTATTGGAAATTATGGAAATGTTTCCATATTGGATGGACAATATCGACATCATTACGAATAGATAAGATTCTATTAAGAAATTAGTTGTCATATGGAAAATATGGAAGCGTGTCCATATTGGGAAGTAAATATTGAAAATCTATGTCTAGATTAGAAACTTTTATGCAAAAGGATGTTCAAAGGAATGTACTTTGAGTGAGAGACATCACATCTAAGGAATTGTCTTGTAACAATCTCCGATAGAGGAATTTGTAATATCATTGGCAATAGTCTTTGAGACTTTAGTGCAGTGACATTACAAAAGGATCGTTGCATAAAGTGTTAGAATCTAGTGTATTCTATAAGTAACAAGAATTTGATATTCTTACACTTAAGAAAATGGATTTGGAGTTGTAAAATGAGAATGATTGGAAATGTGTTCAATTTGTCTATTTCACAAAAGTAAGAACCATAGGTAAACATTGTGTGCATGCTAGGAGCATGGGACAAGTGTTGGAATTCAAGTAAGAAGTTGATTACCCGAAACGACAAATAATGAGTAATCGGTATGGTGATAAATAAAACGTGTTTTGTTTATACTCAAAGGTTTGAGGCCATATGGGATTAGTATTATTCTTGTGTTTCACCTTGCATGTTTTGACTTCCAGAATAATTGAGTTTATTAAGAATAATCGAATTATTCAAACGGGCCACAGTCGTTCATATGTTGGAAGTAGGTATGAATGAAGATTGTCATGAATTGGTGTGTGGATTGTGTAGAAAAGTATTAGACATAAGCAAATGTTTGCTGCAACGTTCATGAGTGCTTATGAATATGATTTGAGCATTGGATTAAACCCATGGTCACTTGGATCACTATCTCGAGTGATTAGTGAAACGATAACATCTTATATTCTTGAAATCGAGATGTGTGAGTTGTATCTTGCTGATCGGTTGCACATTGATAATATGTAAACGCACCAGTAACTTGGTGTTATAAAACATATTGTTGTGTGTAATTCGGTGAGTGAGTGCAAGCGAGCATTGTATCAAAGTTTATCCGTTCCTTTTATCCAAAGTAGGATAAAAGCGATATCTTTGGGCCCCTCGATGGTTTAGTGATGACATACGTAAATGCTCGGCCGGGCTAGGACTAATTTGATTTGTTCAGTTAGTCTGTCGTCATAAATCGGAAATCGAGAAGTAGTACAAAGAGAATGATTTGAAATCATATCTCATACGATATCTAGAATAGAGGAATATATGATCCCTTATCTAAGGACACGCGTATCTGATATGATCAGAGTTGACAGCGGCTTTGGAAAGCTACGATTGCAGATCGGGATCTGAAGTCATACGCAGAATAGTTGTTAGACTTATCCAAGTGGGAGACTGTTGGATTAGTGTCTAAGTCCATAACTATTTTGTTATGTACTTGACCCGATGGTGCATGGTCCTTTTGGGTTGCCTTCACCAAAGCAACTTGATAGGATGAATTATGGAGAGTAAGGATTAAATATGATTTATTAATGTATTATGAGAATAATATATTAAGGAGAAATCATATTGTTTAATTAATATTAGTCAATAATTAATTGGTAATTAGTTTTGTGACTAAAAGAGATTAATTAAACTTAAGGGACTGGAATTGTAATTATAGGATAATTGCAATTTGGGCCATGGATTGCCTTGTATTAAGGGATGGACGAATTCTAATGGGAAACCCATAAGGAAATCATCCATGGGCTTAATTAAAGAAGTCTATGGGTTGCTTAGGGCTTAAGCATCCAAAATTAGGGTTTCCTTGTTAGATAACCCTAATAGCCCAACTATATAAAGAACCCTTAAGGCTCAAAAACGTGGCTAATGTTCTTGTAAGGGTTTACACACGTTTTTGGCAGCCTCCAACCTCTCTCCTCTTCATCCTCTTGCTTATGGTGTTTGTGAACCATTAGAGGAGTGACACTTGTGACTCTAAGCCTTCCAAAGTCAATACAAGGAGGAATTGGGATTGTTATTGCTATATAACAATCAAGGTATGATCTTAAACCTAATTACATATTAATATGATTACTTGAATGCTAGAATTAGGGTTTATAGTCTTGGATTCAAAGCATGTACAATAGAGAAACCTAGATCCAAGCATTAGGGTTTGTATGAGCACATAGGATGTCTTATGACCAAAACCCATCATTATACAGCAAGCACTACCTCGCATAGTCGCCATGGTTTAGGCACTAAGTCTCATAGTCTCCAGGGTTTATACAATAGGCACTACGTCGCATAGTCGCCAGGTTTTAGGCACTAAGTCTCATAGTCACCAGGGTTTATAACAGACACTACATCGTATAGTCGTCAGGGCTTAGGCACTAAGTCTCATTGTCGCCAAGGTCTAGGCACTAAGTCTCATAGTCGCCAATGTTTACTTATATCCCCTTTCATCCCTCCTCGTTCATCTACCCATGTTTTACCCAACGTATTCGTAGATATAAAATACATATACAGTTTAAATCATTTAAAACATGTATAAAATCGTTCATCCAGCATAGATAACAAGTATACAGATAATATGCACACATAGCACGTAATTTATATAAAATACTTCATATCTATGTAGAAGCTGAAAGTAACTATGCACTCACTTGATAAGGTGGTGACTTGGCACTCGGACAACACTTTGTTGTTGTTAAAACAATTTTTCCTTGGACAAAACCTAGTATCATTACCACTAGAGTTTAGTCTAATGTTAACCGAGTCTAATTAATAGTATTGTTAATATTACTATTATATAAGTATTAAAACAATACTCTTCACCCATTATGTACAAACAGGGGCCAGACATGGAACACCGGAGGGCAGGACCATTTTGGCATATAGCACTTCTAAAATCCAGCAACTCAAGCAGCCCTCCAAACCAGATTCCCCGTACTGCGAGTGGTTAAAACAATGTTATAATGAAACTTGTATAACTCATAATAATAGCCCAAATAATTATTATAAGGTCCTAATAACATTACTATATTAAAACATAAGCTATACTAATGATAGGTTAGGCATAGCTCACTTACAATGGGTTTTTTTCAAAACCGGACTCCACTGGAGTAGCGTTCCTGAGCCGAAAGGCTCTTCTTCTCGGAGCCTTTGGGAACTCCGGGGCTTCCGCCTCGTGCTACGGAGGTTCCCCAGGCTTTTCGGGGGGTTTCGGGGCTAGAGAGAAGTTCTAAATAGAGAGAGAGAGAGAGGGAAGTGATGGGAGGTGTGAGGAATGAAGAGGGCTTCACCTCTTATTTATAGGGGGCTGGAGGTTCACTTACTTTGTGCGTTTTATGATGCTCACATCGTGAGCCAACTTGGGCTCCAAGTTTGAGCCTGGTGCTGACACGTGGCATCGCAAACAAGGGGGAAATCAGCCGGTTTTCAAAAATTCATAACTTTCGCTTACGTGCTCTGTTTTCGATGTTCTTTATACCTACACATAGGTAAAACTAATATCTAAAAGGTTCATTTGACTCCGTCGGCTAATTCTCGACCAATCTTAAATTTAACAGTAGGAGGAGATTAGACTATTAAATGACCGTGATTCGTAACTCCTTCATACGGACTCCGTTTTTGTCTGTATTTTTATCGTTGAGTTCGTATTAATGAGATATTCAACTCTCATTTAGGTCAAATAGGCCAAAAACCACTCTAACTAAAATTCGAGTTTCGGGCTATTCACTAGTGCGACAAATCTTTGAAAATTCATAACTTCTTCATACGAAGTCAGATTTGGGTGTTCTTTTTTTTTGTATGTTCGCAGTTTAACGTATACTACAACTTTTGTTTAGATCATCAAGGCTAAAAATTCCTCTATCTTAAATTCACTATTTACGTCTCCTGGTGCTGTGCCGGTTTTGTCATAAAACTTTGACGGGCCATAACATCTTCATTATAACTCAGATTTCGACGTTCTTTATATGTACGGAACCCTTGTAACATATACTGCCACTTGATTAAGATTATTCCTTATAAATATTATTCCATCAAAAACTCATTTTTGATGCTCGTTATCTCTAAATTGACTAACTCGGATCTGCGGGCGTTACAAGTATATCCTCTTTTACCTAGATTTGTTAACCAAAACAAGCTATTTGAATTAACCCTAAAGTTTTACTGTTCAATTAAACAAGATCTTAATTAAATCAAAAAAGTTGCATTAAGTTCTTTGTAAAATTCTCAACAATATCCAATACTTCTCAGAAGTCCGGAAGCATAAAGATACGATTTTCAGTTTATAATAAAGTCAAATCCGAAACACAAAACCGATTTATTACTTGTTACTTATTATCAATTATTAGAGCAATTATAGATTCTAATAACTGATTAAGTGGAATGATTAAATCCTAATTAGGTGATCAGAGTAACAAGAATTTAAAACCAAACGTTCATTAAGCTCAATACTAAAAAATCTAGATAGAAACACAAAACGAAAATCAGACCTGAATACTAATCACATGAGAAGTACTAGTCTATGTAGACCTGAAAACTAAGGTTTTAGCTAGACATGGCTAAAATATGATGAAAAGAGACATCAAACAACTAATCTTAATAATCTAATTGAAGGAGATGATCCACAGTCTTCAAATCATCAGAGATCGTTGAAATCCGAGAAGAAACACCTCCAAAATCGTATTTTCGTTGTCTGGAACTTCAGGAATCGAATAGGGTACCAAATCCCCCTGCTGGAATGTCATTTGAGTCTTTTTATAAGCCCAACAGGAAAAACGGTAATACATGCGATCGCATGTAGCAAGGTTGCGATCGCATGTTTTTAAGAAAAATGTCTCGGGCCTTTTTAATGAAGTAGAATGATACTTTGGAACTTTTTGGCAAAGTTGTGATCGCATGAAGGGTAGTTACGATCGCATTTTTTTCTCCCAGATGAATTTTTGGCATAAAAAAACCTCGAAGACAAGTCACGACCATAAATATAATCGCATAAAGGCTTCATGCGATCGCATGCTTTACCTAAGTAATTCAAAATATCGTCAAGTTTTCAGAACGATTTAAATCTCGTCAATCAGAGTTATGTTCATGAAATATGGTCAAAATACTGATAGGGGGTCAAAGTTGCCATCAACATCCTTTGTCTTCAGATTGTAGAATCCATCTTCTTGTGATCAATTCAATCGAATGTTTCTTGTCCAAAACATCTTCCAAGCATTCCTTGTAACATTCGTAAAAATTGATAGAAATTTAAACTTTTTCAACCAACCAAAAATCATAATCGTTTACATTATAGTTTTCAAAATAGTTTAAACATCAAAGTTTTTCCCAAAATCATAAAACAAAATATGAGGAGGTTCATAATCACGCATTCGCCTTCCCGCAATCCTCTGAGGTACCTGAAACATAATCCAAAACTATAAGACCAAAGCTTAGTGAGTTCCCCTAAAATACCGATACATAACAAATAGTAAAAATACAATAACATCCACAGCTAACATACTAGATTATCCCTAAGCCCAAAGCATAAGTCTGGCTTGCCCCCTAGGCCCACAACTTATGTATGGCTTGCTCCCTGGCCTGATCAGTCCTCAGAATGAATACCACTAAGCCCTCAGTACAAGTCTATCATGACCTTCCTAACTCTCAACTCATATTTGGAATGCTCATGAGCCTTCAGTATTAGTATGGAATTCCCTTCCCAACCCTCAAATCATATCTAGCTTGCTCCATGGTTTGTTGGCTACTATATGAAGCAGTGCAACCTCAACCCAACCTGCACAATGTGTCGACACATAAAATATAATAACATATTTAGATAAACAGGCAGTATAACAGGTAGTCCTACAGATCTATCAGACTAGCATGCATATCGATTCCATACTCAGCATATCAATAATATCAGGTTATCATAACAAAGTGTCGACCTTGGTGCCTTCGGCCCGAAAGTACAGTAAGAAAAACTCTTCTCACAAGCGGCACAAAACTGATATTGCCTGACTCCGAATCTCAACTCAAAACTCTAATGCCTAAAACCACCATGTGACCAATTCCATCAGAACCCAAAAATACCCAAAATACCATGAAGATCAAACTTGGTCAAAGTCAAAGTCAATGTTCAAGGTCAATAGTCCAGATTGACCCAACATGTCGTGTTTCCTTTTTACTACACCGTGTTCTGCGAGCAATTTTACAGGCAGGAAAACTTCAGTCAACACGTCATGTTTTACAGATTCGCAACAGCTTAAGATATTTAGTTGCCTTTTCGACCGCAAAAGCTCCAAGGCTCAGATCTGGACTAGGAATGTGGTTAGGAAGGATAAAGTTTCCAACTTTATCCTTTGGGACCGCAAAAATGTCCAAAAATCCAAACCACATGCGTAAACATGCAAGGTCTTAACCATAAAGTCCTTAATCCTAAAGATCCAAGGTCCCTTCCTTCCAGAAGTAGTGCAACCACCTAAACCACTCCAAAGATTTGTTCTTTTTAAGACATACATGTCTGTCTTGAACCCATATTAGGTCAAAAAGGGAATTCATGACCTACTTTTTATGCATGGCATCAAAACTTTTGTTGAAACCAGATCCAAGCCACAACAAGGTCTCCTTGACCAAGAGATTCATAAATTTGCAAACTTTATGAGATCCCACCATGCATCAACCCATAACAAAAAGAAAAGGATACATATCTTAAGATTTAGTGACTAAGAGTAATAAAAATCAGGACTTGGACACTTACAACGGTCCAGGAGAGTGCTACACTGAAGTATGATGCTTGCTAGATGAAAACTTGCTTCCTTCTTTCACTTTCTTCCTTCAAAACACCAACTATCTTAACAAATAGGAGAGGAAAAGATTAGGGTTTCTTCTTGAGATTGAGAAGGCAGATGGAGGCTGAGTGTGGACAAACCCTAGCCCCCATATTTCTTAAATAGGGGAATAACCCGGCATATTGGGGTTTCAAACATTTCGGTCAACATGCCGTGTTTAGAAGAGAAAACACATCATGTTGCTCAGCCAAAGTACGTGTCTTTTAATGTCAAGACACGCCGTGTTGGTGCCTCCAACACGTCGTGTCTAAGCACCAAGATTGCAACCACTAGACAATTTGTCATACCATGAAAGAGTTAAAAGTACCTAGACATCAGGATGCGACATTCCTCAGAATCCTTCATAAGTTCCAAGCTCCAAACGCGTATCCAACTTCTCTTAAAACGCTTCTCCACTAGCACTATCTAAAGTTCACATAAAAAACATGAGCAGTATGGGCATTCCAACGAAAGACATGAGTTGAACATTATTTAAGCTTATGCATATGAAATAACTTAAAATATTATGCAAAATACTACTAAAACTAATCCTACACGATGCACAAAATGGTATCTAACAAATCTCCCCAAGCTTAAACCTTACTTGCCCTCAAGTAAGAAAAAGATTAAAACATTATAAACAAATGGGAAGATGTAGATGACCTAAAAAGAATTTAGAATCAAATAAAATAAAATAAAAATACTTCTCTTTTTTTTTGTACTATATATATATATATATATATATATATATATATATATATATATATATATATATATATACACGATCAGATGTTACATTGAGAGAGTTCCAATGACTACTACTTAGACAACCATCCTGCTAGCTTTCATGTATCACAGACTCCCAAAGTGAGGAAGATCACGAAACGGTGTAACCCAATAGTTCAGCCATAGTTTTATGTATACTTTACGCCTTAATTAGCTTTGTGAGCGAATTAACACAGTCCAGGATCTCATGTCCTTAAGGGTAGATAGTTAACAACCAGAATTGACACATCATTAAGAACCCGTCATGGCAAATCTACTTTCTCTGAAGCAGTGGGCTTCACCCATAGGGACCCAGCTCTTATGCTTTCAGTTTTTCGAGAACCACAAATATCATATCACACCGTTCTTCATTCGCCAAATTTGACTTGGAGATGGCTTCTGATTTGATTGAACTTAAATTTGTATCTTTGTTTTTGGCTTGAGCTCTTCAATCAACTTTTGAATTTCTTGAGATTTCTTTGAGGAAGTGCTTGAAATTTTCATTTAGGTACTGGATATGACAATTGTACCCTTTCTTCCTTCTTGACTGTGTGGATCTGATATAAGAGCTCTCTATTACCGTGAGGGTAACACGTGTCAACAAATAGATCTGTGTTTTGTGTGTCCAGAGTTTTCGATATAGATTCTTTTTAAGCATTCAAAAGCAAATCACCCCAAAGCTATTATTACCACCCACAAAAACTTTTCAGTATGCCAATTTTTGATTATCAAAAGTTAGGGTTTCAGATTACGGTGTTTGGGTCCCCTAGTTATGACAGCTAATTCTACACTTCCAATAACAACACGGTCGCTTCGGACTTTCATTTTCCATCTTTGCGGAGTTATCAAATTTAAATATATGTAAAGATTATCCTCATCTCGTATTTTTAATTTTTTTTTTTGATTTTCTAAAAGATTTTAAATAATTTTTAAATGTAGAAAATAAAAATAACTAGAAATAAAATCTTTTTGGAGTTTTCTTTTAATGTAGAAAAAAAAATAAACAAAAAAATATTTTTGGATTTTTAAAAAATTTTATATGCAAATGCAATACAAAAAATAAAATGCAAAAAGAAAAATAAAATTTCGAAATTTATCCTAAAAAACTGAAAATTTGAAAGTTTTAAATAAAAAAAAAAAAAAAAAAAAAAAAAAAAAAAACTGAAATTTTGAAAATTTTAAATAAAAAAACTGAAATTTTTTTTTTTTAACAAAAAATAGAGTTTTTCATACTAACTCATTCCCCATGCTTAAATTGATGCATTGTCCTCAATGCCCAGAGAGGAATGAATAAGTCAATAAAAAATGTAAAAATAAATAGGTGTACCTAGGAAAAAATGTACCTGATAAGGTTGCGGAAATTTGATTTTGCCGACAATGTGGCGAAAAGTCTTAATTTCAACAATTTTGAAGATCCTCTGATTTCCCCAAGCTTGCTTGGGACTGCGACCATCTCTTTATTGAAAGCGTAAAAATTAAAAATCTAATCATCGGGTTACCTCTCGGGAAGCCATCCATTTTTAAAGTTGTTGGCTCGACTTTTCCCAACTAGATTAACTAACTGGTGTGTTTGGGACTTTTCTGGAGCTCAAATCTTTTCCTTGTCACTCCAGGTTAAAGAATCTTTTCATAATATACATTATTACTACAAACATGCTACATGCATATTCAAAAACATATTTTACATATATGGTTTTCTTATAAAAGACTGGATACAAACCGACTAATGAGGTTTTTACAAAGTTTTATATATTACATAATTTCCCATGAATTTGTACACTAGCTACAAAAGCTATAATATTATCTATTCTACATCTTCTAATAGTACATAACTATACTGGATGCTTATCACCTGTAATAATTAAACAGTGAGAGGGGTAAGCGGTGACGCTTAGTGAGCTAAATAACAGTTACAATATAATGTTATGCCATACACACACACACACACACACACATATATATATATATATATATATATATATATATATATATATATATATATATATCAACATGATAGAAACAAAGGGGGGACAAAGATCAACAAAGGCATATGTGAATCATGTGACATGCTTTCCATATCAACGAATAATCTGATTCAAAGATTTACAATCAATGAGACATAATAATTTCAACTTGTTATACATCAATAAGACTTCAGCCCATTTGGCATGGAAACATAAACGATTTCTGAATAAACATTTTGGGTAACATTTACAGGCTTTCAGGCCTACTTAGCCTTCTACCAATGCCAAAGTGAATGCTTACTCATTCACTTCATGGTCAAAGGCTACATACCAATACCAAAGTGATGCTTACTCATTCATTTCTGCTCAAAGGTATAGCTCCATTATCATAATAACACAGGAAAACACATTGCACATATAACACATAACATACAACTGTCCCTATATTTAACTCGCCTTAAAAGGACCGATTGATAAAATGGTAATTTGGGTAGCACTTCGCCTCTAAAAATCACTTTCTTTGATGAAACTAGGGATATTAGTTGAAAACCGAGCCTTACGCGGCAGATTTTGAACTTGAAAAACTCTTTTCTCGGGATCTTCGGGGTGTTCCGGGATTGCTTCAAGTGTTAAGAGGTTCGGGATGGTTTAGACTGGCTATACAAGGAGTATAGAGTGAGAAAGTGTGAAAGTTTAGACTTGAAAAACATCTGCGAGGACGTTGGGCGTTCGTTATGTAGGGCGTACACCTCGTACGTAGGGCGTACCAAGAGACGTGGCACTGGTTCGGAAACCGAGCCTTGGATGTAGTTGAGTTAGGATATGCGTCATCATGTGAAGGCGCTTGATGGCTAATACATGTCTTTGTAGTACGCTGCGCGTACGTACGAAGTGCGTTGGGCGTACTTCTCCGGCTGGCCTCGTAATTTGTACCATGAACTTCAAAATTCCGTAATTTTTGCATACAACCTCCGTTTTTTATGTTCTTTATATCCACGTGTAGGTGGAATTATGCTCTACAATTTACATTTAGACTCCATTGGCTAATTTTGACTTTATTTTTAATATTATATTTTTAATAGGCTGGGACAGGAAAAGTCCTTTAAAAATTCATAACTTCTTCATCTGACGTTCGTTTTCTTCTGTCTTTTTACCGTTGTATTAGTATTGACGAGATCTTCGATTCTTGTTTAGGTTGTGTCGGCTAAAAATCACTCGATCTTTATTTCGAGTTTTTAGCTGTATACTGCTATACTGAAACTTAGAAAAATCATAACTTCCTCATATGAAGTTAGATTTGGACGTTCTTTTTATAAAAACTTTCAGTTTAACGAATACTACGAATTTCATTTAGATCACTAAAGCTAATATGTAGCTTATCGTAAACTCACTTTTTACGTCTTATGGCGTCGTGCCGATTCTGTCGCAAAACTTCAACAAGTCATTACTTTTTTGTAATAACTCAGATTTCGATGAGGTTTTTGCCTAAACATTTCTAAGAAGATAATTTACAACGTTCAATAACATTATTTCTACTTATTTCCAACTTAAATTTTACATTTTCGTTAATTTCAGTATTTGACTTTTGATTGGAATCTCATAAGACTTCCAATACTTTTCTGAATGATTATAAACATAGTTTTACTTCAACTCTTATAAAACTATATTGTTAGAACTCAATGCTCAAAACCATATATTATTTGATAATATTTATTTTAAAACTAACAAAACACGATAACTGAACATGTATGTTACAAATACCTCTTTCTTTGGAGGACTTCGTCCCCGAAATCACAATGATTTAAACAAATGGGGATATTTCGCTCTTATTTCATTCTTATTTTCCCAAGTATAATTTGGGCCTCGATGGTGTTTCCACTTGACAAGCACCAACTCCACTTCTTTATTACGCAATTCAATCATTTTCTTGTTTATAATATCTTTGGGCTCTTCTACATATCTTAATTTATTATCCAATTTTACCTCGGATAACAGGACCGTTTCATCATATATATTTCAACATTTACGCAGATAGCTAACATGAAACATATCATGAATATTTTCCAAATCCTCCGACAATTCCAAACGGTTTGCTTGCTTACCAATTCTCTGGATGATTTTCAAGGGTCCAATAAAACTAGGACTCAATTTCCCTTTCTTCCTAAATTGCATAATGCCTTTCCATGGGGATACCTTCAGCATTACAAATTCATCCACATGGAGTTCTATAGGTCGTCTTCTCTTTACCGCATATGACTTTTGTCGATCCTGGGCCGGTTTCATTATTTCTCGTACAATTTGAATCTTGTTAGTGGTGTCTTGAATCATTTTAGGACCACCAACAACTTTTTGTCCTACAACCTGCCAATATAATGGAGTATGACATTGACTCCCATATATTGCTTCATATACCTTCAGTATATTTTCTACTGTATGGATTGTTCTCTCTGTCTGACTATATGTTTGTGGATAATAAGTTGTGCTGAGAGTGACACGAGAACTCAATTCACATTGCATGCTTACCCATGAATGAGAAGTGAAGCTACTATCACGATCAGAAGAAATCTTTAGTACCACATCATGTCTCGCAACAGTTTCATCCAAGCATACTTGTGTGTATACCTCCATTGGAGTTGTTTCACGCATGGAAAGAAAATGTGCACTCTTAGTTAGTCGATCGAAAATTACCCAAATGCTATCATTCTGTCTAGCAGTCATTGGCAATTGGAGCAGCACTTAGGCATAAAGTCAGTTCAGAATTCTATTTGCCTATCCGGGGGAAGTCCAGGCAAATCATTGGGGAAAACATCAGGATATTCATTAACAATTGGAACATCATTTATAGTTTTCTTCCCCTCTTTTGAGATATCAAGTGTATAGGCTAGATAAGTAGAATAATCCTTCAATATATGTTTACGAGTGTTTAGGAAAGCGATTATTTTTAAGATTTTAAGACTTTGTTTACCGAAGACATAAAATCGAATCCTTCCCTTCGAAAGGGATGGGTACCTTCTTTTCATAACACAAGAGTCCTGTGCGGTTCTTTTGGCAACCAATTCATGCCGAGAATAATTTCAAAGTTGGGCAAGGAGATAGGAATCAGGTTAGCAAGAAAACTATAACCTTCAATTTCTATGGCACAATCTCTATAGACTTTAAGCCCATGGTACAAACCATAAAGAAGAGTCATAAACGCCTTGCTCGCCCCATCGGAACCAGCAACCCTCTTCGATAAGCCCTTGAAGAGGAGGGTAAAAAGTCCATTCCACTGAGGAGGAAGACACGACTTCTTGAACTTCGTAAAAGTAGTAAGAACCTCTGTATACCCCATATCATAGAACATGGTAAAGACTTGAGCAGTCAAAATGATATCAGGGTTGATCAAGGAGTCATCGACAACCATCCTTAGTAACAAGAAGAATAGATTTTTGGAAATTGACGCTTTGTGACTGAAGATCTCAAAGAAGATCCGCTCCTTAACCTTGTCATATACAGCCATCGAGTAGACTTGCTATAGAAATCACATTGGAACATACTCCACCTTAGATAGCACAACGACAAAGCGGTGAATATTTGAAACATTCTACCACTTGCATCATGTATGGATCATACTGGAACGGTGACAGATCAATGATGAGATTCTGATTGGGTTTGATTGTGAGAAGAGAGGACTGAGCAGTCTGTTCATGAACTGAAGAAGAATCTGCCATTGATGATCTTGAGGAAGAAGAAGAACAGTAGAGAGAGAATACGCCGAATAGCTGTTGTGAGAATTTGGAAATAGTAAAGTAGTACAAGGGATGCGAGAAACCTTTATATACCATTCCTAGGAGAGAGAAAGTATCAATAGTAATGATGATACGATCTTCTGAATCGACGCCTGAAAAAGCGCGATTTGACAACTGTATATCCCAAGGAATACGTCATTAGGCGTGATGGCAGAAATCGTTTTAAATTCACGTGCCCTTTGCAATTCTTATCCATTGACTCGGTTTGAAATCTTATCTTGTTACCGCCTCTTCAACTGCAAAAACGTTTTCGTTTGCCAACTGTGACTCACCCTTTCGCTTCATATAAGTCAGGTAATGTTCACGTCTGAGCATTAATAATGAAAAATTGCCATCAGTACCAAGAACATGAATTGGGAAAATCATAAAGATCTTCGTGCAAGAGTGTGATAATAAAGAATAAATAAAGCAAATTATTTGTAGGATTTAAGTGATGTCTATATAGACACGAAACTATAGATCCCGGGCACGAATTGCTTCCTTCAAAGTCAAGAGAGACTTAGAAGTGTCTGTGTGGTTTTGCGTTGAAATACGATCAAATGTTTGTTAAGAAACACTGAAAGGCATCTTTTTAAAATTTAAGCTATAAAGGGTGGCTTAGCTTCTACCGAAATTCGATACGTGACATAAGACTGAAAGTTGGATGGAGCACTTGTTAGACCAATGTAGCCTTTTAAACAAGTAGGTTAGATAATATATTCAGTGACTTGGTGATAGTTATAGAAATCTCAAAAACAAAAGTAAACTGGATCTTATGGGAAGAAATGTCTTGGTGTTAGACAATTTCATAAAGATCGCACAAAAATTAAAAAGAGACTTCTGGGTACCATCCACACAACTGGTTTCGTTTAAAACATGGGTGAAAACTAGAACGGTTAATTGTTCACCATCAATTCGTTATTGGTGTTGGATTTTGGGTTTCACTTAGCACGTGGTGAGAGGAAACTAAGATCATCAACACAGATGTTGTGGAACCATAAACCTCAGCTGTAAATGCTGAGAGTCTCAAGGGTTACTATTATGAAACAAAATGAGATGGAGAAATAATAAGAGGTGGTTAAAGAACCGAAAGTACCTCTATTATTAAAATAGACTAAGCAGATAACTCTTAACTCGATATGAGAAAAGTAAGGTAGCTCATGACTTCAGTGATATTATCAGCCTAATCGGGTAGAAACGATTGGTATATATAGAATCATCAAGTCTTCACTCAGAGTCTTGGAGGCTTCGGTCGACATTCAGCAGCATGCTTCTAGGGACACTTAGCTAGTACATAGATAAAAGATGTATACTTGCCCCAGCTCCATGATGAGATTACATCTGTGATACGAAATTATAAAAAGAATTTTTTTTTGGATTTAAGAATTTTCTGAAAAAGAAATAAAAATAGAAAAGAAAATAGTTTTGAGTTTTATGAATTTAAGAATTTTCAGGCAAGGCCTTAGTAAAGATGTCAACCAATTGATCAGAGGACCGAACGAAGTGAATTTCAACATTCCCATCTTCTACGTGATCCTTGATAAAGTGATATCTCAGTGCTATGTGTTTTATCGTGGGGTGTTGCAGTAGATTATGACAGATCCTAATGGCGCTTTCAGAGTCGCAATAAAGAGGAATCTTCTTCATGTTAAGGCCATAATCTCTTAGTTGGATTTGAATCCAAATGACCTGAGAAGTGCAAGATGGTGCAGCGATATATTCAGAATCGACTATAGAGAGAGAAACATAAGTTTGTTTCTTGGACTACCAGCTGACAAGTTTACCATCGAGGAATTGATATCTGCCTGTAGTGCTCTTTCGGTCCAGACCGCATCCTCCAAGATCAGAATCAGATAATGCTTGTATTAAAAATCCTGATTTAGCAGGATACTACAGACCTAGAGAACAGGTTTGCTTCAAATCTCTGAAGATGTTCTTAACAGCCACCATGTCAGGTTCGCATGGATTAGCCTAGAACCTAGCACAATAACAGACATAAAACATTATGTCTGGTCGACTAGCTGTTAGATACATTAGATACCCTATCATTTGTCGATACAGAGTCATATCAACAGTCGGTTTCTCCAAAGATGGTGTTAACTTCATTCCAAATGCCATGGGAACCTTTACTTTGGAATCACCCATCATGCCAAACTTCACTAGTAGTGTCTTCGTGCAGGCCTCCTGATTGATAAATATGCCATCGGGTCCTTGTCTAATATTCAAGCAAAGAAAAAATTTAATTGGATCCATTGAGTTCATCTCAAACTTAGTCTCCATCAACTTCCTGAATTCAGTTGTTAGGTTGGGATTCGTGGAACCAAAGATGATGTCATCGATGTAAATTTGGACGACCATTAAGTGGTCACCCTCTTTCTTATGAAAGAAGGTTGGGTCAACTGAACATTGTTTAAACTTTGACATTTTTAGAAATTGAGTAAGGGTTTCATACCATGCTCTAGGAGCTTGCTTCAACCCATAGACGGTTTCATCGTTCACGAAACCTAGTGGTTGCTCAACATATACGGTCTCCTCTAGTTCACCATTCAGGAATGCACACTTGACATCCATTTACTACAAAGTTTTTGTGTGTCGCATATGCCAGAAAGATTCGCACAGATTCTAACCTTGCCACTGAGCGAAGGTTTCTTCATAGTCTATACCTTCTACCTGACAACATCCTTTCACAACCAATCTCGCTTTGTTATGAATCACATTCCCTTCTTTGTCCATTTTATTTCTGAAAACCCATTTTAGGCCAACGACAGATGCATCCTTTGGTGTGGGAATAAGTCTCCAAACTCGATTTCGCTCAAACTCGTGGAGTTCGTCTTGCATTGCTTGTACCCAATCTGAGTGATCGAGTGCAATTTTATGACGAACGAGTTAAACATGCAAAATTCAACTTGAGAGAATAGAGCAGTTCGCTTCGCTTTTATTTGAGACTGAGTAAGGACTCCCTCAGATGCTTCACCAATTACTTGAGTTTTTGGATGATCTCTTGTTCATTTTGCGAGAGGAGGATAGTTCGGATCATAGGCTGGATCCAATTCGACATTAATTTCCTCTTCCGGTTCTGATTGAAAATCTGAATCATCATTCGTATTATGATTCTCCCCCTTGAATGATGAGATGACTTCAACATCAGGATCAAAATGCTCCCCCTCGAATGAGACATCATGGGTCTTTGTTGGTGATGGATTTTCCTCTTGGAAAGACGAGTCAAGGTTATCTGATGTGGATGAACCCTCCCCCTCGAATATAGAACTGGCTTTTGGAGGTTCGCATGGACCTGACTATTCGGTTGGTTTGTGATGTTCTATTTCCATTTATTTTGCTGCTTCATATATAACTTTCTTCAAGTTGTTGATCTTATTGTCGGCTACCTTTGTCTTAGAATTTATTGCTCTCTCTGGTTCATCAAAGAGCAAGATATATTCGCCAAATAGATTGGAAAAAGGGACCAAGACTTGACCTGAAGCTGGAAAGATTTCCTCTGTTGGTACTTTGCAGGATTGAAGTTTCTTCACATAATCATCATCAAAGGTGAGATAATAGGTTTCTTCTATTTGCTTTGAACGCTTATTCAGAACCCTATATGCCTTTGAAGTTAGTAAGTAACTGAGGAAGATGCCTTCATTTTCCTTTACGGCGAACTTGTTTCAGTTTTCTTTGGAGTTGAAAATGAAGCACCTTGAACCGAACACATGGAAGAACTTGATATTCGGCTTGCGATTATTCAAGATCCTGTACGGGGTGATGGAAAAACGCTTGTTGAGGAAGGATTGGTTCTGGGTATAGCAAGCAGCAGCTATAGCATCAGCCCAGAAATACAAAGCTAATAAAGCGAAGCTAAGCATGGTTCGGGCTGCTTAACACAAAGAGCGGTTTCGCCTTTCAACAATTTCGTTCTGTTGTGGAGTGTAGGGAGCTGAGAAATATTGAGTTACTCCCTTATTGTGACAACATGAAACTTTCATTCTGTCCGATTGGTTAATTTTTATCAATGTTAAATTCGATTTCGTCTCTTTTAACGCCATTTAAGGGTTTGTTTAAGTGTTCTAAGCCTGAGTACAACCGGGAACGAGATTACGAATGAGTCAACATGTCGTAAAGAGACAAAACCGGGCCATACACCCTCCTGAGAGGTGTGTACAGCCGCACACCCACCTCCAGCTGCACACTCCCCTCTATATATAGGGGGTGACCCCTTCATTTATTCCTTTCTTTTAGCTGCACTCTACTTTCTCTCTCTAAAAATCTCATCCAAGAACACTCTAAGGGCCACAAAAACGTGAGAAATCCCATCATTTAGCTTGTTATTTACATAAAAACACCTAAATCTAAGCCTAAATTCATTATGTTCTTCATCACTTGAAGGTTTACGGTCGCACACCTTCATAAGGTGGCCGTACACACCTCAAAAATCCCTCCAAAGTGAGAGTTTTGGCCCTCTATCTCCTAGTTGGACTTGGTTTGAGCCTTGAAACACTTAAAATTTGACTTTTGGAACATAAACGAAGAGTGTACGGCCGCACACCCCTGTGTACGGCCGCAGACCCACCCTATACGGCTGTACACTCCTGTGTGCAGCCACACACACACTCTAGCCGCACACCCACTCTGTACGGCCGCACACCCACTGTAATGCTCATATTTGGCCTTAAACTTGCAAAGATCACTAAGTGTGGGACCTAGAACACTTAGTACAATCATTTCCAAGACCTTAGGGTGGTTTCCCGTCATGATTAGTCATAGAATACCCTAATCTAATACGTATATGTGTTACCATATGATTAATAGGGTCCACTTGCATACGAAACATCAGTTGACACTCAACACTCATATTGATCGTACACTCGAATCCTACGCAAAACAGTGAGTTCATACCCCTACACTTTTCCGATTTTTTAATGTTTTCAAGGGGGGAATACAAGCTAACCATAAAGGTTTTCATAACTTAAAAATTGATGCAATTACAACGGTTTTCTATCAAACATTTAGATACAATTATCCCTTTTGTAATATGCGGAGCATAACGGGCGTTTTCTAATCATAATTGCATAGTCTTCAAAATAGTACCTGAACGTAACAAACCATTCAAACTATAATAGGTATAGTTTGGGATTTCATTACCAGTCTTGGAAATTCAAACTTCATGCAAAGTCAAACATATATACTATGTCAGATTTAGTTTATCCATTACTACGAATACAAAACTAGAGTATCTTGCGAAATAAATATTTTGTGTATAATTCTTTGTACTCTACATAGTTACGAATGATTCCAAACTTGAAAACAACTGAATGATACGTAAACTAGTTGTTACAGGATTATGAGACTTATCTTCATTATGCCCCTCGGGGTACCAATAAATCCTCACCGGTAGTATAACCAGAGTCTCCTGGAGGGAGAGCGTGAAATTTGTGAATAGATCTATTCGGTACCGACAATCCCACACCTGAACTGTTAGCTACAGTTAGGCGGGCACGCCTAGGGAGACAAATTTTGTAATCATACGACGCCTGAAAAAACGTCAAGGAGGTCACCGGTCATATTAGTATGGTTATACGACTCACAATATGTATAAACTAACCTTTCTTTATGGGATTTATTTCTTCTATAGTTTTATTTTAAGTGATAAAACTACCTATCTACTTACTAGAGGGTATTCCAGGGACACAACCTTGGTTTTATTTTAAGTAATAAAACTACCTATCTACTTACTGGAGGGTATTCCAGGGATACAACTTTTGGTTTTATTTTAAGTAATAAAACTACTATACTTACTGGTGATAGCCAGGGTTTTCGAACAGATCTTACATACTGGTGGTAACTAGGGTTTTCGAACGGAACAATACTTTTCATATAGAAATCAACAAACATGTTAGAAAATATTGGATTTTCTTGGAAAACATGCATACATATTTCAGAACATGGTAACAATGGTTTTCGATATAATCGATATTTTACTTATAATGAAAAGAAATCATTTATACAAACTCAGTGACTAGTTTCAACACAAAACATGCTTATGAACTCACCAACTTTATGCTGATACGTTTTCAAAACCGCTTGTATTCTCAGGGCAACGATAGATAGGTACCTTGCCAGCTCTTGGAGAATACGGAGCATTTTTGGAGTCTCGTCTTTATCTTTTGCTATATACTGTTATGTACAAACTATGTTCTCAAAACAGATGTAAATATTCATATTGTAATGTAATGGTTGTGTTTACTTTGATTGCTATGATATGATTGTTGTGATACTACGTATGACGTCACCCGCCCCCGGACATTTCCACCATTGTTTTTATGATGGTTCGGGGGTGTGACACTTATCAACCAGAAACTCTTCGAATTCTTGATTCTTGAATTCCAGCCCGTTATCACTCCTGATGTTTTTAACCATCTTTTGTAGTTGAAGCTCCACTAGCTTTATAAATGCTTTGAGCTTAGGAGTCACCTCTGATTTTTGTTTAAGAAAGAACACCCAAGTGAAACATGAAAAGTCATCTACAATAACTAAAATGTACTTACTACCAATGATGCTTTTGATTGCTGAAGGACCGCACAAATCGATGTGTAGAAGTTCAAGTGGTTCAATAATCTTTGTGTTAACACGTGTAGGATGACTCATTCGACTTTTCTTTCCCATTTCTCATGAAACACAAAAGTGTTCCTTATTAAATTTGATAAGAGGAAGTCCTCGTACATGGTCACCGATAACCAACTTATTGATATCCTTAAAGTTGAGATGTGAGAGACTTCGGTGCCAGAACCAACTTTCGTCAGTGTTTGCTTTTGAGAAAAGAGATATAGTTGGCTTTCCTCGAATAGGGTTAAGATTTGAAGGATACATCTCTCATTTTCACTTGTATTTCAACAGGACAGTCTTCGTCTTCTTTTCGACAATCTCAGAACCTTCATCATCGAATGAAACTTTTAATCAAGTTCCCACAACTAGTTGAGAAACACTGATGAGATTGTGTTGTAGCCCTTCAACGTATGCAACCTTCCTGATTGAGAATTCTCCGTTTGTGATCATTCCATAGCCTTTGATCATGCCATATGAATTATTCCTGTATTTGACACATCCACCATCCTTAAGGAACCGAAACTCCCTTAGCTCTTCCTTCCTTGATGTCATGTGACGTGAGCAGCCACTATCAATGTACCATTCGTCATCGAACTGCTCGTCAATTATAACCTGCAAAAATTAAGTAGATTTAGGAACCCAAAAGTTTCTTGGGTCCTTGTGAGCCTTTTACTAGACAAGGAATTGTAACAGAAAGCTCAACCATATATGTTCTCTTTATTAACATGGTTTCATCTTTTCATTTAATGGTAAAAACTTTGATTTTGTTATTTTCTTGATTTGATTTACCTAAAACTGAATTTTTGTTTTTGCTTAGATTTTCAGTTGAGCTTGTCTTTAGATTCCTAGGGTTAGCTAACGTCTTCTTGACATGAACTTCACGATGCGGGACTAGCTATCCCTTTCCTTTGATATCCTTGCATTGATTTAGCTTTAGTTGTTGGTTGACTTTAGGACCGAAGCTGGGTTTTCGGTTTATATTCCTGCTTGATTCAGCACCGAAACTGTCTCTTCGGTTTGTTGGTCTACAAGACTGACAGTGAGTGTATGGAGCTTTGTTCGTCTGAGAGCTTTCTTTTGCCTGTGGATTCGATACTTTGGGAACGTAATTAGCATTTTGGGAATTCCAGAACTGCTTTCTCTCTTCAAGATTCTTCTGATACCTTCTGTTTCTTTGACGTGCTTGATCAGCAAGTTGCTTTTGAGATTTATGAATATATGCCCTTGGTTTTTGGTTTGCCTTCATAAGCTTCGCTTAGTGATGATTCTCCAGATGTTTTTTATGTTTTGCCTGGAATTTCTTTAGTGTCATTCGTACTTGGCTTATCAAAGCTTGAAGGCTTGTTGAGAGGTTCAACTACATATCTACCCTTGACTCTCTGACAGACCTACTGTTTCATCTGCATTGTCAATGGGAGTTGACTAGAAAAAGTTATCACACCCATCGACATTGATTTCATCAACCAAAGAAGTCAGTTCAACTGTTTGCTTCTTGGTAACTCCAGTGGTGGTATAGACTTGATTGGGTACCGTTTGCACCTTTTTGAATACCAAAACTTTTTCTTTAAGGACTTTTGACTTGTCCTTTGACATACGAGCGAAAGCAACTGAGTTTTTGGATATGAGAGGTTTTGCCGGTTTGGATTTGCTTTTGAGGAATTCAGAGTAATCAACCTCATCCTCTAGAGAAATTTCACTCATGTCAGTATCCTCATAAAATTCAGAAGAATTTTCCACATTTAACTTATTTTCTGAACTTAATTTGGTACTCAATAAGTCAAATTTTTTCATGGTTTCGGTCTTTATGTTCAATTTTTTATCTTGTAAGCATCTAAAACCTCATCTGATGATACAATTGATTCACAATTGTAGCAATCTTCATCCACTTCATCCTCCTTAAATTCAAGAAATGGAAAGATCATTTTGTGAACCTTTTTGCCAATATCACAACTTAAGTGCAACTGAGTAATATTAGAGTAAAGACGTTTAGCTAATAAACAAAAAAATATCCCGCTATTTTAAAAACTTTAAATTGTCTCGCTGTAAATAAATCATCTCATCTCTCATCCTAACTAACTCTAACTCCGTCTTCTCGATCCACATCCTTCGCTCATCACTCTTGGATGTTGCCCTGCTAAGTTGATCGGTTAAGTTAGCATTTGTGAGGCGAGTTTGCATTAGGCTTCCACTTAAACTAGAAAACTTTAATTCATTTAATTCCTTTTCATAGTTTGTTATAGGTATTTTAAGTGATTTGAGAATAGATTGTACCTTCTTGATCAACTGATCCCAGTCGTTAATCCTTTCACTCACAGGCTTGGCTGCGAAACACTTATCCTCCTTCTGATTTGACTCATCATGCTCACCTTCGGTTGTATATCGCCTCCTCTGTGACACTCCAGTTATCACCATCAAGCATCTCCCAACGAACTCAATGCTACCTTCTTTTGCCAGAAACGCCCTACCATGCGAGGTTTTACAAACCTCTTCATCTTATGAGTCTGTAGACTAGACTTCTACGCCACCGAACTCATCATCCATGACATTCTCCTGCACAATCAAAGCATTCATTGAATTTTTAGTAGCTTTGTTCTTCTTTATCTCCTCCATCTTTCACATATAATATGCTTCATCATCTTCACCCTCCTTCTTCTCTGACAGCTTTCTTAACATGCAGTCTTTGGCAAAGTGGTTTTTGCCATGGAAAAAGTGCAATCATATCCGAAGTCTCCCACTAGTTTGCTCTCCTTTTTCTCTTCTTCTTTCAGAGGACTGATTTTGTTATCCTCTTTCACTTTATCTGAGCGATAACTTCCCTTCCAGTTTCGGTTCTTGGCAAGAGGGAACTTTTTGTGAGCAAACCTCTTTGGGTTGGAAACCATCATAGCATATTCTTCACTTGTCAAATCGCATTCTGACATCTCTAATTCTTCTTCACCTTCTGCCACATTCTTTGCCTTAGAGAGAAGGGCCAAGGATCACATACCAAACACCAATTTTGCTTCTTTTGTCACAACACTTTTGTGAGATTTTAGAATACCCACCATCTTTGCCAGGGAGTAGGACTTAAACTTCTCATGAGCCTTCACATTTGATGCTACAGCCATCCATTCGGGTCTTAAACCATTCAAAAATGTGACCTTCTATTCGATCACATCTCTTCGAATACCGTGCTTGATCATTTTGCTCAGAAGATTGTTGAAACGATCGAAAGCCCGAATGAGTTTTTCATCTGACTTTTGTTGGAAGGCATCGAACTCTGAAAGCAATAGATTTTGGATGAAGTGTTCCAGGTCTTCATCAGTTGAATATAACTCTTTGAGTCTATCCCATATCTCTTTTGTTGTGGTGCATGGGCTTACCAGACGAAAGGTATTGGACTGTAAAGCGAACCTTATCATTCTGATGACTATTACGTTGCACAATAACTTTTCTTTTTCGTCTTGAGGAATCTTCTCCACATCAGTCAAGAGTTGATTGTACTCCTTTTGAGTCTTTATTGTTCTATTTATTCCAGAATGAACAAAAGGACCCAACATTATTGCTTCCCATATAAGATAGCCATTGTCTTCAGAACCGACGATGTAGTCTTCAAGGTGATGCATCTAAACTTCATAATCTTGAGTGTAAAGAATAGGAATTCTAGTTGTGGATCCAATGTTGTTGGAGATATTGATCAGATTGGTTTGAGAATCGTCAAGAGACATGATGACCTTTTTAGATATCTACTAAGAATCAGACTTGTAAAAATTGAATTAGGGTTTTATCAAAATCAAGAAACAACGTCAATGAAGATATGATGGCTCCTATAGATTCGATAAAAGCGGAAACCCTAGAATCGTTCTTCCAATAGAACAGATGTGTATTTATTACACAATCTCCTACTCTGATACCAATTGATGAGAATATAATTCTCTTAGATCAATAGATTCATCAGATAATAAAGAATAACTATAGCAATGGAAAATGATGAACACAATAATAAATCAAACGTGTGTCGAATGATTAATATGCTCTATCTCAGAAGAATTCAATGTGAATTGCTACTGTAGAGATAGGTTAGGGTTACAATACGACAAACAAAGTAATTCTCAAAAGTGTATTAAATATAATGCATGCATGCACTATATATACAAACCCTAGACAAATCACGTCTGGACAGGCCCAGACCGAGAGTACTTAATGGACCGAACAACAAAGCCCAATGATGCAATCTTCTTGGACTCAACAATAACATTATTTCTACTTATTTCCAACTTAAATTTTATAATTTCGTTAATTTCAGTATTTGACTTATTATTGGAATCTCATAAGACTTCCAATACTTTTCTGAATGATTCTAAACATAGTCTTACTTCAATTCTCATAAAACTATCTTGTTAGAACTCAATGCTCAAAACCATATATTATTTAATAATATTCATTTTAAAACTAACAAAACATGATAATTGAACGTGTATGTTACATATGGCAAGATATGAGGATCTGGAACTTGTTCGACAAACTAGAAAGACTCCAGAGTGTATTCATATAAGTCTTTCATATGATTAGACTCCTTTAACTTTCTGATCTTCTTTTTCTTCCCATAAGTCTTCTCTTTGAACTCTTCAAATTATTTTCTTTTTAGATTTTTACATTTTAGCTTCTGTTTTGGTACTTTCTCGATTAAAATCATCACTTTCTCCCTTTCTTTTTCAAAAGTTTGTTTCTTTTCAAATTTTTATCTGATTTTTCTTCACCAAGAATCAGATGCTCCTCCTTTACCTCCCCAAGCTTATATTTTGCTTGCTCTTCTAATGTATATGATAATTTCCTGTCTACAAATTTTTCTTGCACAGAGACATTAGACAACCCACAACAACCTTCTAATAAAGGACTACTGGTACCCATATAATTGACATAAATATTTTCATAATGAAAATCATCATTATTAATTTGAAATTTAACTATTTCCTCATCAAACTCCATTGAAATCATTCCATAAAAAACATCAATTTTTGTTTTTAATAAAAGGCCTTCCCAAAATAATAGAGTTTGTATATGATGTGTCAAAGTTTCCCATATCCAAAGTGTAAAAATTAGGGGGGGAAATCAGATTATCCTTTGGACAAGAACATCCTCCAGTACACCTTGTGGGTATATTGTTGAGTGGTCAGCTAACTGTACAATTGTCCCAGTCTTTTGTACAGTTCCCATTTTTTATTTTTCAAAAACAAAATAGGGAAGGACATTCACTAAAGCTCCTAGATCAAACATGATTTTGGAAAATCAAGGTTACCCAGTTTACAATGAATTGAGAAAATCTCTGGATCCTTGCACTTTGGAGGCAAACCTTTTTGCAGAATAGCAGAAATATTTTTGCCAGCTTTTACAATCTCATTAAATTTAAGTTTTTTCTTTGAAATACGTAAATTTTTAAGAAATTTAGCATATCGAGGAATTGTTTGATAACATCCAAAAGTGGGATATTTACCTCAACTTTGTGAAAATTTTCCATAATATCTGCATCCTCTCTTTCACGCTTAAAACTCTTTAGTCTCGATGGGAATGGAGGTAAGGGCTTATATTCTTTTAGATCTGGCTTAACTGGTGTTGGAGTTTATATTTATTCCAACTTTTCAGATTCTTCTTCAACCAACACCTCTTCAAAATCTTCAGCTTCAACTTCTTTTTTTGTCCCTTCCACATCTCCTTCTTCTATCAGAAATTCTTCAAATTCTTCATCAGTTTCGTGTGCACTCATGTCAGATTCTTCAAATTCGGATTCTAAAGAATTTGTAGGTCCAGATTTGACTGAGGGTGGTGGGGAGTATGTTTTATAAGGGCTATTTTGAGGAGAATATGGGTGTACTTTCGGAATAAACGGTTCGGATTCGTTCCACAAGGAAGTGCCTTATGGTGTGGAGACTTCTAGGGGTATGGAGGATGATGAACAAAAGAGGCCAGTTGATTGTTTCTTTCATTCTGCTTCTTTCTTCAGTCTCCTTGCAGTTCTTTCGATTTCCGGATCAGAAACTAAAGGTGTACCTGAACAAAAAATTCTTGGCATAAAACTATTAGAAAGCATTGTGTCCCCGACAACGCCGCCAATTTGTTAAGATCGGTTGTCGCGCACGTATTAAACAAATAAATTTTATCACTGTTGGTTGCACTAAAATATAACACAGGGAAGTAGGGTTGAATCCTCATGGACACAACCTAAAAGTCAATGCCTTTTTGCATCAGACACATTTTAGTCAAAACGTAAGTTATTAAGAAGGGGGGTTTTAAATTAAACTAAAAGCTAAATATGTAATGATATTAAAATTAAACAAAAATCAATATTAAAAAATATTCTAGCTGTGCTGCGACTTTCCTAATCATGCAACTAACCCAAATCTGATTATTCGGGATACGTTCTATCTAAACTGGTATTGAGAAAAACCAACAAGCTCTAGTATATCCTCTTTTACCTAGATTAATTAACCAAAACAAGCTCTTTCAATTAACCCTAACTTTTTTACTTTTCAATTATACAAGTTGTTAAATAAATCATAAAAGTTGCATTAAGTTCTTTGTAAAATTCCCAGCAATATCCAATACTCCTCACAAGCTCGGAAACATAAAGATACGATTTTCTAGTTTATAATAAAGTCAAATCTCAAACATGGAACCGATTTATTACTTATTACTTATTACCAATTAATTAGAACAATTACAGATTCTATTAACTGGTTAACTTGAATGATTAAACCCTAATTAGATGATCAAACTAATAAGAATTTAAAACCAAACATTCATTAAGCTCAAAACTGAAAAATCTAGATAGAAACACAAAACGAAAATTAGATCTAAAAACTAATCACATGAGAAGTACTAATCTATAAAGAACTGAAAACTAAGGTTTTAGCCAGACACGGTGTAACACCGTAAATTTTCAAACAAACTTTTCATTTTTAAATCACCTAAAACTAAATATCACATTTTCTCAAAAACCACAATGTATCAATTATCAAAGCACAACTCAATGAAACAACTGATAATCTCCCAGAATCCTCATTCATAATCTCGAACAGGTGTGTACAATCGAGCCTTCGCCTTCCCAAAATCTACAAAAGTACCAGAAACACATATTACACAAAACGGTAACCACAGAGCTTAGTGAGTTCCCTAAAATACCACACACACAAATAGTTAGCCTCTCATGGATATGTCTCGATAAGGATCCTTTGGTCATGTATCTTAGTGAAGACCCTCCGGTCCCATAGCTCGGGTCAGACCCTCCAGTCCTGGTATCTTAGTGAGGACCCTCCAGCCTTACAAATTGGTTGGGACCCTCCGATCCTAATTTAATAGAAGCAGAGCACAACATACCGCATAAATCACAAAGACATAATGCATAATATCACAATACTCAATAATAGCATATAAGACCCTTCGGTCACAAAAATTACCACTCAAGGTAAGTATAGTGAGAAGACTCACCTCGCAGAGTAAAACAATGTATCCCACACTCGAGCTATTGGTCAAATCTCCGCCCCTCCATGGCCTCCAAAATCCGCAGCTGACCAAAACCCTAAAGTCAATGGAAGTCAACAGTTAAAACTGATCCAACTCTAAAAGTCAACGGAATCCCACACCCAAGTCAATAGTCCATGTTGACTCAACTCGCTGAGTACATCTCATGAACTCGTCGAGTCCCTCAGAACTCCGTAAATCGTAAAAACTCGGCTCTACTCGCCGAGTTGCAAGCCAACTTGTCGATTCCATGCAACGTCCAAAAGATCAAGAAAACCCTACCTACTCATCAAGTTGTCTCATTAAATCGTCGAGTCCATTATGAATCCGAAGACAGGTAAAACTCTCTTAACTCGTCGAGTTTTCTCATCAACTCGCCTAGTCTGTCACACGTCCAAACCATCGTGTAAACCCTAAAAGACTCATCGAGTCGGCTTACCAACTCATTGAGTCTATTCAGTCCATTTTCTCATTCAGACAATTTTAGACAAAAATAAGGTCTCGTACTCTAGTTCTAGCCTCCTAAGGATGAATCATCACGTAAAGTTGCAACCTTTACGTTCATGTATGACATATAGGGTGCAAGATGCCAAAAGAAGCTCCATAAAGGTCTTTGCTTGAAGACTATCCAAAATCTTGATAAAGCTCGAATCTTTGGGCTCATAGGGACTCGTATAGCTCAGATCTGTAGTCTTAACTTCCATGACCAACTTAACAACTCCTAACCAAAAGACGGATGGGATAAAGCCTTAAAACTCTCTAGAAAGAGATCTAACGAAAGGAATGATCAATGATATACCTTTTTATCTTCAATTGAAAGCTAGCACCAAAAGAACACTGATTTCAAAGCTTATTCTCATTCCAAACCTTCTTGCTCTTCAACCCTCTTCTAAAAATGCACTTAAAGACAAGATCTTTAGCCTTTCTCTCATTCATGATGAGTACATCTCGTCTAGGGTATCTCTCAATGTGTCTAAATGGACAGGGAGGCAGAAATGAGGGCTTAAGGGCCTTTAAATAGGGTGCAAGCCCATAAATTATGGTATTCTCAATACAGACTCAACTAGTCGAGTCTAGCCCTTCGACTCGACGAGTAGGCTTCATAACCCGCATGGCCAGCTCAGCCCCTACATGACGAGTCGGGACCAACCAACTCATTGAGTAGGTCCTTCAAAGTGCATTATAACTCTTAAATTTCTCATCCAGGATTTGGGGTGTTACAATTCTGCCCCACTTGAATTCGATTTTGCCCTCGAAATTGCTCCTTGACAACACATAGATCAAACCTAATAACCTAAGAAGCACCACCAAAAATCTCATATCATACAACAATCTCCATTCCAAGACACCCGAACCTAATCAGGAACTCCCAATCCTGAAACAGGACGGACCCGTCTGCCACTGCGTTCCAATTTTGACTCTCTAGAACCTAGAAACTCTAGTGGCCTATCTCCCTGCTAGACCGCCCATGTATGATATCATCATGTTACTCGCTTATCGAATAACAGGCCCTGATAACACACTGCCAACTCTGATTTTCTTGTTTTTACTGATGGAAATAGGTCGTTGACCAATAATTGGCTACCGATCACTCATGTCAGATAAACCAATCGATCCAGATTGTAGCTTAAAAGGAACGGAAGGGTCACATCTCACCAAGGACCCACCACCTGTACTACTATCAGAACCCATATGAAAAATGAACCTATATACTATGTCCTCAGACACAACAAAATGATCATACCCGCTCGGAACAATCCTCTGACATCTATATTCATAAGCCCCAGCTTCCTCTCAAATACCGCTCCAACACTGAGCACAAGGTTATCTCCCAACCCAACAATGGAACTTCCAGAGGATACCCATTACACACCCAGTAAATCGACTTTACAAACTTCTTTCTCATAATCGCTATCTCTGCCCATCATATGACACACCAGTCACAAAGTTTGCTTTACCTCAAGCGAATACAACAACCCCATTTGAAGTTGCTTCACCTCCGAACTCTATCGTCTACCACTCACTAGTACCATGCGTCTCGTGGTCTTTCCCAAACAAATGAGTTGACCCACTCAGGTCTAAGACATCAGATGGAACCTATTACCTTTCAAACTGAAACCCATCCGAAGATTCAAAATCTCATCCTACCTACTCATTACACAAATAGAGCCAATCTCAGGCTCGAGAGTCTGATTCAATAGAAGAATTGGAACCACTCATGTCCAATCTATTACTCAACTCAAGCTCCGTGATCCACGAATCTATGTGTACACCACTTCTCCAGTCGGGATGTAATGATTCCCAACCATCACGGAGACCCCAGTCTCGACCTTGGTCCGGCCTCCAGTTTCCCAAAGACTCAATTGGTAAGGCTACCTAAGCCTAAAAACTCCTCTGTATCATACTATGAATAGTGAATACTATGGCTCCCCATAGTTACAACATTCTTTCTTATCGACTAATGAGTGCTACGACTCCCCGTAGTCTTAAGACACTAACCCACTAACTCGTGAATGCTACACCCCCTACAGGCTTGCGACACTCTCTCACTAATTCGTGAATGCTCCAGCTCCCCGGAGGCTTAAGACACTCTCTCACTGACTCGTGAAAGTTATGGCTCCCCACAGTTTCACAATACTCTCTCACTTGCTGTGGGCTCACTCCACGATTTTTCCCTGATAGTCCCGAGTGATTAATCCCACTTGGATCCACTCGCTCTCTTATATCCCCACAATCTCATCCTCAAGCCATCACCCCACTGAGTTGTAACGCCCTGATTTTCAGGTATTGCTTAAATAAGGTTTATTGGGTTAAGCTCTACTCGACGAGCTGGTTGACCTACTCGTCGAGTAGCAGCTGGATGAGATCGCGTATTAAGTGACCTAGTCGATGAGTCCATATTGGGACTCGACGAGTAGGAGCTGGCAGAGGAAACCCTAAATCCTAGGGTTTGCACCCCTATTTAAAGGGACCTCATCCTCCCTTGGGTCTCTTTACAAATATAGAGAGTCCTGAGAGTCCTTATACGCGTGTGAGTGCCTTTGTGTGGTGTTTGAAGCTTAGAAAGAGAATCTTGGAGGAAGAAAGCTAGGAGTGCAAAGGAATTGAAGCAAGGAAGGTGTGGGAAGCAAGATTTACCTCAGCTAGCATCCTTTGGAGGAATCAAAGTTCCATCCTTACTTCCTTTTTTCCCTTTTGTTGAGTTTCTAGGGTTTTTTTTATGGATTTTCAAGTTGGTATGTTGACCTATGGGCTAGATCTGAAGTTGTAACTTTAGATCTGGACCCTCCTTGGCTTTTAGAAGCATAAAGTCACAGTTTTGCTTATGATTGAGGTCCCCTTTGGGCATGAAGCCCCATTAAGAACTTAAAATGGGCATTTAGAGCCTTTATAGCCATGCATGCACATAAATTTTGCAACTTTACGTGATAAGCATGCCCTAGAAGCTTGGATCTATGATTTAGAGCCGCTGCATGGCTCAAAACAAGTTTGTATGGAAAGTGGACTGAATGGACTCAGCGAGTCACATGACGATGGCCGTGAACTCGATGAGTTGGATGAAAAACTTGGCGAGTCCAATGAAGATTGCCATAAACTCGACGATTTGAAGAACAACTTGGTGAGTCGGATGAGTTTTCTCCAGGATATGTATGCATGTGTATCCATTGAGTTGCAAGGAGGAAAACTTGATAGGTTGCCTTAAAGTTTGAACGAGGATCAAAGGAACTTGACGAGTCACCCCGATGACTCGGCGAGTAGCCGAGGGTACTCGGCGAGTTGGGGTGAACATGGACTGTTGACCTTGACTGAGGGCTTTGACTTTGACCAGGGGTTGACTAGTGGGTTATGGGGTACCTTATAAGGTTAAGCACTTATGAGTATATTGTACTATGATCTTAGGTGGTGGAGACGGTGTCGGGTGATCCAAGGGTTGGAGTGTATCTTCCGAGTCGTCATTTGCAAGGTGAGTTATCCTCACTATATTGATAGGGTCTACGACACCAAGGCTAGCCCTTTAGATGTTATTGTTATGGTATGCTACATGTAGTTATGATCTGTTAGATCGGAATCGGGGTAGACAGTATGTTATGCTCTTATGATCTATAGGGATTGGTATGTTAGTGACCTGCTAGGTCGGTACTCTAGTTACAGGAGAATTCTATAATTGATTATCAGTGAGATAGATATGTTTGATGTTTGTATATGCTAGTATATGATAGTATGCGCAAATGGTTATTTGCTTGTGGTTAGTTTGAGGCGGTCCTTCTTTATGCTGAAGGCCAATATACCCTATGAGCGGTCCGGGGAGATTGTAGGCCCATGTGGCAGACCAGTCATGCCGAAGGCTCAGGATAGATTCAGATAGACTGTAGGCCCTGTAGGGTGGTCCAGTCAGGCCGATGGCCCAGTATGCATGTTGATTGATTGATTATTATTGATATGGTATTGTCAGTGTGGTTTTGGTATTTTGGGGGTAGCTCACTAATCCCTTGGGCTTATAGTTTTTAGTTTATTGCTTCAGGTACTTCAGGAGATCATGGAAAGGCGAAGGCATGACTGTACCGCTCCTCATCCTTATGTTATGATTTTTGGGACACTCTGATGGAAAATGATTTGAAAACATTTTGTAAACAATGCTATTTGGTTTTTATTTATGATTGAAAAATTTTATATTTGGCGTAAAATTTATGGATGTTACAAGTTCAGTAACTCATGCTTCGCAGTCCAATCATAGATAGGTACACACACACACACCTAGATTAAGCATCACTACTCCTGACAACAGTCTTCGCAACAAGACACTTTTTCTCGCTACAATTCATATTCTTGGATAATTCCGTTTGATGAAAATTAGGTGAAGGGCTCCCACTAGAACAATAGTCACTAGGTACTCCACTAGCCATCTCACAAAATTAAGTCTCAAATAATCCAAAAATTTAGGGAATCATACTCGGATACCTCGGTACACTATCACAGAACCTCACGATGTCATGCCCCAACCACTAATCTTCCAGTCACGACATCATACTCGGATACCGCAGTACACCTTCTCAGAATCTCACAATGTCTTGCCTCAACCACTGATCTTCCTATCACACAACTCGTAACCTCAAAATACTCTAACTCACAATTTGAAACACGGGGGAATTATCAATAACTAAAAACACGTTGATGACAATCCAAAACCCCCATCCTTTACTGCTCAAAACTCATGCAAGAATACTCATACCGACTCTGAAGTTGGTTGCCAAATCAACTGATGCCCTTCTCGGAGTGCACATAACAACCCATACATCAAACTAGAAATTATCAACAGTTGAAACTGGACCTCAATAAGCCAACCACCTCGAACTCAACCACTACAAACTCAAAGAATTCCTAACCACAATAAGGTCCATGACTAATGGTTACTCGCTGTGGATACACTCATCCTTTCATAAACACGTACACCATGCATCACCTCGCTCTACGCCTTGCCTAATTCACCAATAACCCAAGTCTTATATGTCCATACCACAGATCCCCATAACCAATTCTCTAACAGCAATTGAACAGATTGCTGATCCTCTCAATAGTTACCCAGTTCTCCCCCACTTAGGGTTCGAACCATTACAAATTAGCATTCCAACAATATAGTCAACAGATTGTTTCACTAGGTACATCACACTTGACTCTTGGAACGTATAATGTAACACTCAATGATCTTCCCAATAGAGACCAAGAAACTCCAAATATTCCGAATCTCAGATGAAATTCTCAGAATCCCCCCTACGTGACTGCCTCTAGTCATTCTAAAATCTCATACTGACACACCACCAAATTTCCTAACTATCCCGAATTAGTCACAAATCTTGATCTGAACACAATGTACTGTCACACACCTTGTCTCCGATCCCTCAACCAACATTTCATCATGTGGATCATCATAGAAGCAAGAGACCTCACTTTCACAGTCGATACACAACATAGGCATCGAGGGCCGCCGGCCTGGTATACTTCTCTTGATCACCTGGAACTGCTGCTAAAAAGTATGCCTTACTCAACTAAGGCATCTCCTTATCCTCATCCATCTCAATCCATACTGATGAATCTCTCACGATATAAGAAATACCTCGCATCGAACATACCACAATTACTCTAGTGAAAATATCACAATTATGTGCTACCCTTTGGGGTTACCTCCAAACTCTTTAAGAAGGAAATCTTTATCTCGTTCGCTTCATACAAGAAGCGGAAATAGTGTAATTCACGTCATAGGATGTGACATTTTAACCGTCGGTCGACCACTCAACCCAGACCGCAATCTTCCTTAGCGTATCACCTCCACTCTTCCTTAAGTCTTGCGACTCCAACTGGCAGCCTACCAGTCAACTCTTCGGGATCTAAACTCAAATACCTCACAAGGTACACTCTATCGAAGCTCACCCATCATGGCCCTTTGCCCCACAGTTTACCATATCCATTCCCAGTCTAAACACCCATGGTCAGATAACTAGTAAAAATGGCAACACACTCTGCTACAAATCATTGTACCCGAACCATGTTATCTCCCTACTACCTACTATTTAGAACCTCTGGAATCCTCCATGTTTCGAGTATGGTTCCTATGCTTTCAGTAGTACGAGCCCATACTACCTGCCACATTTACCCATACTTTCCACATGGATCGTCCAGGTTTCCTAAGTAGCTACTCAACCTTCTCGATCACCAATACCATTGCACATGGTCGTACTCTAGCAAATAATCTCTTCTATCAGCGTACTCATATGACTAAGGTATTTCCCTAGGCTCTTCCTAGGTTCTCACACTTCTCTGCCATCAACTGCTGAAGAACTCCTCATGATGACAACCATCTACCTCCTAAATATCATCATATTCACTTAGTAGTTGTCTCCCATCATCAAGAGTTCCACAAAGCACAAAGCAAGCAACATTCAGGCATCGAACCACCTCCACCAACACATAAAACCCCTCTAGCACACAACTTCACTCGCTCTATCCGAAACTCTAAAAAGGCATTACTGAACTCAGGTAACCCTATCTCTCATAGGTATCTCACTACTCTCTCAGTAGATTCCTCAAATGTACATTTAGGTACCTCCCCTAGATTAATCCTCTACTCAAAGCTCTCTCTAAAATATTCTTGCTAGATACTCTTACTCAGCACATACAAAAAGAAAATAGCAGATAATATCAATCAATAGCATTCCCTAGGCTAACACATCAATAGCATTCCTTCATAATTTCCAAGCTCCATTTTAAGCTCCAAACGCGCATCCAACTACTCCCAAAGCGCTGCTCCACTCGAACTATCTAAAATTAACATAAAAAACATGAGCAGTATGAGAATTCTAACGAAAGACATGATCTGAACATTATTTAAGCTTATGCACATGAAATAACATAAAATATTATGCAAAGTACTACTAAAACTAATACTACATGATGCATAAAATGGCCTCTAACAGGAACATGGGTGGTTACATAGCGATCATGTTGGGATCACCCCTTTCGAACCAGAAGTACCTAAAACCATAACCATAAAAACCGTAAACACAAAGCTTATTAAGTTTCCTAAAATACTACATACCATACATAATAATCACATAATGGGCCCCTGCCCTTCATCGGGTCTCGCCCGGCATCGAGCCCCACTCGGTATACATATGTCAGTCATTAGGCCCCGTCTGGTATACATATAAACATATAAACATATAATCATACGAACACATGTGATAATCACAAAGACAATAACATACAATACATTCATCGAGCCCCGCCCAACATCAGGCCTTGCCCGGTAAGCATAAAACACATATTGATAACTAGCATATAATATACTAATCAAGCCCAACCTAACATTGAGTCCCGCCTGATATCAGATATCATTGCATGAAAATTCACGCAAACAACTAGCATTCTAATCATAAAAAACCATGGGTTGGCATTGGTGCCTTCGACCCATTAACACAATGAGGAAACTCACATCTAACTGCTGAATCACCAAATAAATCTCTGTCTGCTAGTCCGAAAAATCCCCGCGTTGTCATCATAAACACATCCAATTAATAATTGAATTTCGACCCATATCTAAGATTCTAAGTTAGGGTAAAAGACAAGTTTACCATTTATTTAACTTGGCCCAAATCCAAGACCTAACGCAACCATACAGAAGCCCAAAATATATGTGGCCAAATATTCCAAAGTGAGCCCGAACCCATCATGGGCCTAAAATTCAAGGAAGCCCAACATGCTAGTCCAAAGCCCAAAACCCCTAATGGCCCAAGGCCCAAAATCGACCCATTGGACTTCTATACATAACGCATGTTGTTCCTTCCTACAATGCATGGCATCCGAATGTAGAGCGTTCACATGCAAACACTTGGCGTTTGCTCGCTGTTCACCAACTTCCAAACCAATAACTTAACGGCTTAAGATATCAAGTCCAAACTTCAGATCCAATCATAATGGAACGTCTAAATCCACAAAGGTTCAAACTTTATGGCCATGCATGGTTACAATGAGCCCAAAGCTAAAACTCCAACTCCTTAGCCCATTAAGACATCTCAAAACATGTATGGAGGATTATGAAGACCCAAGATTGCATTTTTATAATTCTATACTCACTATTATGCTTGAAATGACAGTCCAAACCTTTGGGGCATTCCAAACTCATAAAAATCAATTCTTTGGGACAACTAGCCCTAAATCAAGATCTAACAAGTGAGACATCAAGCTCTGGACTTAATACTTCAAAATGATGCTCCAAGATGTCAAGAGTCCAGATCCACAAGCTAGAGAGTAACCATAATACTCCAAAGATATTCATTCTCTTATCAAGAACACTAAATGATACAAAAAGGTGAACCAAGGCTTCAAACTCTCATACACACTTAGGGTTTTCGAAATGAGTGTGGAGGCTGGAGTGGTGAAAGGTTTTGATGCCATAATGTTCTTTAAATAAGTGCAAACCCTAAAAATTAGGGTTTGGTCTCTGCGTGCAAACGTCTGGTGTCCATCATAGAACGTCCAACGTTTGAACGTCGAGCGTTCTATGCCAAATGTTTGGCGTTTGGACCAAAGAGCCAAAAATTCCTACAAGGGTCTAAATTGAAAAGTATTTGAATCGGGTGGTACACGTAGCGAGATCAAGAGAATGGGTAGCATCATAGTGTATCCGACTTAGATTAGTGAGAATCAGAGGATGGTGAACTGACTTCGCCTGGTGATGACATATTTTGAATTAATTTTGTTTTCAGGCTTCCATTACTAGTCTATTATAACTGATCATATGTAAAATCACCCCCCTCCACGATATGGCCCTATACGGTCGCTGACCATGCACACCATCAAAGATCTCTCTCTCTCTCTCTCTCTCTCTGTGTGTGTGTGTGTGTGTGTGTGTATGTGTGTGTGTATGTATATATATATATATATATATATATATATATATTATACTAATAAAAGAGTAATTCTTTTGTCATGTATCATCATTTTAGGCATTGTAATTAATATAATGCAACTTGTCAATCTATTGATTCTCCATTTCAAATTTTAAATTTGAAAATTTAAATTTCTCATTTTAATTACATTAAATTAATAACATTAGAATAAAAAATAAAATAAAATTATACAAATTCTAATAAAATAAAATTTATAAAAATTATAAGATGATATAATTTTATGTATTTATTTGAATAAACGATTATAATTTTATATATAACTAAAAAAGTATCTATTAATTAATAAATAATTTAAAATAATTAATTAATAATTTTAAGTTTTTACTTAGAAAATTCAATTAATTTTGTAACCGTAGTTCTCACGGGTGTATATATATATATATATATTCTTCTATCAGTTTGAGGTAACGGATATATTTGCTCCTTGACATTGTTTTTAATTAAGACCATCATCTATATTTTTTTTGTTACACAATTGGTTCAAATGTTGACCAGAGTGTCTGTTTTGTCCGTTTGTCCGTCAATTAGAGCAGCCCACATGGCGCCTACCACATAGAATATTTTTGTGTTGCTACCTTCCAGAATTCTCACAATGACTGTAAATAGAGTCTAATAAGAAAAAGACAAAACTACATATGCATGCAAGGCACGTGAGACGTTTTAACGGACAAAACAAAAGGCACAACCCAGGACCAAACATGTAACATAAAGAAAAAATACGAGACAATAAACCCGAATTAAAGATAAGAGAGTTGGATACCAAAAACGCATATTACCATAAACCACATGAGCATTATTGTATTCACTTAATATAATATAATGTAATAATAAAAGAAATGCAAGAAAATATAGTTGTCCACATACATGTGTCCCTAAATCTAACCATAAAACGATCGGATGGTTTACCGGTGAACCAACTCACTAATTATTATTGTCGACCTCCTACTTTTCTTTCCCCACGTCTATCGTTTCTTCTCATGCTAACTATCTCCTCTCCAACTTTCTTTCCTCCATTCTTATATAAAGATGCTGTAACTCGCATCCAAAACTAAGCCAAATAAAGCATATACCAAAAGTATATAACTTTACACCCCACAAAGAAGTCTTGTTTTACGTTATCTTTCTCGTTTTTGCGTATCACTGTGAAGATGGCACCAGCACTGGAAGCAGTAGAATTTGATGGATCATCGTCTTCGTTGAAGAGGGTGTGTGTCATGGATGCCGGAGGTTGTTTAGGGTTTTCACTTGTCTACAGTCTTCTTCAAAGAGGTTACTTCGTTCATGCCGCTGTTCAGAGTCGTGGTTGGTTCTTTAATTTCTTCTTTCTTAGCTTCTTAGTTGTTCTTCCATGTTTCTTTATATTCTTTTCTTTTTAATTCTATATCTTTGAAATCTTTGGTAAGGAATTGAGACATCCTGCTCTCTCGTTTCTTTTTCTTGTTCGAAGAATTTGGTAATCGTTTTCTAGTATATATATGTGTTTGTTTTATGATGTAAGAACTGGGGTTTTTCTTTTACAAAGAACCAGACAAAACTAGGCAGATTTGGGTATATTGAATTTTGTAAAAAGATGATCTTTTTAGAATTGGGATGTAGACCATGTGTATGATGAAATATGTCAACTGCTGATAGGGTGTGTGAACGTGACGACTCACGGGTTGCAAGTTGTCAACGAAGGCAAAAAGAAAAACTTGCCCTCATTATACGTAGCCTGTAGGGGACCCATGTGAAGACATTATTTTCATCCTATAAATATGTAGTCTCGCCTACAAGAATCCCTCATATTAACATGACGTGTAGGACACAAAGTAATTTTTAATGTTTATAAGTTTTCAATGGTTATTTAAAAATGACATGTCGACATGAAGATAACACAATATATGTTACATCATTTACAATAGAGACAAAATTTGTTAACTTTTTGTCCCGTCTAAAATGATGTAACAAGGTTTGATAGTTACTTGTTCTCAAATATTCATAAAAAGTCGGAAATACCCTTCTCTATTTCATCATCAAAATTTGCCCTCAAATGATTTCGTAGTCTCGTCAGTCTTGTACAATCCAATCTGGTGTAACAATAAAAAACACAAACCAGAAGTTAGAGTGAAATTATGAAATTTTCTTTTCACGAAAAAGTGAAACCCCCTTATCATGTTAATTGTCTTTAACTTGGTTGCAATATAAAATCAAAATGGCTTACAATTTATAACTCTTTTTTGTAATTTTTCAGTTGAGATGGAGTCTATGGAAAGAAGAATTGTAGACAACAAGAATTTGAGAGTATTCCACACCGACCCGATGGATTATCAAAGTATAGTGGAAGCTTTGGAAGGATGTTTTGGGTTGTTTTACTCATTTGAGCCTCAATTTGATCAACCCTCTTATGATGTATGTAATCTATCACTTTTACTTCGGTTAATTTCCAATCCAAAATATCGCATCATACATTCATTAAATTTTATTTTTCTTATTGGCTCATTGTACCTTAAAAATCTATACAATCATAGGAATGAAAATTGTTTCATATTTAGACCACATTGCTATAACATGGTGTAATATGAAGAAATAAAAGTAAAATGCAATAATAAACAAATTCTATGAAAGTACGTTGCTATTTCCAGGACTAAAGGCTTAAATGAAAACAGGAATTGATGGCAGAAATGGAGGTAAGGGCAGCACATAATGTATTGGAAGCGTGTGCCCAAACCGATACAATTGACAAAGTGGTATTTACTTCATCTGCCACTGCGGTATTTTGGAGGGACCCAAGTGACTCAACGCCTTCGTTAGGTGATTTTGATGAAAGAAATTGGAGCAATGTAAATTTTTGCAAGAAATTTAAGGTACATATACTTTAGTAGTAGTGTCAAGTATGATGGGATAAGTAGAAGGATGGAATGAAATGGTTCCTTATTCTTGAATGAATGTGATTCCTTGGATTTTGGTAATGTTACATCATGGAATGGTGTGAAAAATTGAAATATAACACATGTTATATGATTTTCAATGATACAAATCCTTTTTTCAAAAATTCACATTTTAATAAAGTACAATTTAGCTTATAAAAATAACTATAAAATAATTTTTTGTTATGCAACAACGTTTTACATTTTTCCCAATTTATACAACAAAGTGGTTTTCGAACGAAATGTGCAACTACGTTTGCTTCTCAAACCAAAATATGCAACATTCTGACCATGATCAAAATATGCAACCATGTTTCATAGCGTAAATGTTTATTATGCAACATATTTTTATTTGTTATTGATTTATGCAATGATGTTTTGCTTTTTGTTTTACAAGTTTATTCAATAACGTCTCATCTCATTTTTTTATATGAATTATGCATCCGTTTTCAACCAAATATTCATGTAAAATATTTACATCTTTTGGTCCTAAAATGAAATAGTGTTGCACTTTTTGTATAAAAAACCACTTTCTTATGGAAAAGTGAAATCTTATTACATAAATGTAGTTTTAATGAACTTTTATCATGTTTATTTGTTATATTCGTAAATAAAGTAATTTAAATTAAATAAATAATCTACAACGTAGAATTAGTACTATATATA
This sequence comes from Lactuca saligna, assembly GCF_052625555.1. Classification (NCBI taxonomy): domain Eukaryota; kingdom Viridiplantae; phylum Streptophyta; class Magnoliopsida; order Asterales; family Asteraceae; genus Lactuca; species Lactuca saligna. The sequence goes on along the minus strand of NC_136424.1, from coordinate 147,305,380 downwards.
AATATAACATAAATGCTCTATTTATATGCATAAATAGGTGGCCAACCAAAAATATCATCTAATATAATAACTCATTCTTCAATTCCATTATTTATTCGTTCCATTCCATTCTATTCAACTAAACTAATTGATGATGTCTCTTGATTTTAATGAGCATTTAACTAACCTCTTGATGGAAAAAATAATGAAACAGTTATGGCACGGTTTATCAAAAACGTTGACCGAGAAGACCGCATGGTCCCTAGCTATGGACCGAGGGGTGAGCATGGTGTCCATAAACGCCGGATTACTGCTGAGCCCTGATCTCACAGTCACACATCCATACCTAAAAGGTGCAGCCGAAATGTACAAAGATGGGGTTTTTGTCACGGTGGACCTTAAATTCTTGGTAGATTCTCACATTTGTATTTACGAAGACAGTTCAGCTTATGGTCGATATTTGTGCTTCAACCATGTCATCAATTCCAACGAGGATGCCGTGAATCTCGCACAAATCCTATTACCCACAGATATATCTTCACTACCACCCAGGTCAGTACAAGACAAAACATAATTAGTTATACTGTACTTGGCATGCATGAACTTTCAGAATATCAATGAGACAAAAACTGCATTTTTTTTGTTTTTTCCCAAAAAGATAGAACAAAATAGGACAATTATGCATTTTTTTTTTTTTGAAAGAGAACAAATATGTATCTTTTGTGTATGCAAAAGACGAGAATGTTCTCTTCATACTCATTATCAAAAATAAGCATGCATGAAGAAAAATATAGAATTTTAACGAATATTATTATGTTATTTTGCAGTATGATGGTAGGGGAGAACAAGATGGTGCCGCAAAGAATAAGCAACAAGAAGCTTAACAAACTCATGGCTAACTTTGAGGGTGGAGCTATGCTTAGTGCTACAGAATGAATTCAAAATACCATATAACAACATTTGTTGTAAATATGTTAATAAAGATAAGACCTTTTAGTCCATTTTGCCCGCATAAACACTGAAAAAAAGTATGTAACTATTTATTATACTTAAGTTATACGTTGATAATATAAAAATGTTTATTATATTAAGTTCGTCTTCAATTGGATTTTTTTCCCTGGGTATGCCGACAACACACTTGCTTATATTTTAGATTAGAAACGAATATAAGATTGTGTCGTTTGAAGAAAAGTGAGCGATGCTATAAACCGATTAGAAATTGTAAAAAGTAAAAACGACATTCGGTTATAAAGAAAATAAGATGTGCAAACTAAAATATTCCCACGAAGAGCTAAATTTCATTGAAGATTATGGACTCCGTTTTAAGAGTTTTATGATCCACTCAATATTTTTAATGGGCTTTTTGATCCACTCAATATTTTTAATGGGCTTTTGGAACTAAAAGGTTCATGTTCCGCATTTATTATCCGGGTCGACCCAAAACTGGACCTGATCCAACTAGTTTCAAGCGTATTTTGTCATGATTGGGCAATATTTGAAATAAGATTAAGCTCATTTATTTACGCTATAACTAAGCCCACAACCTCAGAAGTCCATATAAACATGCTATTGAATCAAAGTAATAGAAATTATTCTCTTTCAGTCTTTTTTATAGGTTATGTGGCTCACTTGGAAAATATGAACCTAGTGGCTAGTGAAGGGAACCATAGTCCATCACCCACTTTCACCCTTTTTATATGAATCGAAGAAGCTTCGTATATCTTAACATTTTGTAACGTAATTTTTTCTGTGATTAAAGTATACCAAGACTGGATTATTAATATTAAGAGTTGATATTTTATTGGAACGTGATATTTCGTATTGAGCTCAAATAACGAAATTAATAGAAGATGTGAATGATAAGGAAAGTGTGTTGCTATTCCATGAATGCAAAAGAGTGAAGGGACTTCTGTGTTTTTTTTTTTTGTGATTCTAACACCTTGTTTTCAGAATTCAATTTAATGAGAGAAATAAAGATAAATGAATAAAAATAAAAATAAAATAAAAGAAAATTGACATCAGTTTTGAATGGAAGTAAATGGAAAAAAGTGGAAGGCAGTGATCCTCCTAACTATCCTTCAAATTTAGAAGGATTTTGAAAAAAATAAATAAAATGTTTATTTTCCTTCCAATTCTTTTTTAACTTAGGAACATCAAAATATAATTTTCTTTCCTTTTCATTTCCCTTTATATTTTTTTTTTCTTTTCTTTGCTAAAACAGTGCTAAAATCACTCACTTTTCATCCTACTCTCGATCTCTTATTTAGGGTTGTAAACGAATTACCAGATGTTCGATGAACTATTCATGAACCATCGATAAGGAGTTTATTTTTTTCGGTTATTTAGTAAATGAACGTGAACAATAGTCTCGTTCGTGCGCGAATGTTCATATATTTTCGATCATTAATAATTGTTTACGTTCGGTTATATTCGTTTATGTTCACTTACATCCATTTATGTTTGTAAAAATATTCATATTTTTCTATCTTTTTTGTAGCAACATCTATTTAATAGTTTGTTTATATATGTCCAGTCTTGATTTGGACGTCTATATTTATTTATTTAGCTGTGGTTCTTGATTTTATTTTCTTTTAATTATGATCATTTATGTTTTTTCGTTTATGGCTGTTTATATTTGTTTGTTTATGATCGTTAGCATCTTACGAATGAACACAAACAATATAATTTGTTAAACGAACAAACATCAATAAGAAAGTTCATGTGATTATGTGTTCATGTTCGTCTTTTGTTCAGTTAATTTAAACGAACAGACATGAAAAATCTCTCAAATTATTTTCTTTTATTCGTTTATAAACCTACTCATCCTTATGGTTTTCTCTCCCCCCAAAAAAAACCATCTCTTTGGACCTCACCTAGAGGTTGTATTAGCAACATATAAACTCTTAGATAATATTTGTTTTTTGTCTGCAAATATATGTAGCCTCTTCTGTCTGCGCCGCGCAGACCACGCGCAGACATTAGCTTTCCTAGATTGTTTGTTTTTTTGAAGACTGCAGACCTAAAAATGTTTGCGCGCCTCTTCTTGGCACAGATATGATCAGAGTCTTCTAACACCTTCTAGCCTAAAAAAACATATATATCTTTATTTTTTTTAAGTTTTTTTTTTTTTTAATTTATAGTTTTTCCAACTTTATTAATGATAAACAACTTGAAAAAAAAAATTTACAAAACTTAATAAAAAAAAATGTTCGACGATACAAACATGATATTTTTGACAAATTTGTAAATAAATATTTATTACAATAATAGTCGTTGAAGTTATTTATATAAATATGAAGAAAAAAAAGTCATAATATAATCTATTTTTTTTTGCCAAATTTTGTAAAATATTATTTAATACAGTATCGTCAATTTCTCTAGAAAATATTTATTGTAAATTTTTAACAGATTTAAATGAAAAAATCGAAGTTTATTTCCGTCCATTTATATATCAAATTCTATGATCACTGATTATAATGTATAGTTATAACTTTCCAACAAAAGTTGTTGATTTTTATCAAATATATACGTTAATTCATACCATTTTTATTTTTATTTTTTATACAATAATACATAAAAGTTGATCTGGATTCGTTAATTATTATAACGAAGTCATAAAAATATTAAAAAATCACTTTGAAGTTTAAAAAAATCAGTTTATTTATATTTTAATTTATTTTAGTAGCCCACAAATATTAAAAAAAACAAACAATCTTATTTTTTCAGACTGTAGACATTTGGTCTATCTCTTTTACTGCAGAGATCTACAGATGTAGTCTGCAAACTGCAGACATTTTGTCTCAGAAAAAACAAACAACACCTTACACTTCATAAACTGTTTTCTATTTTATATATATATATATATATATATATATATATATATATATATATATATATATATATATATATATATATATATATATATATATATATATATATATATATATATATATAAATCAAGAATTAATGGAAAAACAAAACATTCTTATTTTTATTACATGTTTCGATACAACATATTCAATACTTTTTATAAAGAATAATACAAAATTTATGGTACAAGATATCAAATATAAATTCAATATTAGCCTTTTTTAACGTATAAATTAACTCTAATTAACGGTATAAATATTTTAAGAATATCTAATTCTATCATATCATTCTACTAGAAAAAATTTGGTGTAAAGTGTATATTTAATATTAAACTAAGCGTTATAAATGAAAAATTAAATAGTATTTGTGAAACAGGTGGGGCCAAGTTGAGATTTTGAAACAAAAGAATAAATGTTCTTTGGTTGAAAGTTATAAAAATCATTGTATGGGCTGATCGAGGGTGGAACTGGAAGTGATTATATAGGTGATTCAAGAAAAAACTTTCAAAATGAAAAGTTAATATGTTTATATCGACGGCCATCCCATTCTATTTAAATTAGACTTAGGAAGTTTAAGCATTTATTTAATGTATCCTAGATGTATAATTCGTGTAATAAAATATTAAAATGTAAATAATAAGTATTTTTTAAAAAATTTTAAAATAAGAAATGAAGAAACATATTAATTGTAATTTATTATAATATTTAATACATTTAATATTTTACATATATAAGTAAAAGATTAAATGACTTTTTAATTTAAAAATTGAAAAAAAAAAACTAAAGTAAGATGTGAATATTATTTATTTAAAAAATATTAGAAAATGATAAATATCGAAATTTATTTGAGATTAACATGTGGCAAAAAAAATATTTAAAAATGTTTAAAATTCCACAAGATGTTTATGGGTTATTAGAATTGCTCACATCTCATTATTTTATGGTGATGAAATCCATAAAAGAAAGATAAATTTGGTGAGATGGGATAGAGTGTTTGCTTCCGAAGATAAGATGGTCTTGAAGTTTGGAGTCTTTTGGGTTTAGTGTGGGTTTGTTACAAAAGTGATGTTTGCATTTTTTGAATGAGTCAAAAGCTCTTTGAGTGGAAATTACGAAAATGAAAAAAAAAAATGTTGGTGCTTTTCTTTAACATAATCAATTAAAAATGACTTGGATCCGGTTATTTTCTTTGAGCATCCATTATCTAAGTACCAAATGTGTTTATGAGCCTATCATATTTACAATGAATAGTTAGATACATTTCGAAACCAATTATAAGTGAGTAAAGTTGTTTTTAGGCATGAAATGTATTTTGACAATTTGGTGACAAGTAATCCTTTTAGTCTTTCGGAATAGCCTTTTGAATTTATTTTTAATACCATTATAAGTGTTCTCAGTATTTGTTGTTTTGAATACCAGTATAAATGTTTTCGGCATTTGTTCTTTTGAACCATTTTTAAGACAACATAATGCTAGATGAGTTCTTTCACCACATTATATCAATTTCCATTATATATCTTGTTACAGTTTTTACAACTTAATGTTTTGGAACAAATTGAGCTATTTTGGCAGCCTAGACGATGTGAACGTTTTTGATTGATTTGGGAATAACTTAAACCTTTGAGGTACAAGCCTTATTTGATCTAGCTAGAATTGATATTGATGAACTATTTGTTTTTATATCAGTCTTCATTGATGAATCTCTTTGAAAATTTGAACAACTTTACGTGAAGTTTTCTTCTTAGACTGAGTCAATGATACTTGACATTCTGCTAAAATTTCAAATGCCACATGAACATATTTCATGCATAATGAATTCCTCCATTTTATATAGGGAAAGTTCTTTGAACTTTACGTTGAACATTTTAATAAATATCTTTATGAAAAGGACTTTTGACAACTGAATGTGTGTAGGATTGTTTGACAATGAAATCTCCATATTTATTTAAAGATAAGTACTTCTAAGTTAACCCTTGTTCCTTTAGATTATTTCATTGTTATTTTACAAATATCTTATTAAATCTCTAGTAGTTTTAGTAGAGTATTTAAAGTTTGATTCAATTCTGTTTGTTTCAAGTTTGTTGGTTGCATCATGAAAGCACTCATCAATGATGTTTTCAACTTGATAGGGTCTGATCATCAATGATTTTAGTCCCTTTTTTTATGTGAAAAAACTCTATTTTTTGACATTTAGGCAATTGATTGAACAGTTCGAATATATTTGATGTCATGTATGCTCTCTTTTCTTTGAATCTTTGATTACTCATAATTTTCATAGGTGTTACAAAATACTTTGCATATTCCTTACTTTTATCTTTTCATTGTTAGTGAGAACATCCACATGATGATGCTAACTCTAATTCAAGAAATCAAGGGACTTATACACCATTAAGAAGTCATATTTCTTAATTTCAAATTTCTTGAGATCATTTACAAGACAATTAAACATATTATATGTATGAGTAATGGACTCACATTTATAGGCAAACAAGTATTCATATATTTGGTTTAAGGTATATATCTAATTACCTTTACTTCATCTAACCCATCCTAAGCCTATTTCCTTGGTTGATTTGCATCCTTCTACCATATGATAAACATCATTAAGTTTGCATAACAAATATCATATATGACCCTAACATCAAGCTACGATTCTTTTATCATCTTTAGATCATTGGTTTATGAAATTCTTAATAGCCCTTATAGATGCTCATAGTGTGCTTGAGTATATAAGTTGATTGGTTGAGAAAAAATAGTCTTTTTGTGATCACTGTTAGCCTATATGTAGTTAGTCCATTTGTTTATGGTCCCTTTAGCCTTTAGTCGAGTAGGGTTTGGTGTCTTAACTAGTATTTATTCTCCTCTTTCTTGTTCTTAGCTTTCATACTTTTCATCTAGAATACTTGTAATTTTTCTCTCTTAGTAATCATATGGCTCAATTATCATGGTATTAGAGCGGAGGTTTGATATGTTAGAAGGTTTTGTAGCAGTCATCTGTGGCACGAATCGAACTGTTTGTTTGTATGTTAATGTTTATTTGCCATTGTTATTAGTTTGCTACTGTTGTTCGAATTCTAGGGTTTTCTATTCGATTTCTTGTTGCTCGATTGGTTGCTTCTGTTGGTTTGTTGTTCATATTCTCTGATTGCTTGTCCATTAATGTGGTTATTTTTCTGTTATCGTCATGACAGGAAAGGACGATTACCTTTAGTTAATCAGTATTTGATTGGATGGAAAGAATTACACTTATTGGAGCTATGTTATGAAGAAATTCCTTCGTGTGAATAATATATGGGGTTGTGTCACTTTGACTAAAGCTAAACCTTCAGTGCCTCAAGTTAAAATTTTTGATTTGTTAGTTAATACTTGGGAGACTGATAACTCCAAGGTCATTACTTGGATTAACAATTATGTTACTCGGTCTACTGGTATGTAATTGGCTAAATATGACACGGAAAAGGAAGTGTGGAACGATTTGGAGAGACTGTATACTCAGTCTAATTTTGCTAAACTGTATTAGTTAGAGTATGACATTTGTGCCCTTCAGCAAAATAATGAGTATTCAAGATTTCTATGTTATTATGTCTGATTTATGGGATTAGTTGGCTATTACTGAATCTAAAGAGTTCAAAGATTTTGAGCCTTATATTTCTAGGAGGGAAGAACAATGTTTTGTTCAGTTTTTGATAGTGTTGCGTTCTAACTTTGATGGCCTACATGGAACAATTCTTCATCGTTACCCACTCCCCTCAGTCGATTATGTTGTTCATGAGCTTATTGTTGAAGAAAATCGTATCAAGTCTCATGTGGATAAAGGATCTAAATCAATCTCCATTCCTACTTTCCACTCCTGTTGTGCTTGTTGTTTCCACTAATCAGTCTCAACAAACTCCAAAGGTTGCATATGATGAGTGTGCCTTCTCATTTGGGACAACAACATAGGTCTGGTCAATAGAAGTTTCATCTATGTTCTTTTAGTGCTTCTCCATAAACACCTCGCCCTCCACAGTTCCCTGTTGTTGCTGTTGCATCAGTTTACAATGAGTCAGTTGGCAACATGCTACCTTTTGTATTCAATCCCAAGGTTTTTGAGAGTTTCAGATAGTATTTGGCCTCCAATCCTATTGCCATGTACGCATCTATGTATCATTCTGGTCCTACTTCATCCGATACCTTAGGTATACCTTCATCTTTCTGGATTTTAGATTCTGGTGCAAACCATCACATGTCTCCTTATTTGTCATCTTTTACTTCCCTATAATTCATTTCATCCATATATGTTATGTCTACTAGTGATATATCTATGGCATTTGAGGGTGTTAGGTCTGTTTCTATTCCCCATATGTCTCTCCCTGATGTTTATTACATTCCTAAACTCACTTTGAATCTTCTTTCGGCCAGCTAGTTGTGTAGGTCTAATAATTGGGTTTTCTTTTATGATTTCGTCTGTGTTATACAGGACCAACACACTCAGAAGGTGATTGGGATCGACCGTAGGGTGGGAGAACTTTATGTCTTAGAGGTTCTCAAAGTGTTTATTGTTACTGCATCCAACATTGATTTGTCTTCTTTTCGTTTGAGTCCTTTGTCTTCTCAGTTTTATCTTTGGCATTCTTGTTTAGGACATGTATATGTATCACGTTTAAGTTTTGTAGCTTCTAGTGGGTGTTTTGAACACTTATGATGTTTCTGATTGTAGTGGTTGTAAAATGGAAAAATTCTATGCTTTACCTTTCAGTAAAAGTATGTCTTGTTCTATTGCTCCTTTTTATATTATTCATTCTGATGCCTGAGGTCATGCACCAATATCCACAAAGAGTGGGTCGACCTATTATGTACTCCCTCTGTCCCATTTTTATTGTCTACCTTCCTATTTCTAGTTGTCCCAAAATTATTGTCATTGCTAAAAATAAATGTGCACTTTTACAATTTTACCCTTTGTTTGAGTCATCTATCCTATCTTTAATATTCTAATTTTTGAGAAGGAAAATAAGAGTAAATTAGAATATTTACTTTACGAAAACAAAAGATACAGTGGCAATAAATTGGTACACTTCAATTCCAAAAGAGAAATATATTTACGTTTTCATTACAACAAAATCAAAACACAGTGAAGTGTTATTTACAAAAACTTTTGATAAGCAATTTTTTAATGGTTCAAAAACATTATAGCATCATCTATTAAACTCTGATCACACTCAATTTAGAGTGGCAAGTTACCTTGTTGTTCTAACCTATTTTTACCAATATGCGGTACATGATAGTTGTTGCCACCTTGAATCTTCATGATCTCTTTCATGCATGTTTGTAGAGTTAAAAAAACATTGTTAAGTTGTTGTGATTGCATTCTTTCAAAAGATGTTTGAACCGCATCAACCAATTCATCAATTGTACGTAAAGCCTCTTGTTCTTGAAGTGATTGTATTGCCCGAAAAAATCCAAGGTCTAACACATTCAAATCCGGGCTATTTGGGGGCTGAAAACAAAGTCGAATATCAAACTCATCTCGAGATGCCGCTTCAAGAAACTCGTTATCATTAACATCAACATGGGGTTTTGCGTTGTCTTGTTGAATAAATATGGGACCCGTATGACCTCGCGACCATTTAGCTCTAATATCCAGTAGAACTTTTTCTATCAACCATGATTTTGTTATCTCTTTGTTCACCGATAGAATAGGCTTTGTCTCCAATGTTCTCGCAACACGGTTTTTGCTTGAACATTTAGCGGGTTCCAATGTTGTAAATGGATAGATACTTATTTTTCCCGAAAAAACTTTGTTGCCCGATGAATCAAATCTCGATCTTGCTACCGCCGCTAGAAACATAACCTTTGTGATAAATTTTTTGCTTTTGCATGTTCTTAATGGTTCATCCTCACCGGGGACTAGATTTTTACCTTGACGCCAAATACGACTAACGGTTCGTTTAGAAACTGAGAATAGTGAAGCTACTTCACTTGCGGAACCTTTCTTTAATCGTCCAACAAAACTTTCTTGCAATAAAACTTGGAATATAGCTTGACGTTGTGCAATGGTAGTGTTTTTTTTAGTGAGTGGATTTGTGGAATGCTCCATATGAAATTTAAGTGTCAAATGATAGTAAACTTGAATATGGTATATTACGAACTGTTAGATGCAAATAAATATAGGCAAATTTATTGTTATGTACGTAGTTATGGCGGCATATTTGCCACCAAAAGAATATGAAATTTAAAAGTGGTTGAAAAAAAAATTGATGATTAAAATTCTTTCAGTTAGAATATGAATAGTCAAAAATTTAGGTGATTTTGACATTAAAATATGGCGGCACTTTTACCTCCATTTGTTTACCAAAAGAAAACAAAATTTTTAAAATAAGATTATTACTTTTGTTTAGTTAAATATTTTACCGCAAAGTTTCTATTGCATATAGAGTAATTAAAAATCTAGAATTTTAAAAGAAAGTAATGTAAGATTTTTTAAAAATGGTATAAATGTTCTTTTACTGATTAAAGTAATCAGCAATTATTGTTTTCTTAAAATTTGTGTTTTTTGTCTGTGGATAATAAAAATGGGACGGAGGGAGTATCTTTTATAGATGATTATACTTGCTATACTTAGGTTTATTTTATGAAAACAAATCTGGTTTCCTTGGCATTTACATAAATTTTAGAGCTCTTCTTAAAACTCAACATTCAACTGTGATAAAGTGCTTCAGGTATGACTTAAGGGTGAATATACCTCTAATGATTTTATTCAGTTACTTGCTTCTAATGGTACCATACGCCAGTCATTGTGTACCGATACTCTTTAGCAAAACGGTGTGGTAGAACGGAAACACCATTATATTTTTGAGACAGGTTGATTATTGCTCTTGAATGCGCAAGTTTCTAGTGCATTTTGGGGAGAAGAAGTCTTAGCTACTGTTTATGTGATTAATTGTGTCCCTATTGCATTGAATTTACGAATGTTTCCTTTTGAGAAGCTACATGGTCATTTACCAGACTACTATGCTCTACGAGTCTTTGGATGTACTTGTTTTGTTCTTCGTCCTCATGTTGAGAGGAACAAGTTGGGACTAAAATATGCTATTTGTGTATTCTTGCGGTATGGTGTTGGGCAAAAAAGATATTGTTACTATGATTCTATGAGTCAAAAGTTATATGTTTCCCGACATGTCACCTTTTTGGAACATATTCCTTTCTACTCGATTCCTGCTACAGACCACGATGTAACGAAGTCGGATCGTTTGCATATTGATCCTTTTGATGAGGATATAGAGGCTCGAGACTCATCTATGCCGCCTGATCCTCCAGTTCAATACATACCTCCTTCTTTAGAGAGTTCCTCAAGTTCTTCTATTCCTAAGTTCGCGCCTTCGACTATTGAGATTGAATACCCACCTCTACCACTCCTCAGGAGGTCTACTCGTACTATCAAGTCCGCCAAGCTTCCAGATTTTGCCTACTCTACATACTCAGGACCATTTGCTTCATTTATAGCAAGCATCCACTGTAACACCCCGTTCTTTAAGTGTTTAATTATGAGTCCCTGAGAATTAAGAGAAAGGTAGTTCTGGTCCCTTTCAAGAAATGAGTTTCATCCGAGAAGGTTTCGGACGGGTGTATGTGTTAGAAGTATTGGGCTTCTCGTCACCCTCGTATGAATGTAAAGTTATTTGAGAGTGGGTTTAGATTAGAGGAGTTGCGGTGCTTCGAAGTTGATCATTGTTGTTGCTCTTTGTAGTATGAGTGGGAAAAAGGATCCCATGCATGCATGGCATGCATGTAATTTTTGAAAGATGGGTGGGTACGCACAGCGTAAGCTGGACGTACGCCCAGCGTAATGGGACAAAAGGTTGCGGGGGCCGGGTGAGTACGCCCAGCGTACCAAGGAGGTACGCCCAGCGTACTCTCAGAAACCCCAAAACCTATTTTTAGGGTCAGCCACTATATAAGGAACATGTTGGTTCACCCCTCAACCTCCTTATGCTCATCTTCAACCTCAGAGAAACCCTAGATCTCGTATCCTCTCATATTTGGGTGTGTTTGACCTTGGAAAGCTCTTGTTGGAAAAAGAAAGGCTTGAAGGAGAAAAGGGAAGTTGTCAAAGAAGAAGAAGAACGTGTGGAGCTTGTAGATCTGAAGAAATACCACCCTTTGGAGCTGGTTTAAGGTATAAAGCTTCTTACTTGACCTTCATATTGCATAGATCCATGTATTTTGAAGCTTTGTTATCATTCTTGTCCCAAACGTCCTCATCTTGTTACATATTTCGATTTGGTCAAGATCATTTGTCCTTTCAGACCTTTGGAGAGGTCTTGAGTGATAAAAATGAGGTCCCAAGGGTTGTAGTTGTTCCATGTATGTGATATATAGGTCTTAATGGATTAAGACCTTGGATTAAGAGCTTAAGGACGTCCCAAGTGATAAAGTCTGAGACTTTATGATTTCTAATCATATTTGGCCTATGGATCTGAAGTTTGGGCTTAAGAGCTTAAGCCATTAAGATGTTAAAAGGACTTAATGGATCTCGCAGTTACGCCCCGCGTAGCGGGCCAGTGCCCCGTTTTATTTTGGTGATCATTGCGGTACGCCCAGCGTACCAAGGAGGGTACGCTCAGCGTACTCCTCCTGTGGACTTTCCTTTGGGCTTTTGGAGTTGGGCCATTTGTGGGTTGTTGGTGTTTGGGCCAAGTCTGGAAATTATGAATAGAGTATTTTGGGCCCAATTAATATTATGGATATCGGATCTAGGCCCATTTGGTAAGGTGGGCCCAATTTGGTAAATTAGGCCAATGTTGGACTTTGTGTGAGATTTGGACTTTGGTCTTGGCCCGATAAGTGGAAGTATGTTTGACCTAATGCTTATGCTTATTATGTTGGTTAGCTCGGGATTTGCGGTGAGTTGGTGGTTCGAGAGTCTGCTTCTTCCGTTCAGAGTATCGGCATTCGCGAGGTGAGTTATCATCACTATATCGACAGGGTCTAAGGCACCAAGGCCGGCCCTTTATTGGATTGTGATTCGAATATGGTTGTTATGTTGTTGCTTGATATGTATGCATCCTGGTAGCTAAGATGGTATATGCTAGAGACCTGATTAAGGTCGGTTTCCCGATATGTAGAGTGATGCTATGCTAGTGACCGGTTAGGTCGGTAACCTGGTTAGGGTAATGATATGTTATGTGATCTGCTTGATCGGTTTGTTGACTATGACTGTTATATGATTGTATGTTATGTGTACATGGTTGTTTGGACTGGAGATGGGTTGAGGCGGGTCCTGCTTTGTGCTGTAGGCCAAGATACCCAGGGCGGACCGGTTGTTTCGAAGGCCCAGCGAGCGGTCCGGATAGACTGTAGGCCCCACGAGGCGGACCAGACGTGCCAAGGCTCGGAGAGTGAACCGGGCCGACTGAAGGCCCGATGCGGGTGGACCAGTCATACTGTAGACTCAGAGAGTGGACCAGGTGGGTTGAAGGCCCGGTGCGGGCGGACCAACCACACTGTAGACTCGAAGGATATGACTAGACTCGGAGGGTGGACCCGGTGGACTAAAGGCCCGATACGGCGGACCAGTCACACAGTATACACGATATGCATGGCTGTTCTATGTTTTTTATGTTATGTATGTTTTTTTATGCTATGGGCCGGAAGGTAATATGTTATGGGCCGGAAGGCAATATGTTTTGGATCGGAAGGTCGTAGCCTGGAAGGGCGTATTTGTGGTAGGTATTTTGGGGGTATCTCACTAAGCTTTCGGGCTTACAGTTGTGGTTTAATGTTTTTCAGGTTCTTCAGGAGACTGTGGCAAGGCAAAGGCGTGATCGTACCGTTCCTCGCGTTTATGTTTTATGAAATGGACCTGGGAATACTTTGATAATAAACGTATTGAAAACCTTTTTGTAATAATGTTATTAAAATGGATTGTTTTGAAAAGTTTAAATTATGTTGAAAATTTTGGTCGTTACAAGTTGGTATCAGAGCCTTGGTTTGAGTGAATTGGAGGAACACTCGTGTGACTCCAGTCTCAAATCGATGAGGGTTTTCGAAAGAGAATTTAAAATGGTTTTAAAAAAAAAATAAGTAAAGGAGGACGCGATGGTACGATCATCCGGAGCCAGTAAGTAACCCCAAAATTACCATTCATGATATTGTTTTATTGAGCTTCATAGAACAGCATGCTAGTGTTAGGCTAGGGATCTTCAAGATTTCATGATAATGTTGCCTGTGTTTATGATACCTGCTAGCCAAGGGTTTTCCTCTGTTGAGATTTCCAGTGTTCCTCTAGGAGTGAGGATCGAGCGTTTGCTATGTATATTTGTCGCTAGGGTGTTGTGGTAGTACTTCATACAAATATGGGTAGGTGTGAAAGGTAGTGTAGGCCCGTACTATTGAAAGCACAGGACCCATACGCGTATCAGGGAAACCATGACCTCTAGGGTTGGGTTGAGAGTTGGTTCCCGGGATAGTGGGAAGAGTCTGAGGTTTTGTGGTTTATTTTCAGTATGGAGATTTCGAGGCATGCTGGGAGTGGATTCGGGTCAGGATCGGGTGCAGGAGAAGGAGTGGCGGATGGGTCAGTACCGCCCGAGGTTATCGGTCAGATGAGTACGCGCGAGTTGGATGAGAGGATTCGTGAGATCTTGCACGATGAGGTTGCTGCATTGTTCCGGGCCGAGCTGCCGGAACAGTTTGGGTCGATCAAGACTGCCATGGTGGAGTATTTTGATGAGCGTTATGCGGCTCTCACGGAGACGGCTATCGCGGCGGCTATAGCGGCTGTAGCAGCGGCAGGGGGAGGAGATAGTAGAGGTTTTCAGTATCGGGACTTCGATAATACGAAGCCTCCCACCTTTGATGGAGTTCAGGATCCGATCGTTGCTATGAGATGGTTATCAGATGTGGAGGGGTGTTTCTTCACGTGTTCATGCCCTGCTGATCAGAAGGTGAGGTGTGCTCTGAACCTGTTAAGGCTCGGGGCAAAGGATTGGTGGAGATTGACCACGGGGTCATACTCGGATTCGCAGAGGGCTGCGATTTCATGGGATCAGTTCAGAGAGATGTTCAGCACTCGTTATGTTCCACAGGTCGAGAGGGTGAGGTTGGCTCAGGAGTTCCTTGAGCTGAAGCAGGATACGGAGTCGGTGATGGAAATCACTAGGATGTTTACTGAGAGGGCGATGTTTTTCCCTGAGTTCGCTTCGGAGCAGGCTCAGATGTCCCGATATCTGAGTATGCTAAAGAGAGACATCAGACAGTTTGTGTCCGCACAGAGGTGCGAGACCTTGTTGGAGTTGCAGGAGGCCGCCAGGCGGCATGAGTTAGAGATTGAGTTGCAGTTGCGTGAGCTGAGGCAAGCTCCGGTTCAGTCGCAGCCAGTGACGAAACGGTCTAAGACCGTTGATTCCAGGATGGGAGATCAGGGCAGCCACGTTTGTGGAAAGTGTGGGAGGGGTCACGTCGGAGTTTATCGGTCCGGTGGTACATGCCGCAAGTGCGGAAAGGAGGGGCACTATGCGAGGGATTGTCGGCAGTCAGTGCCGGTTCGGGATTCGAGGATATGTTATCATTGTCATCAGGTTGGACACTTGAGGGTCAATTGTCCACAGCTTGCTGCAGGACCGGTGCAGGCCCCAGCACCGGCCACGTTGAGGATCACGGGTGGAGGTCAAAGTGGAGCGGAGCCCCCAAGGGCTTAGGGTCGCGCTTTTCAGCTTGCAGCGGAGGAGGTTAGAGCAGTGTCGGATGCAGCTGCGGGTATGTTTCTTTCTTGTTGTCGTGTTTATTTATGATTATTGTGGAGTATCGTTTATCTGCTAGTCTCGTTGGGTGGTTTTCGTTTTGGTATCCGTTGTTCCTTGAGAGTTTGGCATGGTTATGGGATAGTGTTTCGGGTTTTCGTTTTGGTATCCGTTGTTCCTTGAGGGTTTGGCATGGTTATGGGTTAGTGTTTCAGGTTTTCGTTTTGGTATCCGTTGTTCCTTGAAGGTTGGGCATGGTTATAGATTGGTGTTTCAGGCTATCGTTGGTTATCATTCGTGAGGGTTATTAGTGGAGATATGGCGTTGGTTGAATGTCGGGTAGCATCTGCAGTCTGAGGAGTGGTTAGCTGAGGATTGAGTACTTTTGAGCGGATTGATCAGTGTGGAAATGTGCTTTTACAAAGATTGCTAGTGCTAGTGGGAATTAGTCTGTGTGTAAGCGTTGGGTTTTGTGCAAGGTTAGTTTTGGGAGGTCGGTGATAGCGGCCGGTGGTTGATAGTCAGTGCCCTAAGTGGGAGAGAATTGGAAATTCTCCGGATGATCGATAGACGTGAGAGGTTGTTTAGCTGCTTGGGTTTCGGCGGTATTTCTTTCTGCCGAGAGCAGGATGGTATGGGTGAGTAGCAGGCGTACGGGGCGGAATACAGACCTATGGAATTGATTGTGTAGGGCCTAGGATCAGGATGGGATCGAGTATGTATGGTGGAGATAGAGTTCGGAACCCCTAGGGTGCTAGAACAGTATGCAGGGGAGAATTCCCCGGAGAGATAACTCGAAATGATGAATGCTAGTTGAGCGGTCCGGATAGACTGAAGGTCGGTAGGCGTACCAGTCAGGCCGAAGGCTCGGGGAACGGTCCAGCCAGACTGAAGGCCCTCTAGGGCGGCCCAGATTGGCTGAAGGTTTTGAGAGTGGTCCAGATTGACTGAAGACCTGTTGAGGTGGCCCAGTCATGCTGAAGACTCTGCAGGTATTATCGGATCGGTTCGAGAAATGGGTTTGGTATGTTATGATGTGTTAGCATTAGAAGGTCTGGCCCCGGGTATGCATTGTGAGTAGTGGAGGTGGTGCATGGACTTGAGAGTCCTTGAGAGCAGGTTTAGGACATGTATGTCGCATGCTTAGCTGTCATGCTAAGGGAATGTAAATCCACGGAAGTGGAAGTAGCAGCGCAGGGTTACGATGGGCGTGGTCCAATTATGGTCATTGAGTAGTGAGATTTTGGCAGTGGTATGGAGCACATCCGGGTCGAATGGTTGCTGAAGCTTGGCAAGAATGCATGGATGGAATTTCGGAATTCCAGATAGAATTGTTATGTGGTGAAATGCATCCGGAAGGGTGTTTGGAAGTGTCAGCAGTGTATTGGGGTTTTCATAACCCGAGGACACTAGAGCCAGTTTGGTGCGGTTTTGAGATTTCGGTGGAGAACTCGTGGGAGTTGCTCTAGGGGTGAAGCTCGTTTCATCCTGTCGGCAAGAAAGGTAAAGTTGGGTTTCGGATTTCGATGGTCGTGTCTGGGATATCTTGGTCCGGTGAGTGCCAGGCGGAGCATTGCAGGGATAGTTTCGGAGTAGAGTTGTCGCAGGCTTCGAGGACGAAGCCTAATTTAAGTGGGGGAGAATTGTAACACCCCGTTTTTTAAGTGTTTAATTATGAGTCCCTAAGAATTAAGAGAAAGGTAATTCTGGTCCCTTTCGAGAAATGAGTTTCATCCGAAAAGGTTTCGGATGGGTGTATGTGTTAGAAGTATTGGTCTTCTCATCACCCTCGTATAAATGTAAAGTTATTTGAGAGTGGGTTTAGATTAGAGGAGTTGCGGTGCTTTGAAGTTGATCATTGTTGTAGCTCTTTGTAGTATGAGTGGGAAAAAGGATCCCATGCATGCATGGCATGCATGTAATTTTTGAAAGGTGGCTGGGTACGCCCAGCGTAATGGGACGAAAGGTTGTGGGTGGCCGGGTGAGTACGCCCAGCGTACCAAGGAGGTACGCCCAACATACTCTCAGAAACCCCAAACCCTATTTTTAGGGTCAGCCACTATATAAGGAACATGTTGGTTCACCCCTCAGCCTCCTTATGCTCATCTTCAACCTCAGAGAAACCCTAGATCTCGTATCCTCTCATATTTGGGTGTGTTTGACCTTGGAAAGCTCTTGTTGGCAAAAGAAAGGCTTGAAGGAGAAAAGGGAAGTTGTCAAAGAAGAAGAAGAACGTGTGGACCTTGTAGATCTGAAGAAATACCACCCTTTGGAGCTGGTTTAAGGTATAAAGTTTCTTGCTTGACCTTCATATTGCATAGATCCATGTATTTTGAAGCTTTGTTATCATTCTTGTCCCAAACGTCCTCATCTTGTTACATAGTTCGATTTGGTCAAGATCATCTGTCCTTTCAGACCTTTGGAGAGGTCTTGAGTGATAAAAATGAGGTCCCAAGGGCTGTAGTTGTTCCATGTATGTGATATATAGGTCTTAATGGATTAAGACCTTGGATTAAGAGCTTAAGGATGTCCCAAGTGATAAAGTCTGAGACTTTATGATTTCTAATCATATTTGGCCTATGGATCTGAAGTTTGGGCTTAAGAGCTTAAGCCATTAAGATGTTAAAAGGACTTAATGGATCTCGCAGTTACGCCCCGCGTAGCGGGCCAGTGCCCCATTTTATTTTGGTGATCATTGCGGTACGCCCAGCGTACCAAGTAGGGTAGGCCCAGCGTACTCCTCCTGTGGACTTTACTTTGGGCTTTTGGAGTTGGGCCATTTGTGGGTTGTTGTTTTTTGGGCCAAGTCTGGAAATTATGAATAGAGTATTTTGGGCCCAATTAATATTATGGATATCGGATCTAGGCCCATTTGGTAAGGTGGGCCCAATTTGGTAAATTGGGCCAATGTTGAACTTTGTGTGAGATTTGGACTTTGGTCTTGGCCCGATAAGTGGAAGTATGTTTGACCTAATGCTTATACTTGTTATGTTGGTTAGTTCGGGATTTGCGGAGAGTTGGTGGTTCGAGAGTCTGCTTCTTCCGTTCAGAGTATCGGCATTCGCGAGGTGAGTTATCATCACTATATCGACAGGGTCTAAGGCACCAAGGCCGGCCCTTTATTGGATTGTGATTCGAATATGGTTGTTATGTTGTTGCTTGATATGTCTGCATCCTGGTAGCTAAGATGGTATATGCTAGAGACCTGATTAAGGTCGGTTTCCTGATATGTAGAGTGATGCTATGCTAGTGACCGGTTAGGTCGGTAACCTGGTTAGGGTAATGATATGTTATGTGATCTGCTTGATCGGTTTGTTGACTATGACTGTTATATGATTGTATGTTATGTGCACATGGTTGTTTGGACTGGATATGGGTTGAGGCGGGTCCTGCTTTGTGCTGTAGGCTAAGATACCCAGGGCGGATCGGTTGTTTCGAAGGCCCAGCGAGCGGTCCGGATAGGCTGTAGGCCCCTCGAGGCGGACCAGACGTGCCGAGGCTCGGAGAGTGAACCAGGCCGACTGAAGGCCCGATGCGGGTGGACCAGTCATACTGTAGACTCAGAGAGTGGACCAGGTGGGTTGAAGGCCCGGTGCGGGCGGACCAACCACACTGTAGACTCGAAGGATATGACTAGACTCGGAGGGTGGACCCGGTGGACTGAAGGCCCGATACGGCGAACCAGTCACACAGTATACACGATATGTATGGCTGTTCTATGTTTTGTTACGTTATGTATGTTTTTTTATGCTATGGGCCGGAAGGTAATATGTTATGGGCCGGAAGGCAATATGTTTTGGATCGGAAGGTCGTAGCCTGGAAGGGCATATTTGTGGTAGGTATTTTGGGGGTAGTGTTTTTTTTAGTGAGTGGATTTGTGGAATGCTCCATATGAAATTTAAGTGTCAAATGATAGTAAACTTGAATATGGTGTATTACGAACTGTTAGATGCAAATAAATATAGGCAAATTTATTGTTATGTACGTAGTTATGGCGGCATATTTGCCACCAAAAGAATATGAAATTTAAAAGTGGTTGAAAAAAAATTGATGATTAAAATTCTTTCAGATAGGATATGAATAGTAAAAAATTTAGGTGATTTTGACATTAAAATATGGCGGCACTTTTACCTCCATTTGTTTACCAAAAGAAAACAAAATTTTTAAAATAAGATTATTACTTTTGTTTAGTAAATATTTTACCGCAAAGTTTCTATTGCATATAGAGTAATTAAAAATCTAGAATTTTAAAAGAAAGTAATGTAAGATTTTTTAAAAATGGTATAAATGTTCTTTTACTGATTAAAGTAATCAGCAATTATTGTTTTCTTAAAATTTGTGTTTTTTGTCTGTGGATAATAAAAATGGGACGGAGGGAGTATCTTTTATAGATGATTATACTTGCTATACTTAGGTTTATTTTATGAAAACAAATCTGATTTCCTTGGCATTTACATAAATTTTAGAGCTCTTCTTAAAACTCAACATTCAACTGTGATAAAGTGTTTCAGGTGTGACTTAAGGGTGAATATACCTCTAATGATTTTATTCAGTTACTTGCTTCTAATGGTACCATACGCCAGTCATTGTGTACCGATACTCTTTAGCAAAACGGTGTGGTAGAACGGAAACACCATTATATTTTTGAGACAGGTTGATTATTGCTCTTGAATGCGCAAGTTTCTAGTGCATTTTGGGGAGAAGAAGTCTTAGCTACTGTTTATGTGATTAATTGTGTCCCTATTGCATTGAATTTACGAATGTTTCCTTTTGAGAAGCTACATGGTCATTTACCAGACTACTATGCTCTACGAGTCTTTGGATGTACTTGTTTTGTTCTTCGTCCTCATGTTGAGAGGAACAAGTTGGGACTGAAATATGCTATTTGTGTATTCTTGCGGTATGGTGTTGGGCAAAAAAGATATTGTTACTATGATTCTATGAGTCAAAAGTTATATGTTTCCCGACATGTCACCTTTTTGGAACATATTCCTTTCTACTCGATTCCTGCTACAGACCACGATGTAACGAAGTCGGATCGTTTGCATATTGATCCTTTTGATGAGGATATAGAGGCTTGAGACTCATCTATGCCGCCTGATCCTCCAGTTCAATACATACCTCCTTCTTTAGAGAGTTCCTCAAGTTCTTCTATTCCTTAGTTCGCGCCTTCGACTATTGAGATTGAATACCCACCTCTACCACTCCTCAGGAGGTCTACTCGTACTATCAAGTCCGCCAAGCTTCCAGATTTTGCCTACTCTACATACTCAGGACCATTTGCTTCATTTATAGCAAGCATCCACTGTAACACCCCGTTCTTTAAGTGTTTAATTATGAGTCCCTGAGAATTAAGAGAAAGGTAGTTCTGGTCCCTTTCGAGAAATGAGTTTCATCCGAGAAGGTTTCGGACGGGTGTATGTGTTAGAGGTATTGGGCTTCTCGTCACCCTCGTATGAATGTAAAGTTATTTGAGAGTGGGTTTAGATTAGAGGAGTTGCGGTGCTTTTAAGTTGATCATTGTTGTTGCTCTTTGTAGTATGAGTGGGAAAAAGGATCCCATGCATGCATGGCATGCATGTAATTTTTGAAAGATGGGTGGGTACGCACAGCGTAAGCTGGACGTACGCCCAGCGTAATGGGACGAAAGGTTGCGGGGGCCGGGTGAGTACGCCCAGCGTTCCAAGGAGGTACGCCCAGCGTACTCTCAGAAACCCCAAAACCTATTTTTAGGGTCAGCCACTATATAAGGAACATGTTGGTTCACCCCTCAGCCTCCTTATGCTCATCTTCAACCTCAGAGAAACCCTAGATCTCGTATCCTCTCATATTTGGGTGTGTTTGACCTTGGAAAGCTCTTGTTGGAAAAAGAAAGGCTTGAAGGAGAAAAGGGAAGTTGTCAAAGAAGAAGAAGAACGTGTGGAGCTTGTAGATCTGAAGAAATACCACCCTTTGGAGCTGGTTTAAGGTATAAAGCTTCTTACTTGACCTTCATATTGCATAGATCCATGTATTTTGAAGCTTTGTTATCATTCTTGTCCCAAACGTCCTCATCTTGTTACATAGTTCGATTTGGTCAAGATCATCTGTCCTTTCAGACCTTTGGAGAGGTCTTGAGTGATAAAAATGAGGTCCCAAGGGCTGTAGTTGTTCCATGTATGTGATATATAGGTCTTAATGGATTAAGACCTTGGATTAAGAGCTTAAGGATGTCCCAAGTGATAAAGTCTGAGACTTTATGATTTCTAATCATATTTGGCCTATGGATCTGAAGTTTGGGCTTAAGAGCTTAAGCCATTAAGATGTTAAAAGGACTTAATGGATCTCGCAGTTACGCCCCGCGTAGCGGGCCAGTGCCCCGTTTTATTTTGGTGATCATTGCGGTACGCCCAGCGTACCAAGGAGGGTACGCTCAGCGTACTCCTCCTGTGGACTTTCCTTTGGGCTTTTGGAGTTGGGCTATTTGTGGGTTGTTGGTGTTTGGTCCAAGTTTGGAAATTATGAATAGAGTATTTTGGGCCCAATTAATATTATGGATATCGGATCTAGGCCCATTTGGTAAGGTGGGCTCAATTTGGTAAATTGGGCCAATGTTGGACTTTGTGTGAGATTTGGACTTTGGTCTTGGCCCGATAAGTGGAAGTATGTTTGACCTAATGCTTATGCTTGTTATGTTGGTTAGTTCGGGATTTGCGGTGAGTTGGTGGTTCGAGAGTCTGCTTCTTCCGTTCAGAGTATCGGCATTCGCGAGGTGAGTTATCCTCACTATATCGACAGGGTCTAAGGTACCAAGGCCGACCCTTTATTGGATTTTGATTCGAATATGGTTGTTATGTTGTTGCTTGATATGTATGCATCCTGGTAGCTAGGATGGTATATGCTAGAGACCTGATTAACATCGGTTTCCTGATATGTACATTGATGCTATGCTAGTGACCGGTTAGGTCGGTAACCTGGTTAGGGTAATGATATGTTATGTGATCTGCTTGATCGGTTTGTTGACTATGACTGTTATATGATTGTATGTTATGTGCACATGGTTGTTTGGACTAGAGATGGGTTGAGGCGGGTCCTGCTTTGTGCTGTAGGCCAAGATACCCAGGGCGGACCGGTTGTTCTGGAGGCCCAGCGTGCGGTCCGGATAGGCTTTAGGCCCCACGAGGGCGGACCAGGCGTGCCGAGGCTCAGAGAGTGGACCAGGCCGACTGAAGGCCCGATGCGGGTGGACCAGTCATACTGTAGACTCAGAGAGTGGACCAGGTGGGTTGAAGGCCCGGTGCGGGCGGACCAACCACACTGTAGACTAGAAGGACATGACTAGACTCAAAGGGTGGACCCGGTGGACTGAAGGCCCGATACGGCGGACCAGTCACATAGTAGACCCGATATGCATGGCTGTGCTATGTTCTGTTATGTTATGTATGTTTTTTTATGCTATGGACCGGAAGGCAATATGTTATGGCCGGAAGGCAATATGTTATGGTCCGGAACGCAATATGTTTTGGACCGGAAGGTCGTAGCCTGGAAGGGCGTATTTGTGGTTGGTATTTTGGGGGTATCTCACTAAGCTTTCGGGCTTACAGTTGTGGTTTAATGTTTTTCAGGTTCTTCAGGAGACTGTGGCAAGGCAAAGGCGTGATCGTACCGTTCCTCGCGTTTATGTTTTATGAAATGGACCTGGGAATACTTTGATAATAAATGTATTGAAAACATTTTTGTAATAATGTTATTAAAATGGATTGTTTAGAAAAGTTTAAATTATGTTGAAATTTTTGGTCGTTACAATCCACCATCTGTCTGAACCTGAATCATATAGAGAAGTTGTATTAGATCCTATTTAGCAGAATGTTATAGCTGAGGAACTCACTTCTCTTTAGCATACTCATACATGGGATTTGGTTTCTCTTCTTCCTGGGAAACATATGATTGGTTCTCGTTTGGTGTACAAGATAAAAAAAATCTGATGGGTTTGTTGAGAGGTACAAGGCCAAACTTGTAGCAAAAGGGTATTCTTAACAATACAGTTTTGATTGTGAGGAGACTTTTGACACAGTGGCAAAGATGACAACAGTCAGTACAATGATTGCGGTTGCATATTTTCGACAGTGGAAGCTTTGTCAAATGGATGTCAAGAATGTTTTTTGAATGGTTACCTCAATGAAAAGGTTTATATGTCTCCTCCCCCAGGAATTCAGCACTAGCCTGGTGAGGTTTGTCCGCTTCGCAAAGCTTTGTATGGTCTTAAGCAAGTTCCTCGTGCTTGGTTTGAGAAATTCTCCATAGTGATTACCTCTCTTAGATTTGTTCAGAGTAATCATGATTTGGCTTTGTGTGTTAGATGCTCGAGTGTAGGACGAATTCTTTTGTCCTTATATATGGATGGCATGATTATTACTAGTGATGACCATGGTGGTATTGAGTCTCTGAAGCGTGATCTAGCTCATCATTTTTCTATGAAGGATTTGGGCTTGCTACGTTATTTCTTGGGTATTGAGGCAGCTTAGTCTAAAAAAGGGCATCCTCTTTCTCATACTAAATATATATATGACTTGTTTACACGGGTGGGCCTCTCTAACAATCAGATTGTAGATACTCCTCTTGAAACTAATGCACGGTACTCTCCTACTATGGTGTTCCTTTGTCCGATCCAAATCATTACCAGACTGTTGTAGGAAGTTTGGTTTATCTCATAGTTACCCGTCCGGATATTGTTCATGTTACTCATGTTGTTAGTCAGTTTATTACTGCTCGTACCTCTGTTCATTGGAGATTTGTTCTCCATATTCTGAGATATCTTTGTGGCACTCAATTTTAGACTCACTTGTTTCCCTCAACGTCTTCTCTTGAGTTACATGCCTACAGTGATGCTGATTGGGATGGTTATCGTCATGATCGTAAATTCACCACAAGATTTTGTGTCTTTCTTGGAGAGTCTCTCATTTCA
The DNA here is from genome assembly GCF_052625555.1 of Lactuca saligna. Taxonomy (NCBI): domain Eukaryota; kingdom Viridiplantae; phylum Streptophyta; class Magnoliopsida; order Asterales; family Asteraceae; genus Lactuca; species Lactuca saligna. The sequence continues at coordinate 147,280,868 of NC_136424.1, read as the reverse complement.
TGGAAGAGCAAGAAATAGGTTGTTGTCTCTATATCTTCCATGGAGGCTAAGTATCGTCCTATGGTTGTGACTACATGTGATATTCTCTGTTTACAGTGGCTTCTTGTAGATATGGGGGTTCACATTTCTTCACATACTCCCCTAAATTGTGATAACAAAAGTGTGATTCAAATTATGAAGAATTATGTTTTCCACGAGTGGATAAAGCACGTTGAGATTGATTGTCACTTCACCTCCCATCACTTATAGCTCGGAACCATATCCCTTCTGTTCGTTTCATAAACCTTGCAACTTGCAGATTTTTTTACGAAGGTTCTATCGGCATCTCGATTTTGTTTTTTGTGTGAAAAACTCTTAATGTTTATTATTGTGGCATTGTGAGTTTGAGGGGGGTGTTAGCCTATATGTAGTTAACTCACTTGTTTATGGGCCCTTTAGCCTTTAGCCCATTTGGGTTTGGTGTCTTGACTAGTATTTATTCTCCTCTTTCTTTTTCTTAGCTTTCATACATTTCATCTAGAACACTTGTAACTTTTCTATCTCAATAATCATATGGCTTAATTATCAATCACTTCCAAAATCTTGCAATCCATGGTTTTTGATACCATCAAGGCTTTAGAAAACCACATGGTGAAGTAGTTTTCATGAAATGGAGGACACTTGATAAAGGATTTGGACTAGAATTCATTGAATGAAGACATAATGACCTAACTTTTGTATAGAACATATATTGCAACGATCATATCTTTTAAATAAAGTCTAAAATGCTACATTGATAACAATTACTGGGCCCAATTGTACAATAAACCTTAAGTGAAGCACGAACGATGGAAAAACTAATTAACTTTATTAAAAAGATTCTTAATACAAATATAATAAAATACACCTTAGATTATTATTATTATTATTATTATTATTATTATTATTATTATTATTATTACACTCTCTAACCTCTATTAAATCTAGAAAAATAACTCTCACAAACTCGCATACTAAAGTATACAAGATCATAGAATAAGAATTACTTAGATATTAATGTTGAATAACAAACTTCCTAAACATATTAGATTACTTCTATGTGGGTCATGAAATTGGATGTTTATGTATTCATCTCCATATATAAAATTTAAAATCCATATTCATAGTATTCATATTGACAAAGACTGACTTGGTTACACGTTGTTGATCTTCTGTATGCATATAGAATTCTATGAGATAAGTTATCCATGCTTTAAGCGGCTCAAGTTGTCAAGGGCAGATCAAGTAGTCTAGGCCATGTTGTATTAACCATGTCCTTACACCTAACTTAGTTAACTCAAGCAGACTATAATTGACAGCTTATTCATAATAGTTTTGAACATCGTCAATGTAACACCCAAAAATTTGAGGAGCAAATTTAGGTATAAATCACCTTTTGAGGATTCAACAAGGCATGTCCAGATAAGAAGATGTGTGGGTTTCATTTTGGGCAACACAACATGTTACCTCTTGGAACATGGTGTGTTGATGGTTGGAATGAAACCCTAATCTTCTGGGTTTTGCTCCATATTTAAAGGAATGTGGAGGCTAGGGCTTGTTCACCCTCATCCTCCATCATCCCCTCAAGCCCTGAAAGAAACCCTAATCATCTTTCCCCTATTTTTGAATATAGTTGGGTGTTTTTTGAAGCCAAAGAAGGAAGAAGGTGGAAGAAGGAAGAAAGGATCTAGCAAGCAAGCCCCAATTCTTCAATTTGGCATTATGTTGGACCTTTTTAGGTGTCCAAGACTTGATTTTTATCATTCTAAGTTGTTAGATATTGGATTTTCTCCTTTTTTCTTCTTATTCTTAGATGTTGGAATTGTTGGATCTCATAAAGTTTGCAACTTTATGAATCTTCAGGTCAAGGTGACCTAGTATTGTCTTGGATCTGATCTATAATCAAGTTTTCATGCCATGCATAAAGATTAGGTCATAAATCCTCATTTTGATCTAATATGGGTTCAAGACATGTATTGGCATGCATGTCTAAAAAGCACCAATGTTTGGGATGGTTTTGGTGTTTGAATCACTTCTGGAAAGGATGGACTTCAGGCCTTAAGGATTAAGGGTATTTTGGTTAAGCCCTTTCATTATCAAGCTTGTGATTTGGGTTTTTGGACATTTTTGGTAGTCCCAATGGATAAAGTTGGAAACTTACCCTTCTTAATCACATTTTGGTCTAGATATGAGCTTTAGAGCTCTTGAAGTAGAAAAGGCAGCAGAATGTATTAAGTTGTTGGAACTCGGGCGAATACGACGTGTTTGCAAGTCAACACGGCGTGTTGGTTGAGGTTTTCCCGACAATTTGGATGCTGGAGGAACACGACGTGGCCAAGGGGAACACGACGTCTTAGGTCAACATGGACTGTTAACCCTGACCTTTGACTTTGACCAAGTTGGGCCTTGGGGGTATGTTGGACCTTGGGGGTATTTTGGGATCGTGATGGAATTGGTCACTTGGTGGAAATAGGTATCGGTTAGAGAGCTGAGATTCGGAGTCAGTCGTCATCAGTTTTGTCTAGTCTGCGAGGTGAGTTTTCCTCACTGTACTTACAGGTTGAAGGCACCAATTCTGGCCCATTGGATTGATATCATGCTATACATTGATATATTGAGTATGGAATAGATCTGCATGATTATATGCTAGTTGCCAATATGCTTATCCCGATATATGTGTAGGACTACATGTGATTCTGTCTACATGACATACTGTATTAGCTTGTGATCTATTACATGAGACATATTGTGGTGGGTTGAGGTTGTACTGCTTTATGTTGTAGCCAACAAACCCAGGAGAATTTCAGATATGAGTTGAGGGCCAGTTGGCATGCCTGACTTATACTGAGGGCTCGGAAGCATTCCAGATATGAGCTGAAGGCCAGTTGGCATTCCATAATTGTACTGAGGGCTTGAGATGTATTGTATTGGGTTGATGTTTTACTACTTCATGTTGTAGCCAAGAAACCCTGGAGCATTTCCAGTTATGAGCTGACGGCCGGGTGGGGCTTGCCATACTCATACTGAGGGCTCAAGTGCATTCCAAATACGAGTTGAGGACCAGGTAGTATGCCAGACTCCTACTAAGGGCTTAAGAGTATTTCATTCTGATGACTAGTTTACGTTAAGAAGCAAGCCAGACATAAGCGTTGGGTCCTGAAGGCAAGCCAAACTTATATTGTAGGCACGGGAGCAAGCCAAATACAAACTGTGGGCCCGATAGGCAAGCCGAACTCAAACTATAGGCTCAGGGGTAATCCAATCTTTTAGTTGTGGGCCCAATACATGTTATTTGAATATGTTAATTGTTCGTGTGTTGGTATTTTGGGGGAAAGTCACTAAGCTTTGTGCTTATAGTTTTGGTTTATGGTTTCAGGAACTTTAGTAGATCGTGACAAGGCGAAGGCATGAACGTACACATCCTTGGTTTTATATCTAATTGGATATTGGGAGACTCTAATTTCAAATAATGTTGTGAAATAATAGTTTTGTAACACTTCCAAGTGGGAGATTGTTGGATTTGGTGTCTAAAGCCCATAACTATAACTGGGATGAACTTGACCCGATTGTAGCATAGTCCTTTTGGGTTGCCTTCACCGGTGCAATTTGTTAGGATAGACTTTTGAGAATGAGGTTATTTGTAATTTATTAATATATTAATATGAAATCATATTATTTAATTAGTATTGATCAAGAGTTAATTTTGTGGTCAGAAGAGACTAATTAAATATATGGGGATTGATTATGTAAATCAATGATTCTTATAGTGTGGGCCAATGATCCATGATTATTTAGATGGGCTAAACCAATGAGATAATCAATGGAGGTAAAACCCATGGAGCATAAGAATGAGAAAGGTCATGGAGCATTAGGGTTTGCATGAATGTAACCCTAGCTTAGCAACACTATAAAAGCATACCCCTAGTCCCAAAATCGAACCCCATTCATTCTAAGAGAGTGAAGTTGATTTTGTGCTAAGTAACCTATTCTCTGAAGCCTCCTCTTTTATATTAGTGTTTGTGAACCATTAGAGGCATCACACTTGGGGTGATCAAGCTTTCAAAGGTCAAGAACTACAAGTCCTTCTAAGAGGTAAGACATCTAACTAGTTATAATGTTTAATTGTTCAATTGTATGCTAGTTGGGGAGAATGCTTTGGAAAAATTGAAAATGCATGTATAATTAGAGAAAACATAGATCCAAAGCATTTAGGGTTGCATGTGTACCATAGGAGTTTTATAGTGCTCAAAACCCAACAGTGGTATCAGAGCCTAGGATTGTTTTCTGTTATACTTGATGCTTGTTATTTTTTCAAAGTTGAAAAAAGTTAATTTTTGGCCTCTGACTGATGAACTCGTCGGTCCACTGGCTGACTCGACGAGTTCACTCATTAACAGATCTACTCGACAAGTCAGTTCATGCACTCGACGAGTTGCAGGCTCTGGTTGTAGAAATTCGAGGTTTTTGCCATAATTGGATTAAGATCATTATCACAAAGTATTTTGAATCATAAAATCTATTTTTTCTGATATGGTAATGATCATCCTCATCCAATCACAAGATAATTGTCAAAGTTTTAATATAATTGTTGGTTTATATGATAAACAACGTTGCTTGCAAATTATTGACTTGATATTATCTTGTTTATGAGTTTAGCTAGATCAATCTTGAATTATATGATAATTTTAGTTGTTGAAAAATTGATCTTAATGATTTTAATAACCTCCATAACTTTTTCTCAAGTTATGGAAAATTAAAAGTCTCATCTTTAAAAATGCATTAAACTCATAAGTTATGAATTCCCAGAGTGATCAAAAGATAGTTGTCAAAATTCTTATGATAGTTGTTAGTTTATAAGCCAATTATTTGTATCATTTGATTTGAAACTATTTTTTCCTTATGAGTTAGTGTAGATCATGGTTAAAAAAAATTATATGATAATTTTCCTTGTTAGAATTATGTTCTTTAATGGGTTCTATAACTTGTCCTTAAGTTATGGAACATGAAAAGTCTTATCATAAATGTTTTAATGAACTCCATAACTTGTCCTCAAGTTATGGAAAATCAAAACTCTTTTCATAAAACCAAAATTAACTCAGAAGTTATGGAAACCAAGAGTTTTGAATAGTTTCAAAACTTGTCCTCGAGTTTTGGAATTTGTAAAGTCTCACTAATGAAACTTTAATTCCAAACCCTAGACTTTTAAAAGTTAAAATTCAACCATTATACTTTATAATATTATATATATATATATAAGACAAGTCGGTCTTACCGTTAGTAGGCCTCATTCACGAAGTCGATCGATACGGAGGGTATAAGGTTACTGCCTATAAAATGGTGGTTTAATGGGTGTCCACTCTCACCCACTGTTTCCTTGACTGGTGGAGGGTCGTTAGCTGAACGTGTAGGATAGGACATTAATTCTCCCCCATTAAAAGTATAATGATAAATATAAAGTAACTAAGCTTTTATTAAATTTCCAATCTTAGTTACTTTAGGAAAATGTGAAAATGGTGCTAATCCATGAAATTACTCTTTGCACCTTGTTAAGTTGTTAGTGGAACATGTGTCGTTAATCGACACACTAATCTAGGACTGACAATCTGTGGAAAAGGGTAGCTTTATGTTAATCATAGATCGATAGAGCGTGTGTGGTTAACCGGCACATTGATTAGGTGATTTGTAACATTGAGTGTACCAAGCTAATTTGCATGGTTATTCACACCTTGTTTGTGATCCTCACAATCGAGATTTAAACATGCCATTGAAAAGTTCAATGAATCTCAGAGGATCTAGGAATTTCAATCCAATTAAAACTTAACAATCCATTTCGTTTTTCATGGTGGAAATGAGTAAATTATCATTTACCTACCTTCAGATATTTTACAATTGGATTACGTCATCCCTCTTCACAATTGTAAAATATTGTGTTGGGTCCTAGCCTTAATATTTCGTTTTGGGTGTTATATTAAGGATTTAAATCAACTAACTTGAATTTCTCCCTTTATAGATGTCTAGGTCAGACAACTATGGTTTTTCCGAATCTGTTGGAAAAGGCTTTCCACATGAAGATGATATTCCATAATATCATACTTCACTTCCTACACCTCCTCCAATTATTCTCCCTAACCCACATGTTCGAAGACTTGAAAAGTTCAAGGTCACTCCAGCCCTATTGGCAAACAAACATGAAGATGGAAGATCGGTGTACGCATATGTTTTGGAGATGAAGTCACACATTGACATGCTGGGAATGTTAGGAGTCGATGTCTCAAGGAAGTTGGTTATTGACTTGGTTCTTTAGTCACTTCCTGAGTCGTATAGTCTGGTTGTTAAAGGCTACTATATGACAGACCACGATGTAACCCTTATTGATCTTACCAATTTGCTTGTTGTTGCTGAAGCTGCAATGATTTGGCACACTGGTAAAGCAAATTTGATTAGAAAATCTACTTCCCAAACTTCCATGGACATTGACAATGTAAAAGGAAGCTGAAAGGAAGAGTAAGCTGATTCTGATCGCAAAGAGATGGATTTCAATCGTATGGTTTGATGATCGGATTTTTGAGCTGCTGCTTAAGAGTTATGATAGATTGCTGAGAAATTTGTAATAACATAGTTTTTATTTGTAATTGCTTTGTAAGGAAAAGTTTTCCACAATTATATAAATAAAGAAAAAAAATTTATTTTATCTTATTTTATATTTCCTTGCAATGGCATATGTGAAAATTGATGTTTGTATTTTTAGCAATATGGATTTGATTCTTTCGTTTGTAATAGAGTTAAAAAATTTACCAAATAAGGAAAGATTTTCATCACCTAAGTTTCAGTTTGATAGAAACTTGGAATCATGCAACTTGTATTGTGTGATGAATGAGAAACTTCGTCTTTGGGAAATTAAGACTAATTCCTTGTTCACATGTATATGTGAGTTAAGTGAAGGACTAAGGGATCAGGTACACTTGGTTGTGTGCTAGTTAGGTCCACCACAAAGAACGATAAAGACTATTTGTTATGGTTTACTAAAGTTAGTAAATATGGTTATGCTTACAAGATTAAGTATAATTCTGAGTCATTGAAAAGTATCAATGTATAGCAGAACGAATAGGAAGAATCAAAGTCAGCAGAAAGATAAAAGTTTATCTAATCTAAAAAGATGGGATAGTACTTGAGTATCGTGTTTTATAATCATCTGAATGATTATGAAAACCATATCACAATTTGATCCTCTTAGGACGCCTTAGTTCATTTGTTTGGCTAAGAAGAGGAATCATGAACTGTTGAAATGGTTAAATCAATAAAGATGAATCATACTTCATTCTGAAATCAAATCTTAGAGTCATACTCCAAGATTGTATATTGAGTGACATATCAGCAAATGTAGAGTAAAATGTTTTCTTACTCTTGTACATTTGAAACTAGTAAGTTGTGATGTTTTGGATAAGACAAAGACCAACTAAGACCAATTGTGTGAAGTGTTTGTCTTGATAAGAAACCGCACAAACTCTTTAATATTTTTTTTGTCAATTAATGTTCATTGACAAAGTGAATATTATATGTCAAGAGGTCGGTGGGAGTCTTAAAGATCTTGAAGAGTTTCAAGAACTAATCAAGAGTAAACCTATTCTTAATCACTAGCACACGACTTGAGGTAAATAACCTATCGTGTTGACATCTTCTTATTTTTGTGCCCATTCCAGTTGGTTGACTATACATTTGAGTTCTCTGAGTTCTCAATTGTTTGCATTACAACCTGGAAGCAATGTCAGACCCTTGTACTGCCAGGTAGCAAGGAATTAAGATTGAACAAGTTCAGTCCATATTAGTTTGGATTTGTCACTAAACTTGTCTTAAGATTATGGTTATGACAAATTCACATGGATAGGAACACATACACCATAAAAATCTAAGTTTCATAAGGTTCTCTCCAATTCATGAAAATGATTGTGAGGAAACGCTTTCACTAAGTAGATTTTACAGATTTAGCAATTGTAATATTTGCATTCTCAAATGCGATTATGACTACGACATCCCTCTTCATATTTCGAATTGTGAGAAATGGCAAAAGGTCTAAACATTTGAGATTTATTGCTGTAAGTTCTAAAATTATTTAGACACACATATGAGCTTTCTAATAAAAGGTGTGTGAGCTTAGATAAAGTCTTATCGAAACATCTCGTGTCAGAAATTTGAGCTTTGGTAACAAAATCAAAAAAGTATGGATTTCTAGAAGTCCAACTAATTTCTGGATTTATGTCACAGTTAGTGGGAGCATCACTACAAGAAAAAGTTGAAATAACTACGGAAATTTTCTACGAAAGTAAAATCCGTAGTTACTCTGCTACGGATTATGCTACGGAATGGCTTGTCGTAGCTATTTTGCTATGGAACTTGCTACAAAATTACATTATGTAGGTAATATTTGAATAACTATGGAATTTTGCTACAAAATTAAAAACCATAGTTATTCTACTATGGAATATACTACAAACTAGTTAGACGTAGGTATATTTGCTACGGAATTAACTACAAAATTGCATTCTATAGCTAATATTTGAATAACTACAGAATTTTGCTACGCAATCGGAGTCCGTAGTTATCATGCTACGAAATCTGCTACAGAATTATAACGTGTAGGTATTTTGCTACAATTGTTGCTACAAATTAAAGTTTGTAGTTACTTTGCTTCATAAATTGTTACGGAATCAAAAATCTGTAGCTATTTTGCTACAAAATTTGCTACCGCATCTAAGTTTGTAGCTAGCTTGCTACGACATTTGTTACGGAGTCAAAATCCGTAGCTATGTCGCAAAATTTGCTACAAGATCATAGGTTATAACTATCTTTACTATAATATAAAAACCATAAATATTATACAATAGAATTTTCCAGTATGCAATTTTAACTCACCATGACTTATTTTTATAGAAAATGTATTTAAATGGAAATAAACATGTAATGCTCTATTTTTTATGATAATTGTTTCAAAAATCGAATGTTAGTTAAATTAATAATTATATAATTAAGGAGAATAATTTTATGTAATTTTGTGGGTGATAAAACAAATAAAAAAGATCCGATAAATATTAAGTGGCTAAATAATAAATAAAGAAAATAATAATAATAATAATAATAATAATAGTAATAATAATAATAATAATAATAATAATAATAATAATAATAATAATAATAATAGTTAAGATGAAATAACATCCATGAATCAATAATAAAAGATAATGAAGAATTAGGGGCTAAAAGTGTCACAGTTGAAAACTTACTGTGAAAATAAACTTATTTTGAGGTATTTTCCGTCATTATGGGAAAATCAGGGTCTAAATTGAAAAATTGAGGTTTTTCTTCATTATACTCGACTGGATAAATTAGGGAGGATCGGGATTGGATTTTTGGCAGCCCACGATTTCAAGAAACACATTTATAAGCCCTAATCTAACCTTAATCGATCTAGGACCAAATTATGTGCGTGTTTTCATTTGCCGGTCGAGAAAAGGGTCAACATGAAGGATAGTTGCGATCGGAAGGAGGGTACTATCGGACTTGGTGTTACCGGAGGTGCTACTTGTAGGGAAAAGGGTGTCGGGTGGAGTGTTCCAGTCTCATTCTAGTTATTGGGTAATTCTTCATCTCTTTTTCTGATCTCTTTTTCTTCTTTCCACTGTAAAACCACCAAGGATCGCCACTGGCAGCCTCTTACCGCCACTGTGAGTCAGCTTTTGCCACCACAGGCCACCATGGTTTGGTGGTTGTGGTATTTTGGTCTGAGGAAGTCCTAGGCTAAGACATGAAATGAATCTTTATACATTTTTATTATTATTTTGTTAAGCCCTAACTTTATACTCCATTAAGTCATGCATTAAGACTTTTGAGTAAAGTTGTTTTGTATATTTTGGAAACCTCATATGTAGTCAATAATTATATTAAAAATGTTAAACTATAAACTTAACCATTAAGTCCTTAATGAATGAAAAGCTAAAATGGCATATTTTTCCAATTCTGCCCTTCAACTTCAAAAATCCGTTTGAGGCAATCCGAATATCTAAAAATTATGAGACTTAGTTTTCTGGAATGCTTAGTATTTGAATCAATTTTCCAAATTCTTGAAAGCAAGTTGTTGTTGGAGGACAGGATTGTAAGAAAAGAGTTTATGGGTTTGGATCATATGACATCCCTATTTTTCTTGAAAACTCTTCTCAAATATGCATTTCACTAGATAGTAGTTCGGAAAATCATCATCTCTATTCAAAGATCCAGAAACTAGAGGAAACCATACATAAACAAAGGATAGAGTTGGGTGATGTGAAAAACATGGTCAATGATATGAGAAACACAAATAATTAATGATATATTTTTTATTGATTGCATGTTTAGGATTTCTAGTTGAGTTTAACTATTAGATTAATTTGATTGGTGTAACGCCCCGGTTCATGGTACATGAATTTATTATACTTAATTAATTGTTTCTGGTATATTTAACTATAAAAAAAATAATAAGGTGGGGTAATTAGGGCTAATTATGGACCCATTGTGCAATGGAATTGTTTTTAGGGTTAGAGGAGTCGTTATGTCAAACTTAAAGGGCCAAATGTTATGTTTTTGAAGCCTTGGACCCCCTTGATCGGACACCAACTTAGGGCAGCCCATAATCACGTCCAAAAGGCCTATTAAGCCTAAAAAATGCGGCCTAACCCTATGAAGTCAAGGGGGTGCCGTTTTTTTTTCTTTTGTGTAGCCGTGAGTGAGAAGGGAGAAAAGAAAGAACGGGAGTGGAGAAGAAGGGAGCATCGAAAGTGAAGGTTGGGAGGAGGCTACGACATCTTCATCAAGGGAGAAACATTCATCATTCTCAAGTAAGTCATGCAATCTTATTCTCCTTCTTTCTCTTCTACCTTTAAACGAAATCTTCACCACCACCACCGCCAAGGTGGTGGCAGTCACTGCCAGCCACCACTGCCACTATGGCAGTGGGTAGTGATGCCCCAAGGTGTTTTGAGGGCTAAGTGGTTACATGGGTTGTTTTGGACTTTTGGTCCCAAACCTTAAACCCTAGTTGGTATTCTTCCTATGAGGGCATTGTAATTATTTTGATGTTTTATACAAGAAATCTCAAGAAAAGGGGTTGAGATTTTCATTGAATTCTATATCAATGAAGTAATCTACTGTTATGAACTCATTTTACTGATTATAAGCCTCATTGGATAGGTCTTAATGGGTTAAGAGGTCAAATTAACCCTAAAAAGACAAAGCTGTGATTTCAGGATTTTACCCTAATCTGTCCATATCTTTGAGAGATGATATCTCGATCATATGAAAACCTTTTTAGTCGAAACCAAAAGCCAGAGTTTCTTTCTTGAGTCCTATACATTTAATTAGTTTTGACCAAAGGCCAGAAATGCCCCTAACTAGGGTGAAATCGATCATTTACCAAGACTGGTCCGTAATGAACTGTTTTGCGAGGCAGTTTTGTAAAAATCGTCAAAAATTGTAGAAAAATCGTACAGCAGTGTGCGAATACTACTTTTAAAGCTAATTACCTGTACTTAATGGATATAAAACAGTTTTGAAAAATAAGATGTGTAAGGGGGGTAAAACATGTCCCAAACAAGACTATAATTTCTATGTATAAACCTGAAAAAAGAAAAAGAAAAATAACACTAAAGCCATTATACTTTTGAGACATAAAAGTACCATAACTTAACTCTTTTTGGTCATTATTAGGAATTTGAAGGTTAACCTAGTGTGAAGGTGTGTTTGTATTATTTGAAGAGTGTTTGACTGGTAGAAGTGAGTTCCTCACTTCATAACCTTAGAGTATTATATGCTTACTGTTAGGTCGGGTGAGACAATGAACTATATGGTTGACAGTTAAACTAATACTTGTTGCATTAGTTATGTTTGATGTACTTATTTGTTATGTGGAATGTATATGCATGATATGTTTGGGCTTGATGGCTGAATACCAAGTCAATATTTTGGGTCTTGACGGTTGAATACCGAGCCGACAGATCGAAGGCCATTGTGCCAAGTTAGGGGGACCGAATGCAGAAACACCAAGTTTGTGGACTCGACGGCTGAATACCGAGTCTTTATTTGGGTGTTTTTTGGTATTTGTTCCCAAATAGACACAAGATATATGATATTAATGTTTATATGTTATATGGATGTTTGCATATTTTGTTGGTGGCATGATAAGTAGGAGTAGGGTGTAATATTTCTAATGTTATGTTGTGTTGGAAGTCACTAAGCTTTGTACTTACCATTTTATTCTATAAATGATTATTACAGGTACATCGGGTACCAACAAGGGTAAGGGTTCGACTTAACTGTACACTGACGAGGTTGAAGATTGGGTCCGTGTCATAAATTTTATTACGAATTTTAGGGCTTTTATTATTCTATTATAACTGAGTTATAACAAATGGTTTATCTACAATATGTTTGAAATTAATAAATTGGGGATTTGAGTTTTATAAATTGCTTAAGTTATATTATGGATGGATGTTTTTTTAACAAAATAAATGTTTCGAAAAGTTTAAATTTATTAGAAAATTTTGGGATACTATAATTGGTGTTTTGGACAAAGTGAAATTTTATTTGATGATAAACTATGTTTTTATTAAGAGTTTATGTAATTTCTTTTACTGTTTAATGCAATTTTATAATGTTGATTTTGTTACTAAGTTTTTTTGGAAAAAGTCGACTTATTTTTGTATTTATTTTAATTAATTCTGTCACATTTTTATAGTTGAATTGTTATGGATGTTGCTATGAAACATATTCTATTAAACTTTTTCATAACTAGGTTGTGGTAAATTTACTACAACATATTTGATACATCATAGTAAATTTACTATCGAATGTTTGCTACAATATTATCCATCGTTGATTTGCTATGAAAATTAGCTACGAGGCTAGTTTGTAGTTAATTTGTAACAAAATTAGGTAATAGTAAATTTACTACCGAGTACTAGCTACGCCATTACCCATAGTGGATTTGCTAGAGAAACTAGCTACGAATTTAGTTTGTAGTTAATTTGCGACAGATTTACTACGGATCGGGGCGTAGTTAATTCACTACGGACATGCTACGGAAATAAATTGTAGTTAATTTGCTACAATGTTGCTACGGATGTAGTCCATAGCAAGTTTTCTACGAAATAAGTCTGTTGTAAATTCCATTGTGAAGGTGCTACGGATTCCGTAACGAACCTTTACTAACGAAGAATTTGCCTACATAATGGATCCGTAGCAAATTCCGTTGCTAATCGATTTTAACTACGGAATATCATGTTTTAGCTACGGAATTTTTCCGTCGTTATTTCGACTTTTTCTTGTAGTGCATAAATGTTATGCAAGTAACAAAATAATTGTTATTCTAGTGGGAGCATAATTATTAGAGTAAGTTTTGCAAGTTAGCAATGTTAATTATAGGAAACAAAGTTTTCAATTCGCAAAGTTGCAAGGTTGAAAAGTTGTTTTGCTATAATTAAGAGAGAGGAACTTATACTTAATTTCAATTCTAAAAGTTTAGATTGAGATTTTAATCAAATTTAGTCAAGAGTTTATATGAATGCCATGTTGAAATGATTCAACATTGGAAATTCTATATATGGAAATATTATAGCAAAAGACTGGTCAAGTATCATGTCTTTAGTTAAGATTATGTATCGTATCCCATATGCTTCGGGTATAGGATCGATTGCATATGCTATAATATTCATGTGTTCTAATTTTCCAAATTCCTAGGGAATTAAGAGGGAAAAAGGACTAGAACTAGACATGACTAAAGTTATTAAAACTGCTAAGAACAATCCAAGGTTCGCCAAAGATTGGTTGCTTATGGATAGTTGGAAGTATAGTTATGGATGGACCATATTGACATTATTATGGATAGATAGGATTCTGTTGGAGTGCAAAGTTCTTCATTCATGACTTTGTCAATGTTTGACTTTTGTAAAACCCACTTGCATGTGGTGCTTTAGCCTTTAGACACATGAGAGATAGAGAGTGAGAGAGAGAGACATGTAAACACCTCTATAAATAGTGGGTTTGTCCACTTGTAGATGTGTGCTTGGGAGATGTAGAAGTGAGTGTGTAAGTGTGTGTTAATTATGTAGTCTAGATCTAGATCCTTTTTGTGTAACACCATATACATTCAATATATCTCTTAAACACCCAAATCACCATGTTCAATTGTGTAATCTTTAATTCCGCATGCCAAACCATGTTCTTAATTATGTCACTACAATTGGTATCAGAGCGAGTCTTCAAGATCAAGGTGATATTTGAAGAACGATTCTCGGTTTGGCAATTTTTGTCGCAATTTGATCAATTTTGGTGAGTCTCTCTCTATGATCTCTCTTAATTTCATTGAAATCGTGCGTTGTGTTTTTTTTTATTTGTGATTGTTTGACTCATTGGATCAAATTTTCTTTGAAAAACCCATTTGTTATGATCCACTAATTTTTCCGTTGATCAATAATCCTATTCGTTTGATTCAATTCGATATTCTAGATGCTAATGTTCTTTTGAATCAAATAATAACCCAAGAAATAATCATTTAATGTTCATTGAAATTGAAATACTAAGAATTTTTTTTTTGAGATGATCAGTTTTGAGCCCAAACAAAAACTTTGAGTAATGTTCATTAAATTCTAAGCCCAAACTTTTTGAATTTAGTATTGTTTATGAACCATTTTGAGCCCATAAAACCAATCGATCCGATATCTTTAATGGAGTCCAACTGTCATCAAATGTGATTTAATTCTAAATATCGTTGTTCTTTGTTCGATATGAAAATATGCATTTATCAGTTGTATCATCGATTCCATATATCTCAGTTTTTTTTTATTTTTAATTCGTGTTGTTATTGCGTATCATTCCTAAAAATCGATTAGTTTTAATTGTTCATTTGAACTTGTGAATCGATTTATATAACGTATTCCATCACAAAATCGATTATGATCGAGTTATAGCCAAGAAATCGAAATTTGGATTTTTGATTTGGATGAATATGGTCAAGAACAGTTAAAGATGGTGAAGAACAATTGAAAAACACTTTCTGATCTGAAATCGGGCAAACGAATTATGAATTTCATGTTTATGATTCTTTGACTTTGAAAAGTCAAACTGTGAAACACTCAAATCCGACATTCTGGAGCTGATTTATGAATTGGAGATTGATTTTGTTCAATATAAGTTGGTTTGGGGCTATAGATCTTGAAATCAAGTCTAATTTGGTGGTTAATTTCGAATTTGATTGGATTGAAATTCTTGGTGCCGATGACAGTTCATATGCTTTTTGTTTGATTCTTGAAATTGATGATCGATGCTTGATAACGGAAGAATCACTTGGTTTTGATTATTAATTTGCGAAGACTATTTTGGGTTATTAAATGGTTTGGGATCTAATGGTTGAACTGGAAAAGCGAAGGCATGATGTTAATTGGGTTGATGTTTTCGTTTTTGAAAGCGATGATTCAAAGTCGATTTTGGTTGCTTAAAAACGAAGCCTTGCTGGTCGATAAAAACAAAGCCTTGGTTTTTTTTTCTCGATGATTTGGGAAGAACAGTAAGAAACGAAGACTGTAAGAACGAGAATTTGATTATGGAGATCTTGAGGTCAAGAAAAGAAACGAAGGGTCTATGAATGGATTGCAAAAAACGAAGGGTAATAGATGAATGAAAAAAAAACAAAGAACTGGAACTGGGTTAACATACGAAAAAGAAAATCAAAATTTCAACTTCAGTCCCTGAAGCTACGGATGTTTAACAATTTTTTCAAGTCTTCGTATAAATGGAGGAGTCTTCGTGTGCTTTGGTATGGAAAAGGAAAATTTTTCAAAAACAACCCCTGAACCTTCGAATTTTTGTCACTTCGAAAATTAAAGCAAGTTTCGTATGTTTAACATTTTTCACTCAACTTCGAGAAAATTGTTTGTGGCTTCGCATTTTTGGTACAAGTCTTCGTATGTTTGAGAGAAAGGGCAGAATTTACGAAGATGGTCCCTGAAACTTCGAATTTTTGGCAGTTTTCATCCAAATTCGAAAAAGGATTATTTTTTGCTGAAAATTGAAGATTGTGCATTTCAGGCCCCTGCAGTTTGTGCAAATTGACGTTTTTTACCAAGAATTGGAAAAGGGGGAGATTTTTGCATATTTTTCTGTTTTGGGCGCAACGGGTCACTGCAGAATTTTAAAATTGACAATTTCTACCCATTTTTGAGAAATTTTGTCAAAGGCGATCCGTGAACGACAATAAAAATTAAATATTTTTTTGGTTTTCCGGATTGAAGCACAAAGTTTATGCCACATGTTAAGGGGGAGTTTTGACATGAAAAATTCCAAATAGAGCACGTTCTTTTTTCCTTTGGAGTTTTATAATCAAATTTCGATTATAAAAAGGGGGGGAAGTTTTATATGGAAATTCGAACTTGAATTTTTCATATTACGCGGATTTAAAGACCGAAGTGATCTTGAAGTTTTGAAGCTTATGAGATGATGCAATTGGAAGTTCGGAAGTGATGTATTCGAAATGGGTTTGGTTTTATTGAAGATTTTTGGGGTGTGTTTTTATGCGCAACTTTTGGGTGATTATTTGGAGTTTGGAATACTCTTAATCATTCGTTGCTGCTTGGTTTGTATGGTCTCACATCCTATAGCCCAAATTGAAGAGTCATGGAAGAATTGAAGATTGAAGTTCGTTTCGACATGTGTCACCTTTGAGGATCGAACCACGTAGTGCTTGATTTTGGAAGATTTGAAGTGGGTCATTCATTCCTAACTTTGAGGGGGAGAATATTGGGGTGCAAAGTTCTTCATTCATGACTTTGTAAATATTTGACTTTTGTAAAACCCACTTGCATGTGGTGCTTTAGCCTTTAGACACATGAAAGATAGAGAGTGAGAGAGAGACATGTAAACACCTCTATAAATAGTGGGTTTGTCCACTTGTAGAGGTGTGCTTGAGAGATGTAGAAGTGAGTGTGTAAGTGTGTGTTAATTTTGTAGTCTAGATCTAGATCCTTTTTGTGTAACACCATATACATTCAATATATCTCTTAAACACCCAAATCACCATGTTCAATTGTGCAAGCTTTAATTCCGCATGCCAAACCATGTTCTTATGTCACTACAGATTCTATTAACAATGAGTTTTCATATGGAAAATATGGAAACGTTTCCATAATGGAAGTTGGATATCAAGAATCTATGAGAAAGTTAGAAACTTTTATGCAAGAAGGATGTTCAAAGGAATGTGTTTTGAATATAAGACTTTGGATTTAGGGAATTGTCTTGTAACAATTTCCAATGGAAAGTTTTGTAATTAACAAAGTCTCTGTGACTTGTGTATATAGTCATTACAAAAGGATCACTGAATATAAGTTTAGAACCTAACAAATTATAGTAAGTGGCAAGAACTTTGTATGCTTACACTTAGGATAAGTATTTGGAATTGTGAAATGAATATCATTAGAAATGTTCACAATTGATTTATTTCACAAAGTAAGGACTGTAGGTAAACATAGTGTGCATGCTTGGAGCATGGGATAGCTGTTATTTTAGTTCAAGTAGTAGTTGATAAATCGAAACAATATACAATGAATAATGTGTAATCAATATGGTGATTAAATAAAAATGTGTTTTATTTATACTCAAAAGTTTTGGGGCCATATATGATTAGTATTATTCTTGCGTTTCACTTTGCATGTTTTGACTTCCCGACTAATAAGATTATTCAAACCATCTACAATCAATCATACTTTGGAAGTAGGTAATGTGGCTAGACTGTCATGAGTTGGCTTATAGATTGTCTAAGGCGTTAGACAAAGAAAAAGTTTACTACGCCATTCATGAGTGCTCCTGAAATAAGATTTAAGTATTGGATTTAACCCGTGCTCACCTGAATTACTTCATGGAATTTATCACGAGTAATTGTGAGATGATAATATCATATAATCTTCAAACTAAGATATATGAGTTGTTGACTACGAGTTGGTTGTGCATTGGTGATACGAAAACGCATCAGTAACTTGATGTTATAAAACGTATCGTTGTGCATGACTTAATGAGTAGTTAGTACAAGCATATAATGTTGAAGTTTATATGTTCCTTTTATCCTAAGAGGATTAAAAGCAATATTTGGGGCCCCTTGATGATTTTATTTTGACTATGTGTCGGGCCCGGTCAGAACTAAATTGATGTGTTCAGTTGTGTTCTATGTCAGACGAATAGGAAATCGGAAAAAAATTGCAGGACAATAAGTATGGCTATGTTCCATGTATCTGTCCGCATATATATTTTGAGAAAAGAGGAATATATGCTCCTTTGTCTGAAGGACGTGTCACTGACTATGTCAGAGTTCGACAATAGCTTTTGAAAGATTACGATTGCTAAGTCGGATCCTAAATTCGCATCGATAGCTATAATTATTAGACCTATCCAAGTGGGAGAATGTTGGATTTGGTGTCTAAGCCCATAACTATAATTGGGATGTACTTGACCCGATTGTAGCATAGTCCTTTTGGGTTGCCTTCACCAGTGCAATTTGATAGGATAGACTTTTGAGAATGAGGTTATTTGTAATTTATTAATATATTATAAGTATAATATATTAATATGAAATCATATTATTCATTTAGTATTGATCAAGAGTTAATTTTGTGGTCAGAAGAGACTAATTAAATATATGGGGATTGATTATGTAAATCAATGATTCTTATAGTGTGGGCTAATGATCTATGATTATTTAGATAGGCTAAACCAATGAGATAATCCATGGATAGTTCATGGAGGTAAAACCCATGGAGCACAAGAATGTGAAAGGTCATGGAGCATTAGGGTTTTCATGAATGTAACTCTAGCTTAGCAGCACTATAAAAGCATACCCCTAGTCCAAAATCAGACCCCATTCCTTCTAAGAGAGTGAAGTTGATTTTGTGCTAAGTAACATATTCTCTCAAGCCTCCTCTTGCATAGTGGTGTTTGTGAACCATTAGAGGCATCACACTTGGGGTGCTCAAGCTTTCAAAGGTCAAGAACTACAAATCCTTCTAAGAGGTAAGTCATCTAACTAGTTATAATGTTTAATTGTTCAGTTGTATGCTAGTTAGGGAGAATGCTTTGGAAAAATTGAAAATGCATGTATAATTAGAGAAAACATAGATCTAAAGAATTTAGGTTTGCATGTGTACCATAGGAGTGTTATAGTGCTCAAAATCCAACAGTATCGAGGATAGATTCTAATGATGATTTCTTTTAAGATGTGATTCTCTTTTATGATTCAACGTGATAATTCTGTGTCTGTAGAATTATGATTGTCGGTGCAAGACAATGTTCCTTTTGATGTGGTTGTGGTTTTCTTTCATTTTTCCGGAGTGGAGATATTGAGAAATTGGTTGATTTGAAAGAAATATTATTTTTCCCATATTGAATAATGTAGTAAACTAAAGTGTTCTCCAAAGTTACAAAACAAATGAGGATGGGCTTTGAAATGCTCTCAATTGGTGGTAGATCTTTTCTTTTGAAAATGATGTTGGGGTCACTTGGGATTTATTATATGTTATTGTTTCGAATGCCAATTATGGTTAATAATTATTTGGAGCGATTGAAGGCTCGGTATTTTTGGGGCCAAGAGGAAGATGTTAGAAAATTACATTGGGTGAAGTGGGATTGTGTCATGCCAAGTAAAGAGAAAGCAGAATTAGACAATGGATCCTTAGATGCTTTCAAAAAAGCTTTGTTGTTTAAATGGAAATGGTGGTTCCTTAAAAATAATGAATCCTTATGGTGCAAGGTGTTGAAAGGTGTGCATGGTAAAGATTATGGTTAAGGGTGGAGTGTCGATTCAAGTATGAAAAAAGGTGAGTGGTTGCATAATCTTAGTACCATTATCAGTTACATGATTTTTGTACTATTTCTAGGGATGCTATTTAGATAAGGGTGGGGGATGGGGCTTCCACTTATTTTTAGAAAGATATTTCGCTCGAGAATTCACCTGTCATGGTAAGATACCCACAGTTATTCCTTTTGGAGATTGATAAAGATTGCAGAATTAATCAAAGGTGGAATGGGGTTACTTGTACATGGTCTAGGTGCAAACCGATTCTTAGTGGGACTTTGTTTTCTCAATTGCAACAGTTCCCGAACTTGATATGTGACTTCACCATCTTGATATCTAGTGATCGGTGGGTTTGGAATATTGGTAATGGTGATGACTTTTGTGTTTCAGATGCTAGAAAACTAATTGAAGATAATTCTCTTCCTAATGGTATGATCCTTACTAGGTGGAACACATATCTCCTTAAAAAAGTGAATATATTTTTTATTGGCGATGTCATTACATCATCTTCCTACTTGAATCACCCTTGTTGCGAGAGGTATTGATGTGTCGTTAGTTGTGTGTGGTGTTTGTAACCCCGATACAGAAGATATCTCACATTTAGTTATTAATTATGAAGTTACTTCTGATTTGTGAAGGTTCGTTGGTAGATGGTGTCTTGGTGATTTTAGTGTTATCAACATATTTTAGTATAGTTATTGTTAAATTTTAGATATGCTGAGTTCTATTTATTCATTGAGGTTGGAGGTGCAGGTGTGCACACTTGGAGTGATAAATGTGAGCTCAGAAATACGGCGGTTCGATGGCAGCGCCCCTTGGTACATGATTCTAAGGAGAACGCCCCGAAACCTAGACAAATTTCTATATTAGGAAATAGTTCAGATATGCATTTTCCTGCCAAAAACATGTTGTGACATCATTATGATGTAAGAATCCGTTATATCTTATGACAACCTTTTCTAACTACCATTTTTGTACCAAAATGGATGTAACCACTTTTAATCAACTTTCCTTCCTGTATAGAACTTAGTAAATGTTCCAGAAAAGGATTGCATTTTCCATACTAAGAAAAATTGATTCAAGTTCTCTCTATCTCATTAAAAACACATAACATCAAGGTAATTTTGACTTATAAATTGTTATTCTTAGATTATCCTAAATAAGATTTTGTGATACCCGTGCTATAAAGTCGAAATCATAGATTTTTGAAAGTGATTGCAATTACGATTCTAGAATCATCTAAGTATATTTTAATATTCTTAGACCCAAAATCTACCATGGTGTGATATCAATATTCCCAACTTATCGAGGGTGGAAGAGGTGGTTTAGTGGGTGAGTATAATTAATCTCTCAGATAAAAAGGCGACTCTTGAATTGATAATAATGACAATGTTGGTGACTTCTTTGGAATTTTAGGAATTTCATCATCTTTAATGGCCAAAATAGTAGAAGGAACTCGTTAATTGATAAAATCCTATTTTATCAATTATTATGTAATTCTTTGTCAGTTTTTTTGCTAACAATTTTCAATAAAATCAAATCGTTCCAAAAAAAAAAAAAAGTATATGGATTTGGTTTCAAAGTTTCATAATCAAATACACTTGATTCTTAGTTTTTTCTTTTCTTTTCGAATGTAGGAATGTGCTTGTCAAAACTTTGAAGAATATTGGTGTAATTATGGATGGTTAAAAAAATGAATCTATAAATTTTAAAGTTAAGAAGTTAAATTTCATACAATAGGTCAATTGTTTAAATCTCAGCATGTCCAAAATAGTAATAGTGTTCTATAATTGATCTCCCATATGAACCTTAAAATCGGTTGACTTGAATTGTTCACACAATGCAGTTTACCATAATTTATCATCAAATCAATCGTTCTCTCTTTGTAGAACTACAATTTTTTTTTCATCTATATTTTTTGTTCTATTATCTATTATATCTTATCAGAATGATGGATATTTTCAGAATATGTTCCCTATAATAATAGTAGATATGTAGATGTATATTTGGGATCGGTGTTCTTTTATTCTATTATCTATTATATTTAATCGGAGCTATTCAGAATATTTTCCCAATAAAAATAGGTATGTAGAAGTATATCTAGGATCGGTGTAACTACCCTCACAAAAGGTAAGTCAATACATAATATACTTATTAATGGTATTAGCTCATTTCAACAAACCATATAGTTGAAAAGTTGACATTGAAATACTTAAAAGCATTTCTTTGTTGTATGTGATTTGGTCATATATAAAAAAAAGATGATGCCCTTTGATGTGATATAATACAAGCCAAGTTGTATTCACTTCATTTGTAAAATTTGGTCTATTGATTTTACAAGTCATTTTGAATGTTTCAAAATATCACATTTCGGTATGTCAAATATAAAAAAACATATAATTTAATAAACAAACTAAGTCGTTTTTATAAAATCTAAAATTTTACAACACCAAGTTAAAAGTAAAAGAATAATATATTCTTTGTATTTTGTTTAACATAAAGGTATATGTCATTTTGTGCATCCAACAACTTATTGTCAAGGTTGAAAAAAAAATAGTAAATTATAATATCTACGTAACAAATTAAATTGGCATCAACAATTGGTCTATGATTTATTAACATGATAAACTAAAATCCATTAAGTTGAATAAATATGTATTTTAGTTTTTAAAATAGTAGGTAAATTATATTTAAAAGATTAGAGATTGCATATATTCCTTGGGAGACTTGGTCCAAGAAGGTGTAATGTACTTGACGGTACAAATGCTGTCTATATCTTCATAGACTTGACTCCAATAGAAGGCTCCTGGCCAGTGGGCACCCCCATAGACTTTTGCTTCCCTCCTAATTCACCATGCCTTTGCATTTTTTTTTTTTTTTTTTTTTTTTTTTTTGCAATATGATCATTTATATCGTTACAAAAAGCTCGCGAAATTTCTGAGATGAACAAACTTTATTCTAAAATTCTTCTTTAATTTTAATTGTAAATAAATTTTTCACAAGTAAACTAAAACGCAATAAAAAGTTTTAAAATAAAAATCACAATTGATTAATTGAACCGAAAGAACTCGGTTTTATTAAACTCGTTAAGATAAATTTCTCTAAGAAACAAAAGTTGAATAAAGTTAAGTTGGAATTGTTGAGACGTGCGGTTTTTAGTGTGGTTATTATATGCTCAAATACTAAAAAATATTTTTGAGACAAATCTTCCTAAATGATTCTTGTGGTATCCATGAATATCAGTTTTAGTCTCTATGTTTTTTTCGTTTTTAAAGAAAGTTTATATGATTTGAAAACTTTTTATGAATTGTCATTTTGGCTCACTCCGTCAAATTGGACCCATTAAGTGTCGTCACTTGTACATCAGACGAGGGCAATTTGGTCATTTCACTCACTGTCACCTGATTTTCCTTTCATTCTCTCATCGTTTTTTCTGCCAACTCATGGTTATGTGATTTTCGCATTACTCTCTCTTCACCCCCTCAATGATAGGAAACAGTCATCAATAACTTTTTTAAATTAATAAAAAAGATAATGTTATAAAAACTCTTAAGTTTGGCTGAGAATGTTAGTTTTACCCTCTGACATGATTTTTGTTCGTTTATACTGCAAATTTGCATTTTGTTAGTTGTCTTTTTGATAAGTTAAGTTGGTCATCTGTACAGCTAGCAAGGTACTATAAACTGAGTAGGTTGGATTTACTAACATGACAAACAAGTGTGTAATGACTATTCCTTTCCTTCCTATACAATAAAAAATCAAGCATTTTGAGGAAATGAGGTGGGTAGGACTCGAACTCCTTACCTCCGACTAACATACCATGTTGGAAAGCTTCAATTACTTGAACATTTAATATATAACTAGGAGGAAAGCTCGGGTTCCCCCCCCCCCCCCCCCCCCCCCCCAACCTATTTTTTGTGCTTTTTATGTAAAAATGTAAAAGTTTTGAGTACAAGGGCCAAAAGTATCAAAAGGACTAAAGAATTATAACAAAAAACCTAAAAGCACTAAAGGTTACTATTGCTAATTGTGCATGTCTGTGTGTGAATGCACCGATAGAAATTTAAGGAAAAAATAAATAATTACATAAATCATTTAAGTGTATTATAGTAATCTTTGCATATTTAATTATGGTAGATAATTAATATGTTTATTATTCCTTTAAATATGAGATGTCAAAGTTAAAATCTGTTGAAAAAAACCATAGTCAATACTTTTTCTCTTTCTCTAGAATTCATCTTCATGCTCCAAAAATCACCACCGACATCAAAATTGAACCGCCATTCAAGTTGATTTTGTAATTCGCTGGTGAAGTCCAACTGCTGAATCAATGGTTTGAAGGTTGGTCTCTGCCACCAACGTAAATTTATTTGATTTCTAATTCTTCTACTCCTTGATTGTTTGCGGTTCTTCATCTTATTGCTACTGATTTATGATTCTTCACATGAATTTTCCATTTGATTTATTCACTGATTTTCGATTCTTTGATTTATGATTATCCTTCCAGTTGATTTCCAATTTCACTAGTATACCCATTGTGCTCTCATTCTTCTTTAATTTTAAATATCCATCATTTAAGTTGATTTCGTAATTTAGAATCTGACTTAAATAATGATAGATTGTTTTTTATTTTCATTTTCTCTTGATACTTGATTTTCCATTTGGTATTGATACTTGATTGTTCTAAATTTGACTTGTTTGATGATAATGCTAAACAAGTGTTTGTTGAAATGCTTGAAGGAGAATCTAAAGAATTTAACCTTATGGTATGCATTCTGTCATAATTATTAGCAATTCATGTTTTATGTAATTGCTTAAAAAGGTAATTAATTTGTTTATGTATTATTTTGGCTCAATTTGTGATTCTGAATTCCAATTTCTATTATCCCTCGTTATTTTATATTTGGAATCTAAAAATATACTAGTAGTAAATACGATACTTTTGAATGTATTTTATCTATTCTGTCAGAATGTATTTTTCCAGAATAAAATCAATGTACTTTGCCAGAATGTATTCAATGTATCATGTCATATTCTATGTATTCTACCATAATATATATAAAGTGATATCTAAATGCAAGTAACATGTTTTTAGTCATTATTAGTTTTTGTTGTATTTGTGATAAGAATTGCTGGAAGAATACATTGAAGACCTAATAGGAATAACTTAAAGAATGAATAAAGTTTGATCATACTCACAATTTAAGAATGTTGTTATATTTTAAAAGTTTTATTCATTTTTCTTGATATTCTTTTAGAATATATGTATAATTATATTAAAATGTATAAGTCTTTTAGTCTGTAAGAATATGTATGAATTTGTATTTAAGTTTGGATGTATAAGAATATATTAAAATGGTGTTATTTTTCAATATTGGATTCAAGAATTTTGTTATTCTTCAATAATATTCTAATATAATAAAATTCTGAAAGAACATCATTGTAATAAAAAAAATATTCTGATAGAATAAAATAGATTATGTTTACAAATTACGTTAGAATTAAAATTGAATTAATTAAAAAAATTCAGATTTTTAAACTTAGGAGAATTAATTATCCCTAAAAATCCAAAAACTTCCTTTTATAAATGTAGTTAATTGTCCAAAATACACTTTTGCAAAAATTTGTGGGATTATATGGTACATATTATCGCATTGTAATATCATACTGCCTTAAAATCATGTCCATTGATTAATTTCTTCAATTGGTCCAGATCTATGCATTCTGACACACAATAGTTAGTAAAAACAAAATAATAAAAGCCAATATATATATATATATATATATATATATATATATATATATATATATATATATTATTTATGAGTGTATACATACATTTTTAATTAAAACGTTTAAATATATTTATAAATATACAAAATACACTTTTAAATGTTTAATTTTTCTAAGGTATTTATGTTTTGAAAGCGTATATAGACCTTTAAACATATTTTTACAATGAAAATCGTACTTATTGAGTAAAATATATTTATTCGTATTTAATACGCATAAATATATTTTTAAATAAATCAGTATCTCTTTTCCGATTTTGAAATTAGAAAAGATACAAATACATATGTTTTAAAATATATAAATACCCTTTTTAAATATACAAATACCTTTAAAAATGTATTCCTACTTTAAAACTACAATTAAAAAAGCTTATTTGTGTTAGTAATATGAAAAAATCTATATTTATATTGAAAATATGAAAAAAAAATACCTATTCACACTAAATATGTATTTTTATATTTTTGGAAGTTTAAAAGATATGTATCTATATATTTTATATTTTCAAAATTGTAAACTTTATATTTAATAATATATTTATACCTTTTAACTACAAATAAATATATTTTTATTTTATAAATACGATTATCATTATAAAAACATGTTTTTATTGTCTACATCCATTTTCAAAAGCATGAATACATTTATAATTGTATTATAACATTAAAACACTTATGTATATATATATATATATATATATATATATATATATATATATATATATATATATATATATATATATATATATATATATATATATATATACCTTTAAAATCATTATCAAAAATATATTTATACACTCATAAAAAATTAATGATAATAATAATAATCAAAATCAAGTTTTTATTTAAATTTTAGTATTGTACATTATATATTAAATGTTTAGGTAATAGAACAAAAGAAGTCTTCTAACTTATTGGTATGTTTGTTGTTTTCTATGTCGAAGGTGACAGGTTCAAGCCTTGACCAATCCATTTTCCTTTAGATGCTTGATTTTTAATTGTAAAGGAGTGAAAGAAAAACTCGTTTCTATGTGGTTGACACGCTAGCAAATCAAACCTATTTGTCGTACACATGGCCTGACACTTATATAAATGACCTACTTAACCTGTAAAAATAGAAAAAGTAAAATAAAAAAATAGTTGCAAGTTTACTAAAACTGACAATCTCTCAAACTTAAGACTTTTTATGAAATTATCCCTTAATAAAAATACTTCTTATTTGGCTTCCTTGTACTTCTTGCATTAAAGAAATACATCTTGTTTGTCTTGAAAAAGAGAAGGTGTAGGGGTTTTGTATCCCACGATGATGGGCACCGTACTAGAAGCACCAACCTATATGGTGTTACCATACTCACCTTAGTGTGCTATGTAGATATGCTGGAAGGTGTGTCGTGGTAGTCTAAGTGATCCACAAACCATAGAATGTATAAACCTAATAGTGTATTCAACAACATAGTTAGCAGGGGGGGCTATCGAATACCCCTCCACGATTTTAATTGAAACTAGTTGGAAACCCATGCTAAGCATGGGGAAGAAGATGTTTGGTGTAGTCCGAATTTTATTATTTTCCCTTCTTCTTTCTATATTTACAACTTTGGCCTCTTCTTTCAGTTCATCTTGCAATATCTAGTGAAGTAATAAAGGTCAAGAGCGGATATGGTATTTTGCATGATTCCTTAATTTTCTTGAGGTATTTCTTGCCTAACAGGTGTGTGTTGAGGAGTTCCAAGTCGATGCAACTGATTCTCACACCCTTCATGATTACTTGCACACCTGTTTTCTTATTAAGGAAATTAGAAAGAAATGAAAGTAGGATGCTATAGTATACACATTAATGAAACTACATTACATCCTAACTACATTGCATCCTAACAATCATAGAAAAACCTTAGATCGTCCTTGACAACTGTCTAATTACTTTAGTCATATCTGGTTCTGGTCCTTTTTCCCTCTTAATGCCATAGACATTTGGAAAATCAGAAGATGCGAATATTATAACATATGCAATCGATCCTATACCTGAAGCATATGGGATACGATTCATAATAAAGATATGATACTTTACCAATCTCTCGCTATAATATTTCCATGTATGGAATTTCCAACGTTGAAACATTTCAACTTGCTATTCATATATGCTCATGACTAAGTTCGATTAATACTTCAATCTAAACTTTTCGATTCAAAATAAAGTATAAGTATCCTCTCCCAAAACAACTTTTCAAACTCTACAACTTTGCAAATAAAAACTTTGTTTCCTATAAATAGCATTGCTAACTTGCAACACCTATCATAATGATTATGCTCCCACTAGCACGATAATTATGTCCTTATTAGCATAACACTTATGCTCCCACTAGCTTTGACATGTACCAAGAGATCAGCTGGATTTCTAGAAATCAATACTTAGTGACTTTCTTACCAAAGTTCAAATTTCTGATACAAGATGCTTCGATAAGACTTTATCTAGGCTTCTCAAACTCATATACCTTTCCTTAGATAACTCATATGTGTGTCTAAACTATTTCAGAACTTACAACGGTAAGTCCCAAATGTTCAGACTATTTGCCATTTCTCACAATTCAAACTATGAAGAGGGATGTCGTAATCATAATCGAATTTGAGAATGCAATTAACACAACTGCTGTCTCTTTAAATCTACTTAGTGAAAGTGTTTCCTCACAATCCTTTTATGAAGCAGAGAGAAATCTTTTCCACATAGATTTTATGGTGTATGCATTCCTATCCATGTGAATTTGTCATAACCATAATCACAAGACAAGGTTTGTGACAAATCCAAACACATATGGACTGCACTTGTTCAATCTTAATTTCTTTCCTTTTAGTATTACAGGGCCTACCATTGCTTTCAGGTTGTTGAGCAGTTTACTTATACCGGTCAATGTGCTTTTATTGATTAAGGCGCTTTGCCTTGTGTAATCAATTGAGAACTCATAGAATTCACATGCACAATCAACAAGAATGGGCACAAAAACAAGAATGTGTCAACATGATAGGTTACAAACCTCAAGTTGTGTATTAGTGATGAACAATAGGTTTTTTCTTCATTAGTTCTTGAAACTTTTCAAGACATTTAAGACTTCCACTGACCTCTTGACATATAAGATTCTCTGTCAAGAAACGTTCCTCGACAAACAAATATTCAAGTGTTAGTACGGATTCTTATCAAGAAAAACACTTCATATAATTGGTCTTAGTTGGTCTTTGTCCAAGACATCACAACTACCAATTTCAAATGTGTAAGAGTAAGAAACATTTCTACTCCACATTTCATGAGGTGTTATAAACCTACTTTATATATGTCACTAAAGGCGCAACTTGGAGTATGACTCTATGACTAGATTTTGAAATGAAGTATGACTCACCCTTTTTGATTCAACCATATCAACAATTCTCAATTCATATTCTTAGCCATACAAATGTACTAAGGTGTCCTTAGAGGATCAACTGTGACATGGTTTCATAATCACTAAGATGATCATAAAACACGATACTCAAGTACTCTCCTTTCCTTTCAGATTGGAGAAACTTTTATCTTTCTACCTAATTGATTCTTGTTATTCGTTATGCTATACTTTAAAACTTTTCAAGGTATTAGAACTACACTTACTCTTGTAAGCATAACCATATTTACTAAACATTAGTAAATCATGACAAATAAACTTTATTGTCTTTTGTGGTGGATCTGACTAGTACACATCAATGTGTACTATATCCTTCAGCCTTTCACTTGACTCACATACATATGTGAACAAGGAATTAGTCTTAATTTCCTAAAGACGAAGGTTCTCATACATCACACAATACAAGTCGCATGATTCCAAGTTTCTGTCTAATTGAAACTTGGGTGATAAGAATCATTCCTTATTTGGTAAAATACGACACTAGCACAAATGATATAACCAAGAATCAGGTTTATTTCCAACATATATAAACACCAATTTTCACTAATGCCATTGCAAGGATATCATAAAATAAGATGAAAATCAAAATCTTTCTTTATTTATAAAAATGCAGAAAACTTGTCTTTAAAATGCAATTACAAATGAAATCTATGTTATCATATATTTCCTAAGCAATCTATCATAACTCCCAAGCAGTAGCTCAAAAAATCCGATCATCGAACCATGCGATCAAAATCCATCTCTTCGCGATCAAACTCAGCTCACTCTTCCTTTAAGATTCATTTCTTTTCTTCGATCTCTACAAAACATCAAAATGAAATCTTATCACATCATGTATTAAGAATCTACAAATAGGAACCTCATAGAGTTAGACAGTAGACTTACCTAAAGTAGAGTCATACATTTTGACTTTACTATCCTTGCGATCTTTTAGTTAGATATGGCAGCTTCACATCCAATTCCCATTCTCTTGGCAATAGAAACAAACAGACTCTTTTGTAATGGTACATGGGACTATCTTAGACTCAACCTTTCTCTTTACCATCTGGTCAAATGGTTTGACCTTGGCTGATCCCTTTCCATTGGGAAGAGAAAACTTTTCTGGATTTCCAATGTTGCCATTTTCAATGTCCATGGAAGTTTGGGAGGTAGATCTTCCATTCAAATTTGCTCGACCAGTGCACTAAATCATTGCTGATTCAACAAAAATTAGCAAATACATCAGACCAATAAGGGTCACATCGTGATCTGTCATATAATAGTCTTTAACAAACTAACTCTATGACTCGGGAAGTGATTAAAGAACCAAGTCAACAACCAACTTCCTTGGGAAAACGACACCTAACATCCCTAGTCTATAAATGTGTGACTTCACCTCCAAGATGTGTGCACATACAAACCTTCCATCTTGGTGTTTGCTTGCAATACGGCTTGAGCGATCTTGAACTTTGCAAGTCGACGAAATTGTGGGTCAGGGAGAATTACTGGAAGAGGTGGAGGAAGAGAAGTATGATTTCTAGTTCCACCTTTGCACGAAAAAGGGATTGATCTTTCACCTCGATCCTCATGTGGAATATCATCTTCATGAGGAAAGTTTTTTCCAAAATGATAAGGAAGACCATCATTGTCAAAACTAGACATCTACAAGGGGGTGAAATTCAAATTAGTCGATTAAGCCCTTAATATAACACCCAAATGAAATATTAAGGCTAGGACCCAGCACAATATTCTACAATTCGGAAGTGGGATGTTGTAATCCAATCTCAAAATATTTGAAGGTAGGTAAATGACGATTTACCAATTCCACCACGAAACCGAAATTTTAAACGAATTAAGTTTTAAATGAAATTCCTAGATATTTTGAGATTCATTGAACTTTTCAATGACATGTTTAATCTTGATTATGCCCTTCAAGTTTGTGACTGGGATACCGATGATCACAAACAAGGTGTGAATAACCATGAAAATTAGCTTGGTACTCTCGATAACATTTATCACTTAATCAATGTGTCAGTTAACCACACACACTCCATAGATCTATGATAATTACCGAGCTACCCATTGCCATCCTTTATTAGTCTCAAATTAGTGTGTCGGGTAACCACACACACTCTATTAACGATCAATAAGGTGTAATGTGCAATTTCATGAGTTAGCATCATATTCACATTTTCCTAAAGTAACTAAGATTGGGAATTTATAAAAACATTTAGTTACTTAATAATTCATTGTACTTCTAATGAGAGGTTGTGTCTTATCCTACCCGTTTGGCTAACGACCCTCCACCAGTCAAGGGTATGGTAGGTAAGAGTGGATAGCCAATGACGGTCATTTTACAGCCTGCTTCCTTAAACACCCCTTATAAGCCAACTTTGTGAATGAGTTCTACTAACGGTAAGACTGACTTTTTACTTAAACATATATAATATATTAGACTTTTAATGTTATATAGTATAAGAGTGTATTTTATATATTTAAATACTAGGAGGTTTAATCTTTTTAATAAAATATACTTTTAATTTAATTAAATTTAAACCATATTATTATGGATTTATTAATTCTCTCTTTTAGTTAAACACTTAATTAATTTAATAAAATCCATAAGGGGCAAATTAAACTATTTAAAATACCAAGGTTCTAAATTTAAGATTTCAAAGTTAAAACTATTTAATCAAAATTTTAAATTATAAAACCATGAGGTGCACTTTTGAAACTTTTCAAAATACTTGGGTTTAACTACTTAAATTTCCAAAACATAAACTTTTAATTTCAAATTTAAACTATAAAACCAAAATGGTGTAATTTAAAACCTTTTTTAAAATTACTAGGTCAAATATTTGAATCAAAATACTCTTATATTATCCATATTTAACCAAATCTTCAAATTTTGATAAGGATATCTCATACCAATAGAAAAATAGAATTTAGGCATTAAAACGACTTATGATAATTATCCTAATCAAAATCTTGACAAAAAATCAAAAAATCTGGCACCAGACGAGTCAACTCGCCGAGTCCACTATGGAACTAGTTGAGTTCAGCAGTATGATAGCACATATTTTCGATTTCTTGATCTTTTGGCAGTCTACTCTTACACCAATTCAATAGAAAAATGTCCAAGGTTCTGATATCACTGATAGGTTATGAGCATCAACAATCATATAGTGTACATGCAACCCTAATTGCTTTGGATCTAAGTTTTTCTCTATTGAACATGAAAATATAAACTCCAAAGCAATAACCCTATGGAGTAGCCTACAATTTCGAAAAGCATACATAAACTGGGGTTAGGACATTAACTTACTTTTTATATTGTAATAACAAGAACAATCCTTGACATTGAAAGCTTAGTGCCCCAATTGTTGCACCTCTAATGGAGTCACAAACACACTACACAACAAGGATGACTTGGAGAGGTGATGAAATCGACCAGGGTATGTATCGTATGCATAGGGTTGAATTCCACATGTAAAGGGGTCCTTTTATAGCTATGTGGGTTGCTAGGGTTTCATGTGGAAACCCTAATTATCTGGTTAGGCCTTAAGTAATCCATGGAACCCTTATAGAAGGTCCCTTGGATGAAATCTATATGGGCTCCCCATAGATTTCATACATCCCTTCTATTAGGAATCCACCCCAACCTACAACTATACGTTAATTGCAAAATCAGTCCCCTTAATTTAATTAGTTTTTTTTACCACCAAATTAATTCCAAATTAATTTATGATCAATATTAATTAAATAATATGATTTCCAAATAATATATTAATCTTATAATATATTAATAAAACCATTTTGAATAACAATTTATTATTTATATAATAAATCCTACTCTCTCTCAACTTGTCATCCTATTAAGTTGCATGAGTGAAGGCAGCCCAAAAGGACCATGCTCATAATTAAATCAAGTACATACCAAATATAGTTATGTGATTAGATACCCAATCCAACAACATGTGTGTACGCTAAGCGTACTAGGGCGCACCCTAGTACGTTGGGTGTAAACTTATGCACACGGGGCGTACTAAATAAAGTTGGAAACCCTAATTTTTTTTTGGGTTTGGGTGGTATTTAAGCATCTTTATGGACTCATTTCTCTTCACCTAATCAACCTCTACCATCTCTTCGTGATTTGAAACCCTAGAAGCATCTTGTGAGGCCATTTAAAGCATTAAAGAGTGTGTTTGTGAGATTAGAAGAGGAAGTAAGAAGATCAAGCTCAACTTGGAGGAAAAGGAACCTTAGATCTGGGATTCATCTTTCATTTGTTAGCCTTTCAAGGTATAAAGCTTGCACCTTTGTCTCCTAACCTTATAGATCTAGTAATGGGGATTTTATGTCATCTTTTTGGTCCTAAAAGTCTCATCTTGAGCATGGCATATTCTAGACATTCTGAGTTGTCCTTTCAGACCCTAGGTGGGGTCCTTAGCCATAAAATGAAGTCCCTTTGGCTAGTTTTGCTCCATGCATCGCGTAGGACGTTTTAATGGATTAAGACCTTGCGTTAAGATCTTATTAGATGTGTAACATCATAAAGTTGGAAACTTTATGACTCTAGTGTATGTTTTGGTCATGGATATGAAATATGGGCTTAAGTGATAAAGCCATTAAGCACTAAATGGAGTTCAAAAAGCTGTGAGGGTATGCCCTGCGTACATGGGGGTACACCCTGCGTACTCACATGGGTCAGTCTTATTGAGTTAACTCAGTTGAGTTGTCTCACTGGGTTGACTCAGTTAACTTATTGGGTTTGACCAGTTAACTTTGAGCAAGTTTGACCTTGAGGGCATTTTGAGTATTTTGGGATTTTAATGGAATTAGTCATTTGGTGGAAATAGGTATCGTTTAGAGAGCTAAGCTTGGGAGCTAGACCTCATAAATTATGTTCAGTTTGTGAGGTGAGTTTTCCTTACTATACTTGCAGGTTGAAGGCACCAATGTAGGCCTATTGGAGTGACATCTTGTTATGCATGCTATTGTATTGTACTAATCTATTAGATTAGTATCCTGGTATATAGGATGATGCTATGCCTAGTGATCTGTAGATTTGTTTGATTGGTCGGAGACTGTTATATGATTATATGTTATATGTGCACATGTTTGATCGGTGGTTGAGGCTTCACTGCTTTGTGCATAATCCAATAGGCCGGGGCATACTAACCCGATGGTTGAATAGGCTCAAGGGTATTCCATCCCGAGGATGATTGGACCCATAGTATGTTGGCATTACAACCCGATGGTTGAGGGCACATGGTATACCAACCCAATGGTTGATTACACCCATAGTATGTTGGCATTCCAACCTGATGGTTGAGGGGCCTAGGGTATTTTAACCCGATGGTTGATTGGACCCATAATGTTCCACCTCCTTTCAATGATAAATATACTCCACCCCTTGAAACCAAAGAGCTAGAGACACATGCACAGAGTGGTCAGCCCCCTATAACTGCCCCAATCAAGATTGGACAATCCGGACCAACTGAGAGTATTGATGTAAAAAATTCTAATGCTTCTACTTCATGTGTAGATAAAGTAACTATGCATGATAGGTTCAAGAAGAACAAAAATAATTCTAGTTCTGCTGAATCTGCTTAAAAAACTTGTGATAATAATAATCCTACTGTTGAAAAGTCCAAGACACAAAAATGTTAAAAAGGCTAATAATTATGCTTGTGATTGTGGAAGGTTTTTTAAAACAAACTTCATTTGGACAAGGATGAAGTCACAATCTTATCTATTTGAAAAGACAGACTTGTTTCAAATATGGGACTCCCAGTCATATTGCTAGAAATTGCGCACATCATTCACATGATCGCTACTATAAACAAGGTTGGCAGAACGTGCCAAGGTGGAGATCTTCCATAAGAAATCCTTCAGGGTCATGTTCACGCAATGGTGACTGGAATGCTAAAAAGTACAAGAATTAGACTCCCAACGACAAAAAGGGCATGTCGGACAAGAAGCCTAATTTGAGAGATGGTTTAGCCAAATCGAATTAGGTGAGGTCGAAGTCATCTCAAGGGTCGTCCTCTAGATTACATTCACAACAAAAGCCCAAATTGAATGGTAGTACTAGCCCAAAAGCAAGTGAAAAAGGTCCCATTCAGTCCAACAAGAAAGTACACAAACAAAATTACCAATAGGTTCCTGAAGGTCACATTTCAAAATCGTCTAAAATTCCTATAACTTCTTAATATTCATTTTCTGATAAATAGGATATGTCATGGGGAAGTGTATCTTGTGTAGATAGTAGTGGTAAATCCAGTTTCAAAATGGACTGGGTTCCCAAGATTAATGGATCCCGCACTTTGTGCCGGAGCAGCTATGGAGGAATATCATCAATCTTCGGTATGTTGGTAGTGGCTGTTCCAGGCACATGACAGGAGACATCTCTCAACTACACGACATTCAGAACCTTAATTGAGGGTATGTATCCTTTACGGGAAGGGAGAAAGAAAATATCACACAAATGGGGATCGTATTTAATGGCGTGTTGAATTTTGAATATGTTAACTTCGTTTCGGAATTAAAACATAGCTAAGCATGAATACGTTGCTGCTTTTGCTTGCTTTTCTCCGGTCATCTAGATTCAACATCAATTGCTGAATTACGGTTTGAATTTCTTAATACTCCTAGGTTTTCTTAAATTGATTCATTTTGAAGACTAAAATTAAATTTGTTCATATTTTTCCTATATGCACAAATTTAGGGGGAGAACTAAAACCAAACAAAAATCATAAAATCCAAAAAAAATCCTAAACAAAACAATAATAACATTTCTTTTTATTTTTGTTTTATTTCTTTTTTAGAAATATAAAAAATCCACGAATATTTTTTATTGCTTTTGAGCGTATTTTAATTTTATATTATTTCTTGGTTATTTTTGTTGTGTTCTAAGTTTATTTTTTATGAGATGAAAATACTCTTTGATCGATTAGATCTTACACAGGTTTATCAGAATCATGGAAACAAAATGACAAACAAAAGAATGAACCAACAATGAGCTGAATGATTCAATAGATTCACGCCTCAGCATAGCTCTATGAAGAACTTCCCCTGTAGAGGCTTTTAGGGTTACAATCGATAGGAACAAAAACGTTATGAATGATCGACTAAAACAACTACATACCAAGATGCATGCAAGCATCTATAAATACTAAAACCCTAAATATTAAATCACGGATTGACAAGCCCAATTCGCATACAAAACTGGGCTAAGAAGCGAGCCCAAGACGCAACACATATTAAACCCAACAATCTCCCCCTTTGCGTCAATTGGGGAGAGACCTTACTTCGACTTATTTGCACCTGCGGCACCAGCTTTCTTCACAGTCTTGAACAAGCAATGAATAATGGCCAGAAGTGTTTGTCGGAAATGAATATACCAGTTGATCATGTCGTTGAAGTATTTCTTATCATTTTCAGAATTCTTCTTGCATCGATTGATGATCCCCAGAACATGCTCCAAGTAGGAAGCGGTGTAAAGATGTTTGTCAGCCAAAGTGAATAGGCATTTCTGACCTTCTGCCCTGGTGAACATGACTGAGTTTCACCTTGGGTCAATCTTCCCCATCTGCATTCTATTCAAATCGCTTGCAGATCCAACTGGAGTGATAGTAGGCTTCTTTCTGAGTACACTTGCAACTTCTTGATCCAACTTGGCAACCTCCAAAATGTAACACACCAACATCCTCTTGAAATGATCTATGATCGGCCCATATTCCATTTCATTGATGAGGAGGATGTTGTGCAGGATTATCCAGTCATTAGGATTTAGATTGGGAAGATCAGCGAGAGAGATGGCATGTTCGGTTTTGTCGGACCCCCTCAAGACCTTGAATCTGACATTTGTGAAGTTACCCTCCCGAACGGGTTTGAGGACCCGAACGTTGATAATCTTCTATGCACTCCACATCTGATACTGAAGTTGAGCAATCCTCTGATAGAAATCAATAAGTTCCCTATCAACCTTCGGGTGAGGATGAGGGACTTCAGCTATGTGGGAGAATGCATGAAAGATGAAAGCCTTTCGGGTCAAGGGCATGTCAAACTGAGAATCAACCGAATTGACCCGGTCCAAGGAGATCACGGGTTCAAGCCAAAGGATGCTGGGGGATTCGATAGCTTTTTTGACAAGATCTTCAAGAGTCCAAGGAGGGAATAGAGGTTTTCAGCTTTCAAGGAGATCATGAGCCTCCTTTATCTCCCTTTCATTAGCTTCGGCCTCCCTAGCAATCCGAGCATTTGTATCAAGCTCCTTCTCCCTGGCCTGTTTCTTCAGAATGTCAGCAATAGTTTTTTTTATCTTCACTTCCATCACTATCATTAAGAACCTGTTTACCTTTGTCTTGAGCACCCAAACCTGATGCAGGAGCAATTGTTGCTTCGGTTACTTTAGGTAGAACTGATGAAGAGACTGGAAGTGGTTGAGATTGAGCTTTGGAAATAGGAGGAGGTTGAGATTGAGCTGTGCCCTTTGAAGTCTTTCTCCCCCTTGTTTCGAATGGTCCACTTGCTCAGGAAGCCCCTCAATTTGGCTAAGCAAGGCAATGGCAGGAGCAAGCTTCTCAACAAGAGTTCGCCTCACCGAGTAGTTGAGAATCGGATCATGGGCTTCAATGATATTGGAGAGAGCTCTGTGGGCATCCGAAACACAACTTTTGACCACAACTTTCTCCGATCGAAGAGAGTCGACCTCCTTCTCTGCTTGGGAGAGTTGATGACTTGTAAGTTGGAGCTCAGATGTTTTGCGGGCAAGCTCATCCCTTGAAGAATATTTCATTGCAAGGGTTTGTTGGAACTTAAGCAGACAATCTTCAACGGATGACTGAAAAGATTGGTTGTCTTCTTTGAGGGTTTGACGAAGACTGGCGAAATGCTGTTTTTATGTTTCTAGGGAAGTGGCCAGCTTCTCCACAACCGAACTAACCTTTGAGGCATTAGTTTCGGCTGCCTCCTGCAAAGACTCCAGAAAGATGTTAGTATCTTGAAATAGCTTTTCGACTTTTTTGGTCGCCGCATCACAAGCCTTTGTTGATTTGTCGATAGCAGCAGTAGCGGAGTTGATTGAGGCTTCGTGTGCCTTGGTGAAAGTATCCACCATCCCCTTAATGGCAGCTTCCGAGATATGGGACTTTAAAGAAGAGGAAGAAGCGACGAGATTATCAATCTTCTCGTGGAGTTCCTTGATGTGCTTTTTGGTGATAGGAGCATCATCATCATCATCATCGCTTTGAACCTGTTAAGGGCTGTAGTAAATGGAATCGAAGGTCATTCTTCCCCTCCTAGAAATGTTTCGGTTTCGGCTGAGTGAGTGGGAGATAAAGGAGATGTGGATGGTCCAGTTGTGGGAGTAGGTTCGGGTGCTGAAGTTGGTTCGGGTGTAGGTGTATGTTCGGGTGCTGAAGTACGATCCCCCGTATCAGATACATTGGTTCAAACTCTAGTGGTTGTTGTTTTGGTGGCTTCAGAGAAAATGGGTGGTGGTATAGGAATAGAAGTGGGTGGAATGTGAGTAGAGGTATTTATGGGAGGAATAGAAATAGATGAGTTTATGATGGGAATGAAAACATATATAGTGATAGGTGGAGAAGAGATAGGTTCGGTTGTAACAGGTACCTGATGTATAGGAGAACGGGGAGAAGAGTCGCCTCAAATCTACTCTTCAGAGTTTGAACCTTCATCGTCTGAATCGCTCGAGGAAGATGCAAGAATAAGTTTACGCTTAGGTTGTGTTTTCTTCTTCTTCGGTGGAGGTGATTGGGCTGCTTTTGTCAACTTTCACTTCTTGGGAATATGGGCTTTTGCTCCTTTTGCTGCTTTCTTGATTTTCCCCTTCTCTGGTTTCTTTCCCCTGGTGGCAGGTTTGTTGGCTTCATTAATAGACTGAATCATCTCGGGTGTCAACTCTCTCAGACCCGAAGGAGGAAACTCGTTGTAGGTGTTGAAGATTCTGCTCTCCTTGGATACACCAGCATACATGGACTCTGGAATTGAGCCAACAAAAATGAATTTGGATGGATCAGTTACAATAATCTTGGTGGTATGAAACACACCAATCGAGGAAAGAGGAGAATTGGCCACAGTGGGGACATGATATTTGTCCATAGCCCACTTGATGATGATCGTCGAAAACCTGGCATAAGAGATTTCAGTGTGCCAAGAGGTAGAGCCGAGGCTTTGAATCAACTGTTGCTAAAGGACCGAGCCGTAATCAAGGTTGATCCCATTGTACAGACCATAAAGGATGGTCATGAATAATCGGCTGGCCCCGTCAGAACCTGCACTCCGCTCAGATAAACCCTTGAATAAGATCGTGAAAAAGCCGTTCCATTTAGGAAGAAGGCATGACTTCTTGAATTTTGTCATGGTCGTAAGGATTTCTATGTAACCTATGTTTTAAAACATAGAGAAGAGTTGACCTAAAGAGATTGAATCAGGGTTAACCCTCGATTCGTCAGGTTCAAACCCTAGAAGCCAGCAAAATCGCTGCTTGGAGATGGAGGATTTGTTGTCAAGAATGTCGAAGTAGATACGATCAACAAATTTGTCGTAGTGAGCGGTGGAGAAAACCTGCGAGAGACATTCCATAGGCACGATTTCAACCTTGGAGAGTGCGATAATTAGTGGAGAGTATTTGAGACACTCCACTATGGGATACATAAATGCATCATAGGAGATTGGGTTGAGATCGATGACCAGGCTTTGCTGAGGTCTGGTTGGAAGAATGGTAGATCGAGAAGAGGTTTCATGGACTGAGGAGGAATCCGCCATTGTTGAACGCTTCAAAGAACAAGATGAACAGTGGGAGAAAAACCTTTGTTTGCTTTGTGGGTTGCGATGAAGAGGGAAAACATCCGGGGTTGAACCCTTTATATCGGTTATGGACGAGAGAGAAAAATTCGCCCCCAAATCTTCTCGAAACTCGGAACGGAGCTTGATGTGATTGAAAATTCACAGTTAGCGTCCCCGATGATTACCCATGAGAGAGAATACTGTTTCTTTTTAGCACGCGTGCCCGTCAAATCACCATTGGAGCCGTTAATCTTTCGGCTGAGTTAGCATCTTATCTTTTAAATGAGCTGTCATCAATAAAGAGAAGCAAGGACTTATAAAAATCACAATGTTTCCTTGTTGAGTATATTATTAATAACCAAAGCTTCATAAGGGAAAGTAGCTGGTAGAGAACCGAACCAGACTTTTGGAAAATCAAAGATTTTCGTGCATAGAGTGTCAAAGACAAAGAAATAAAGCTATATTTACGTGGTAATTTGTGATGTCAATATAGACACGAAACAATGGATCCCGGGCACGAATCTCTTTCTTCAAAGTTAAGAGAAACTTTAAAGTGTCTGTTTGGTTTCCCGTTGAAATTACGATCAAGCACTTGTTAAGAAGTGTTGAAAGGCATATTTTGATGAGGCTTAGAAGGGTGGCTTTCGCTTCGGTTTAGAATTCTGGATCTTGACATAAGATCGAAACCGAACGAAGTACCTGTGAGACCGATGTGATCTGTTGAACAAGTAGGTTTGGTATATATGTAGTGACTTGTTGGAAATTTGTTTGGTATGAAATCCCAAAAAAAAAAAAAATTAAAACTGGATTCTAAAGGAAGAAATGTTATGGTATCTAACAATTTCATAAGAATCACACAAAAAGAAAATTTGAGATTTCATGGTACAACCACTTGGGTGGATTCGTTAATTCATGGGTGAAAGCTAGAGCAATTTTAATTGTTCACCGTCAATGCATTGTGGGTTTCACTTAGCACGTAGTGATGCGAAGCTAAGATCATAAACACAAAGATTGTGTAGCCATAAACCTCAATGGTTATTTCTGAGAGTCTGAAGGGTTACATAAATGAACCGAAATATAATGGAGAAAAATATTTGAGGTGTTGTAAAGAAACCAAAGTACCTCCGCTATAAAAGTGTGACCAAGCAGAAAACTCTTAACTCATATGAGAAAAGAGTAAGGTAGCTCATGATTAGAATAAATTTAAAAGCCTAAGTGGGAAGACAAGGGTTGTGTATACCCAGTCAGTAAGGCTCTATTCAAAATCAAATGAGGATTTGGACAACATGCAACAGCATGCTTCTAGGGACACTTAGCTAGTAAAAAGTGTGAGAATGATACCTGCCCCATCAATATTCCAGAAACCGCTAATGTGAACAGAAGTGAAGACAAAAAAGAGAAATTATTTTTGGAGTTTTGATATGTTAGAAAAGAGAGGAACAAAACAAAAGTGTACAACCAAATACATCACCTTTTTTAAGATAAGCGAAAACAAGTTTAGTGGGACCGAACCCGAAATAGACCGAGCGTTCGGTTCATTTCGGTTCCCATGTGAACCACGCCCGAAATAGACCGAGCGTTCGGTTCATTTTGCTTTCAACTTTTAGTTTTGAGAAGGTGTTTTTGGTACTGATTCCGATTCTATCATACATAGGCCTTGCAGAATTTTATTGAAACTTGCTTCAGGAAGGGCTTTGGTGAAGATGTCGGCCACTTGATTAGTGGTTCGAACAAATTGAATTTCGACATTTCCATCTTCCACATGATCCTTAATAAAGTGATACCTTAGTGCTATATGCTTGGTCTTGGAGTGTTGCATTGGGTTATGACAGATCCTAATTGCACTTTCTGAGTCACAATAT
Organism: Lactuca saligna; assembly: GCF_052625555.1. Lineage (NCBI taxonomy): Eukaryota > Viridiplantae > Streptophyta > Magnoliopsida > Asterales > Asteraceae > Lactuca > Lactuca saligna. The sequence goes on along the minus strand of NC_136424.1, from coordinate 147,239,122 downwards.
AGTGGGATCTTTTTCATATTGAGTCCATAATCCCGGAGTTGGCTTTGGATCCAAATCACTTGTGATGTGCAGGAGGCGGCTGCAATGTACTCTGCTTCGGCTGTAGATAGAGAAACACATGTTTGTTTCTTTGATTGCCATCTAACTAACTTTCCATCTAGGAATTGGCAGCCTCTTGTGGTGCTTTTTCGATCTAGACCGCATCCGCCTAAGTCTGCATCTGAGTAGGCTTGAACAAAGAAGCCTGAGTTTGAGGGATACCAGAGACCGAGAGAGGTGGTTCACTTCAAATACCGGAAAATATTCTTCACTTCCAGCATGTGTGGTTCACGAGGATTTGCTTGAAACCTGGTACAATAGCATACGGAAAACATTATATCGGGCCTGCTGGCTGTGAGGTACATTAGGGAACCAATCATTTGGCGATATAGCGTGATGTCGACTGCCGGTTTTTCCAAAGATGGTGTGAGCTTGGTGCCGAACGCCATAAGGACTTTGACCTTTAAGTCTCCCATCATGCCGAATTTGGTAAGGAGAGTCTTTGTGTATGCTTCCTGGTTGATAAAGATGCCTTCGGGTCCCTGTCTAATATTTAAACCAAGGAAAAAGTTAATCGGACCCATTGAGCTCATTTCAAATTTAGTCTCCATCAACTTCCTGAATTCAGCTGTTAGGCTGGGGTTCGTGGAGCTGAAGATGATATCGTCGACATAGATTTGAACAATCATAAGGTCGTTACCTTCCTTTTTACGAAAGAAGGTTGGGTAAACCGAACCTTGTTTAAATTTAGACATCTTTAAAAACTTAGTTAAAGTTTCATACCATGCCCTAGGAGCTTGTTTCAGACCATACACTGCCTTATACAAGATGTAGCAGTGATTTGGATACTTTTCATCTACAAAACCAGGAGGTTGCTCCACGTACACGGTTTCTTCAAGTTCGCCATTTAGAAAGTCACATTTCACATCCATCTGGTAGACCTCAAAGTTCTTGTGTGTAGCATAGGCAAGAAATATTCGAACTGATTCCAGTCTTGCAACTGGAGCGAATGTCTCTTCGTAATCGATTCCTTCTTCCTGGCAATATCCATTCACCACCAGCTGAGCCTTATTTCGGATCACATTTCCCTCCTTGTCCAGTTTGTTTCTGAATACCCATTTGAGACCGATAACTGAGGCATCTTCCGGTGTTGGAATAAGTCTGCAGACCTTATTTCTTTCGAACTTATTCAGTTCGTCTTGCATTGCCTGAACCCAATCAGAATGATCGAGAGAGGTATTGACGGTCTTCGGATCTGTTTTGGAGATGAATGAATTAAACATGCATAATTCTACTTTGGAGAATAGAGTAGTTTTCTTCGCGTTTAGTTGTGATCGAGTTAGAACCTTTTCTGATGCATCACCCACTATTTGAGAAACAAGGTAATCTCTGGTCCATTTGATGAGAGGAGGATAATTTGGATCATAAGAGGGATCCAACTCATCATTTACTTCTTCTTCTAACTCTGATTGTAAATCATCATCATAAAGCTTATCGGAATTCTTCCCCTCGACTAATGATGAACCTTGTGGATGTGAACCTAAAAATCCTTCTTCTATTTGGCTTGCGGGCTGTTCCAGACCTTTGGGTGTTATAGGACTTTCTGTTTCTTCTGGACTTTCGGTTGCTATAGGACTTTCGGGTCATTCCGGACTTTCGGGTGTAACCGGGCTTTTGGGTCGTGCCGGACTTTCGGGTGTAACTGAGCTTTCGGATCTTTCCGGACATTTGGATCTGTCAAAGATTGGATTCTCCCTTGGATATGTGAGCCATCTTGATCTGAAGAGAGTTGATTCTCCCCCTCGACTGAAGTATTGCTTTGAGGAGTTTTGTTTCCAACCGGTTCTTCTTCTGTCATTCGTTTGGCTGCATCTTCAACAATCTTCTTAAGGTGATCTACTTTCTTTTCTGCAGCTCCAGCTTCAGAATGAATTGCCTTCTCAGGTTCATCAAATAAATCCATGAACTGGTCAAAAAGATTGGCGATTGATGCTGTGACCTGACCAGTTTGAGAGAAAATCTCTCCAATTGTCCCTTCGGTAGACTTCAACTTCTTGACATAATTGTCATCAAACATCACATAATAGGTTTCTTCAATACGTTTAGAACGCTTATTCAGAACCCTGTATGCCTTTGAAGTAAGAGAGTATCCTAGAAAGATGCTTTCATCATCTTTGACATCGAATTTGTTGCGATGCTCTTTGGAGTTGAAGATGAAGCACCTTGAGCCGAACACATGGAAGAATTTGACATTCGGTTTCCTGTTGTTAAGAATCTCATAGGGGGTGAGAGAGAAACGCTTAGTGAGATCAGACCTGTTTTGAGTGTAGCAAGCTACAACAATGGCATCTGCCTAGAAATATAGAGGAAGAGAGGCAAAACTCAGCATGGTTCGGGCTGCCTCACACAAGGGTAGGTTTCACCTTTCAATAATTCCGTTATGTTGAGGAGTATAAGGGGATGAGAAATTGTGACTCGTGCCTTTTTCTACTAAGAAATCTTCTAATTCTTTGTTCTTGAATTCTAGTCCATTGTCGCTCCTGATGTTTCGAACAACTTTTCTCAGTTGCACTTTAACCTGCTTGATAAAGATCTTTAGCTTGGGAGTTACCTCGGATTTGAGTTTTAGAAAGAACACCCAAGTAAACCTTGAGAATTCATCAACAATAACAAGGATGTATTTGTTACCGCCAATGCTCTCAATTGATGATGGACCACATAAGTCGATGTGAAGCAACTCAAGTGGTTCAACAACTTTTGTATTTATGATTGTTGGGTGACTTTGGCGACTTTGTTTCCCCATTTCATAACCAGCACATAAATGTTCTCGATCGAACTTGAGCAGTGGAAGACCCCGAACATGATCATCGATGACTAGCTTGTTGATGTCTTTGAAGTTGTGGTGGGAGAGCCTTCAGTGCCACAACCAGCTTTCGTCTTAATGAGGTTTAGACAATAGACATATGGCTGGTTTTCCTTTGATTGGGTTGAGATTCAAAGGGAACATTTCACCTTTTCATTCTGACTTGAGAATCATTTTGTTGGTCCTCTTCTCTATTATTTCTGAACCTTCGTCATCGAATGAAACTTTGAGACGTATACCTCCCACCAGTTGAGACACACTGATGAGGTTATGCTGCAATCCGTCTACATAAGCCACCTTCCTGATTGTAAAATCCCCATTGGTTATCATCCCATAACCCTTGATCATTCCATAGGAGTTGTTACCAAATTTGACGTTACCACCGTTTTGAAGGGACCGAAACTCCCTTAGTTCTTCCTTTCTTCCTGTCATGTGATGCGAGCAACAACTGTCTATATACCATTCTTCGTCGAACTGCTTGTCACTTATAACCTGCATAAATTAAGCAGATTTAGGAACCCAAAGTTTCTTGGGTCCTTGTGAGCCTTTCACAGAAACAGGAATAGCAAGAGAAGCATCAACAAAATAAGTTCGTTTTATTAAGGTTGTTTTATCTTTCCTCTTAATAGTAAACGCTTTGATTTTATTAGGGTTAGTTTCAAGTGTTTTGGATTTAGGTTCAATAGTTTGCACTTTAGCTTGCTTTCTGTCTTCATTTTCTGAGGAAATCTTACTTTTTCCTTTCAAACCCTTCGTAGATTGTGAGCTTGGTGTAGGACACGAATTAGGCTTAGAAGAAGAATGAGAACGATAAGAATTAGAGGAATAAAATTTAGAATGAGAATCTTTCCTGACTTCAGGTTTGAAATGATCCTTTTGGTTTTGATCATTTGAGGTACCGAAGCTGAACCTTCGGTTGCTATTTTTTGATGGGCCGAAACTGCCTTTTCGATTGTTGTGAGTTTCTCGACCGAAACTGGATTTTTGGCTGCTGTTGCTATCAGGACCGAACCTACTCATTCGATCTTCTACTTTCTGTTGCCCGAAAGTCTTCTTTCGGTTCTTTTGATCCAACCGACCGAAGCTCCTTTTATCTTTATTCTCTTCTCCATTTGGCTTGGAGTTTCTATTAAAGTGAGTGTAGTGAGGATTTTGGGAGCGCCAAAATTGCTTTCGCTCTGAGAGATTTTTCTTGTATCTCAGATTCCTCTGGTGCTTTTGATTGTTCACGTGTTTCGGTTGTTTGTGAATATTTTCCTTCTGTTTCGGCTTCTGAACAACAGGTTCACTTTTCATGGAAGAGGTTTCGCTTGTTGAGGAGACGTATTCCACTGGAACCTCTTTTGTTCCACTGGTACTGGGTACGTCATAGTTGGTAGGTTTATTTAGTGGTTCTGCCACGTATCTACCTTTGGCCTTCCATGATGTTCGCTCCGACAAACCAACAGTTTCATTTGCATTGTCTATCGGTGCAGACCAGAAATACTCATCATAACCATCTGCATTATCTTCATTCACCAGCGCAGTGAGTTCGGCTGTCTGATGTTCGGTTACTCCTGTGACCTTATAAACTTGATTGGGAGTTGTTCTTACCTTTTGGTAAACAACGGCTTTTTCTTTAAGAACTGGGGACTTACTTTTGGATAAACGAGCGAATTCCACAGAATTGTTAGAAATCAAATTTTTGTGGTTTTCAGGTTCGCTCTTAATAAACTCTGAACAGTCAACCACATTCTCTACAGAGATTTCACTCATGTCATCATCCTCATTAAGTTCAGATGCATTTTCAACATCAATTTTATTTGTTGAACTTAATTTGGTACTCAATGAGCCAAATTTTTGTATGGTTTCGGCTCTGAGTTTCAAGTTGTCATTTTCACCCAAAAGGTCTTTTGAGCATGTTCTTATGGTCTTTGGACTTAATAAATGATTCAATTTTTTCCAGAACAAACATATAAGTGGGACTTACATCATTTGAAGATACAACACTTTCACAGTTGTATGCTTCGGCATCAATTTCATCCTCCTTTAGCTCAAGAAAGGGCAAAATCATGCGATATATTTTCTGGCCTATTTCACAGTTCAAATGCAGTTGTGTAATGTTAGTATAAAGTCTTTTTGCAATCAAGCAAAAAACGTTTCTCTGTTTTAACAATTTAAGATTGTCTCTTTGCAAATAGATATTTTCATCCCTAGACCTAACCAGCTCCAACTCCTTCTGCTCAATCCACATTCTTCGCTCCTCACTCTTGGATGACACCCTGCTCATTTGGTCAGTTAGATTAGAATTCGTGACACGTGTTTGAGTTAAACAACTATCTAGATTTGAAATTCTTGAATTCAAGTTATTTAATTCTTTTTCATACGATGTTTGTGGGATTTTAAACAGAACAAAAATGGATTGTACCTTCTTGATCAATTCATCAAGTTCATTGATCTGTACACTGAGAGGCTTCGCTGTAAAGCACACATCCTCTCGCTCCTTAGTCACTTCATTTCCACCATCAGTATTATATCCCCTCATCTCGGATACATCAGTCACCATCAAGCATATTCCACTAACGTCACCACTCTTCGCCACATAAGACTTTCCATGAGTAGGCTTTCTCACTTCATCATCTTCTGAGTCGGTCGACCATACCTGTACGCACTATTAAAGCATTCATGTAGGGATTAGTAGCAACTTTATTCCTTTTAATCTCCTCCAGTCTTTTCAGGAGATTCGCTTCTTCATCCTTCTCATCATCCTTCTCTGCCATTTTCTTCAACACACAATCTTTTGCGTCGTGATTTTTCCCTCCACAGTAAAACCAGCTGACACCAGAATCAGCTTCACCCTTCGCTTCTTTCTTTGGTTCTTCAACCTTCAACTCCTCTTTTGCTTTCTCAGAGCTGTAGCTTCCTTGCCAATTTCGTTTCTTGTTGGTAGGAAACTTCTTCTTGATGAACCTCCTGGGATTTGACACCATCATGGCATAGTCTTCAGATGTCAGATCGTAGTCACCCAGATTCAGATCTTCTTCTTCTTCTGCTACGCTCTTACCCTTTGACAGAAGGGCCAAGGACCCAAAGTATGAGACCACACTTTTCTCTTGTAACACAGTCTTTTCCTGGGATTTCAGAATCCCCACAAGTTTCGCCAAATAATATGACTTAAACTGCTTGTGTGCTTTAACTGTCGACACAACCGCCATCCATTCGGGTCTTAAGACAATTAAGAAACTGACCTTCTGTTCGATGAGATTTCTTTTTATATCATGTTTGATCATCTTACTGAGAAGATGATTGAACCGATCGAACGTTTATGTAACAACCTCCTCTGGCTTCTGCTTGAACTCTCCAAATTATGAGAGAAGTAGGGTCTGAATCGAGTGCTCCAGATCTTCATATGTGGAATACAGTTCTCGCAGCCGATCCTAGATTTCCTTTGCTGTACCACAAGAACTTAACAATCGAAACGTGTCAGATTGGAGGGCGAATCGAATTAGTCTCAATGCTTTAATGTTGCATTGGAACTTTTCCTTTTCGTCCTGAGCGACGTCCTTCGTATCTTTTAAGAGATCATTATACTCCTTCTAAGTTTTAATGATTCTTGAAGTGCTTGAATGAGTGAATGGGCCAACTGTGATTGCTTCCCATATCAGATACCCATTATCTTCCGATCCAATAACGTAATCTTCCAAATGGTGTGTCCACACTTCGTAGTCTTGAACGTAGAGGATTGGGATCTTGGTTGTTGATCCGATGCTGTTAGAGATGTTGATGGGATTGGATTGAGAATCGTCCATGCTTGATCGTTTAACCTGTTATAAGATCAGACTTTGTAATACGTAATATTAGGGAAAGATTAATAATTAATGAGATAGTCAATCAAGGAGTGACGGCTCAATAAATATCAATGAATGCGGAATGAACCCTAATAACTTCTTTGACAGAAGAGATATGTATGAATTACACAGTCTCCTGCTCTGATACCAATTGATGAGATGAAAATACTCTTTGATCGATTAGATCTTACACAGGTTTATCAGAAAAAACAAAAGAATGAACCAACAATGAGCTGAATGATTCAATAGATTCATGCCTCAGCAGAGCTCTATGAAGAACTTCCGTTGTAGAGGCTTTTAGGGTTACAATCGATAGGAACAAAAATGTTATGAATGATCGACTAAAACAACTACGTACCAAGATGCATGCAAGCATCTATAAATACTAAAACCCTAAATATTAAATCACAGATTGACAAGCCTAATCCAGATACAAAACTGGGCTAAGAAGCGAGCCCAAGACACAACACATATTAAACCCAACAATTTTATTTTTATTTTTACTTTTATCTCAAAATTTTCATTTGTCTTAAAATGAAAATTAAAAAAAGGGGAAGAGACTCAAGGGGATTGTGTCATAATTGCCTGTGCTAAAAGAAATATTGAAAGGAATTGTCAGAGTTACACTGCACACTACTTTCACAAGGAACTGAAGGCATGAAACCGTACAAAGTTTCAGTCAGACAATTTCTCTTTAAAAGAATTATCATATTCACGGTATTAAAGGCATGAAACTATTCTATCTGTCAGTTAGGCAGTATCTCTTTAAGAACCGTCGTATCTAAGGAATTTAATGTCTGAAACTATACAGGTTGTCAAATTGGTCTTGTCAGTTATATGTACCTAAGAACTGTCATGGCACCAGGGCGATTCACCTAACCAGGAAATAGATATTGCTAAACATCTCGAGTAGGGTCTTGACATTCTCTTTGTCATGCAAAACTGCAGAGACTCATATGTATTCTCGGATACATTCTTCGCAGGTAAGAAATTAACGGTTACTGGAACTAGGGCGATATACCTTGCAAGGCACTATTAATCGCTGAATGTCCTGCCAAAGTGCCTTAACCTCGTGTCATGCTAAACTGTGGAAATACGCCCTCAAATATTTTGTCACAGGATGGTTTTGTGAGTTATTCCCAATTAACTCTCACTGGAACTAGAATGGTACACTCAGCTAAGATTCAGAAACCATTGAAAGTCTCGCCAAGGGCGAAGTTAACTTGTTGACTTGAAAAACTGTATTGAGATCTTTGATCAACGATATGCAGGGGCTAACATCAAAAATAGCCACGATTAGTTCTCCGATACTCATTAAATAGCAGTATGTCTCTCCGTGTTTACATAGATACTGCGAGTAGTGTCCATCTGAGCCAAGGTTGGGTCCTTGAATAACTATGGTGAGAAGGGTCTTTTAAGACGTATCTGTGATCAACAAAGAATATTCACTCGAAGGAATAAGAAGTGAAGATTATTTTTCAACACACCACCTTTCAACCCTAGAAGCAAGGTGAAGCTATATTTAAAGTTATGTGACAAATTGCATTGAAGCCTCCTCAATCAATTTGCTGCTATCTATGGACTTACTGAAGTGATCAAGAAGAATTGGTCTCTCTGTAATTATCTCTGAAGTTTTTCAAAGCTGAATGTGATGATTTTCAAGAACCTATACATGAAGCCTCTTTACCCCATGTGCATGCAAAGTCAAATTTTAAAGGAAGTCCAACTATTCAAGATGAAGTCATCCATGCAGAAATTCATATGTTCATCTTAAAGTTGTTAAGAAATCAAAGGAAAATGCTGAGGTCAAGAACAAAGTGAAGATTGATAGGAAAAGAAAGATATAAACCAAGGGGGAGATTGTTAGGGCATAATTAATGGTTTTGTACTTTACTTTTGTTGGCCTTTAGTTTTCTCGGTCCAAGACAGAATTCTTCATGTTCTTGGTGGTGTTTGGATCGAAATCACCTTGCGATTTCGGTGGGATTATAGGATTTCGGTTAGGCTTGGGCTTGTTAAGGCTTTGTATTAGGTTTAGTATATAATGTATTATCAGCCGTGAATTTTTTTGGTCAGTTAGTCATTCAAAGGAGATTTAGAGAGAAAGTGAGAACAGAGAGCATATCGAGAATCTTATGTACTAGATTGTTATTGAATATTGTGTGCACTGAAGATCCGTGAACTATGTTCTAAATTCATAATAACTATTTTGCATTAATCGCTTAATTGACATTCCACACCATTTCTTGTGATTTCGATTGATACATCAAGAATGGGTTCTACATAATTTCATGAGCTTTTTCCACTCACAAAACTGTCATGAAGCCTTCATTTTGAACACCCAAATTGGCCTTACCAAAAATAAAATGAAAGGTAAAACCCAAAACCTCCTGGTTTATTACGAATGTGATCTCTGTAAAATGAACCCCTTCACCAAAAAGTTTTGGTATCGCGAATTAAATACTAGGTAAAGAAATTAGCGATTTTGAAACTAAAATTGAAAACCCCAATCACACAAATTTCTCATGAGATTAATTTTGATTCAATTAGATTAGGTAAGAAAGAAGAACTTATGAATCTAAAAGGGAGATAAGGGATTGCGATTAAACCTGTAATCGTGAAGGGATTTCAATGTTTGATGATGTGATGAATAAGAAAATTGCTCTTTTTGTGAAGCTATTGATGGAATCAAAGAGATATAGGGACACATGGGATATGGTGGGGTACCAATTTATTAAGTAGTTCTAGTTAATAACGGTGCAATGAAAGCGAGGTATTCATCGACGATGGGTACAAAGCCCATAAGATGCCTTCAAAATACCGAGTACAAGAGTGAAGCCTCAAGGTACAACATTGTAGAAATATCTAGAAACAAATTCGGTGGATCTGGAGAGGAGTGGTGATGCAACAACGAGGTGGCTTGTGATTGCGATGGTGGTAGATTCGTTCGCATTTCAAAGGAACGGCGGGAGAAGAAGAAAGACAGGGAGCATAAAAAGTGATGATGAGGGGTACTTTGGAAGAGCAGTCGTTGTGTCACACCCTCGAACCGAACGGCGGAAACGTCCGAGGGCTCTTGTGACTCAAATTGAATACCATCACAATGAATATACATGAATCATAACACAAATCATCACCATGCATTGGAATATTACAACTGATATTGTTTACATTCAGTACATTGTTTTGAACATTAGAATTCCATAACGTTGACTGTCTGATAGATAATTTAAGCAAAACACCATGACATTTCCTGATACTTATTCTTCGGCCTACCTGTTACCTGAGAATACAAGTTATTTTAGATAAACGTCAACATACGAAATGTTGGTGAGTTCATAAGTAATGTTATGGAAGAATGATTTTTGTGAAGTTTGAAAAACCCAGAAAATCCGATATTTTCTGAAAAGAATATTTGTTTATAAAAAGTATGAAGATCCGTAAATATGCTTGTCAATTTTGAAAACATGCATAATTGTTGAACTTTGTATACATCACCTAGGTGAAAATGTTGAACTTTCCGAGAAAACCCGATGTTTTCCCAATACGCAAATTACATGACTTTTTTATTGTTATACCGATACGATGAATGATTTTGATTACTCAGGTGACATTGGATTAACTAGGGTTTGTGAGTTGTTACAATCACGCATTAATGAAAATGACTAGTTTATAACTACAAGTTACGAATGATCCTTAAGGCATCGTCCGTACCACTCACATAATCCAACCACCCTGACTTCTCTTGATTAATGCCACGAATCTGTTTACTTGAATTCTCATAAGTCGGTCAACCGAGGAGAAAGGAGGGTACGAAGCCCCCTTTATTTCCATAAGTTATTCAAGGCTATCGGGAATGCGAAAGGCACTTGGCCAAACGCGCATTTGACTTCTCGACCTCACTAGCAGTACTAATGGACCATTAGGGCCCAATAGCACAATAAAGCTATTGAAAGTCCTTTTACATGGAATTGGGTCATAGGATGCCCATTAACATGTAAGCGCGTTCCCTTCGGGCCCAAAGATCAGGTTATTGGGCTAGCAAGGCCCAACAAGCATGATTTGAAACTTTCAAGCACAAAGGTTGAATGTTGACTCATCATAGTTATCGCGTGTTTATTGAAATACTTTGGTTTATTGATTTTTGTTTTGTTATTGATTCGAGACCGAATCAATTCGTTTTGTAACGATATTTATTATTGAGAGTATATTTGTTTTTCTGTTTCGTCGGTAGTCATGGATCATGTATTTTGTCTTCGTGAATTAATTTGTTTAAAAGTTAGAGTTTTACCTTTTCACAACCTTTCTTTTATAAAAATAGCACTTTTAGTCCTTTATATAAAATAATTTCATTTTAGTCTTTAAAACGTTATTTTGACACTTTTGTATCATAAACTTGTTGAAAAGACATTTTTAACCGCAAATTTATTTTGTAAAAAACTTTAGCCCTTCTAGAATGATGTTTTCTAGGTTAAAACCCCCAATTTCGCGACTTTTACAGTTTTGGCCCAAAATAGAAATTTTTTTACATTTTTGATCCTTTTTTAATTTGAAAAGCATCTTTGACAATTGAAATAGTTTTATTACACTTCAATTCCCCTGTTTTACAGAGAGTTACATTTCTAGCCCCTCAAATTTGTAAATTTCGCATTTTGAGGCTTATTGGGTCGAAAAGCCCAAATCTAGCCCATTAGGTTGAAAATTTACACTTTAAGTCCCTTAAAAATATTTTTGTTCAGAAAAATTATTATAGAAACTGTTTGGAACCTTTTGACCCTCCAGAAACTATAAATTTGTCGATTTGTACCCTAAGTTTTGTATTTTTGACATTTTTAGCCCTAAAATGTGTTTTATGTTAGGATATGTTCACCCTAACCTCATAAACTATTTTTGTTGACATGATTAGTGTATAATAACTTAAGATATGTTTATTTCCTTTCTCATGCCTTAGATGTCGGTTTTTACACACTTTTTGATAACATATTCATCACAAAACACATGATATCACACACATACATGTATCAAATCACACATAGCATACATTTACACATAGATGCACACATTTACTTGTAGTATCCCACATAAAACTCATAAAAACCAAAAAGGAAGGGGTATGAAACTCACCTTGAGTTGTGGATCGGTTTTGAAGAAGAAAAGAGAAGAGTTTGTTGCTATTTTCGGCTTTAGCAACCTTTCTTGGAAGATCTCAAACTTAAAGAGTATCTAAGGTGCAAGATCATGAATTCATATGAGGTAAGAAGAGATTTTGATAGAACAAAGAGTCTCGAGTGTGGATCCAAGCATCAATTTACCTAAGATGATGATTTTTGTGAAGAATCCACCTTGCAAAGCCCTTGAATCTCAAATTTTTTTATGGAGAAGTGAAGGAATATGTAGTGTGTTCTTGAGAGTATTGAAGTGAAATGATTTTTGTGTATGTGTGTGATACTCTCGGTCGAGAGTAATAGAAGAAGAAGAGAGAGAGAGAAGTGAAAGGATATGCTTGGAGACATGTGTAGTTTGCTTGGATATCCCATAGGTATTAAGGAGGTGGCTAATCCTCCTTAATTCTCAAATTCTTCTTTTCTTTTTTCTTTTTTTTACTACTTGGGCTGAGAGGTAGAGAAGAGAGACGAAGATTTGGCCCTTTTGTGTTTAAATCCATAATATGGAGCCCAAGTTAATGGGTTTTGGCCCATTGGCCCTTTTAGAGTAATTCACAGCCCAAAATTAACCAAAATATGAGTTTTATGGCCCATTAGGGCTATTAAAATTTGTTTTTGGCCCAATAAGGTCCATTTGGGTATTTCATTCTAGGCCCAATATGGCCCAAAATATTAAAATAAATGAAAGTGGGTCCAATTAGAGCCCATTTAAGAGTTGTAAGCCCAAGATAGTCAAATTGGAAGCTTATTGGTCCATTGGGCCCAATAAGGAAGTCATAGTCCAAAATGGACTTAAACAAGGACTTATAGGGTTTCCAACTATTTGTTGACTATTTGTAGTGCTTGTATGAAGTGTTTGATTGAAATTCTGTTTTCATTGAGTAAGCATCATGCATGCTTTCATGTTTTTGATTCATAGTTGACATAAGTGTTGTAGTTACAAGGCACCAAAAATTTCTAGTTGTGACATCATCCCCACGTAAGAGGGAATTTCATCCCGAAATTCTTTTGAAAGCTAGATTTGAGAATGCTAGAATAGATGAGGTTACTTTTGCTTCATTTGGTCTTCGCGTTCCCACGTGAATTCTGGCCCATGCTTCGCGTTCCACCATACTTTCACGATCGGGATGCGACTTTGCTTAGTACGCTTCACCTCCCTGTCCATGATTTCGATCAGTTCTTCGATGAACATGTGATTCTCGTTGATTTCAATTTCATCAAGAGTAATGATGAGAGTTTCATCAGATTGGCACTTCTTTAGATTGGAAACATGGAACACGGGGTGTACACTGCTGAGCTCCGTGGGTAGCTGCAGTCTGTACGCCACTAGACCAATTCGGGCAAGGATCTCGAAAGGTCCAATGTATCATGGGTTCAGTTTTCCCTATTTTCCAAAACGAATGACCCCTTTCCAGGGTTAAACTTTTAACAGTACTCGATTCCCAACTTGAAACTCCAATGGCTTTCGCCATCTATCAGCGTAGCTCTTTTGTCGGTCGCACGATGCTTGTAGTCGAGCTCTGATTTGAACTATCTTTTTTGTGGTTTCACGTGTGATCTCTGGTCCCGTTAATGTCTTGTCTGATGCTAGTTCCTTTGCTAGCTGGGTGTCACCCACCTCAGCCCAACACAACGTTGATCTACACTTACGTCCATATAGCGCTTCGAAAGGAGCGACTTTGATGCTCGAATGGTAACTGTTGTTATACGGGAATTAAACTAAGGGTAAGTAGGTATCCTAGGACTTCCCAAAGTCTATCACACATGCATGAAGAATGTATTCAAGCGTTTGAATGGTTCGTTCACTTTGACCATCCGTTTGTGGGTGATAAGCAGTGCTCATGTCGAGATGGGTTCCCAGTGCTTTCTGAAGTGATTGCTAAAAATGTGAAGTGAACCTACTATCTCTATCTGAGATAATAGACACTGGCACTCTGTGAAGCCTCAAAATTTCTCAAATATATATTCTTGTCAGTCTCTCCATCTTGTAGGATTCTTTTATTGGCAGGAAATGAGCGGATTTCGTCAGTCGGTCAACTATTACCCATATAGTGTCCAATCCAACCGACGTCTTGGGTAGCTTGGTCACAAAGTCCATAAAAATCCCTTCCCATTTCCACTCGGGAATTACTGGTTGTTGTAATAATCCCGAGGGCTTTTGGTATTCCACCTTTACTTTGGCGCAAGTAAGGCATTTGCTGACATAGGTGACAATTTCTTCCTTCATGTTAGGCCACCAATAATGTTGTTTAATATCCAAGTACATTTTGTCTGAACCTGGATGTATGGAATATCGCATCTTGTGAGCTTCCTTTATGACTATCTCCCTAAATCCTCCAAGTTTATGGACCCAAATACGGTTCATGAAATGGTATACTCCATCCTCTTTCACCTCGAGATTCTTCTCCATTCCGCATAATGCTTCGCTTGTTCTGTTTCCGCCTTCATGGCATCTGACTGGGCTGCCCTGATCTGAGTGGTTAGGTGAGATTGGATGGTTATTGAGAGAGCTTTCACATGACGATTAGAGTACTCTTTCCAGCTCAAGGCATCAGCTACCACATTAGCCTTGCCTGAGTGGTACTTGATTTCACACTCATAATTGTTTAATAGTTCAACCCATCTTCTTTGCCTCATATTCAACTCTTTTTTATTCAGGATGTGTTGGAGACTCTTGTGGTCCGTAAAGATGGTGCACTTCGTACCATATAGGTAATGCCTCAAAATCTTCAGAGCGAAGACCACTGCTCCCAATTCCAGATCGTGGGTTGTATAATTCACTTCATGTGTCTTTAGTTGGCGGGATGCGTAAGCTATCACTTTTCCACGCTGCATGAGAACGCAACCTAAACCCTAATTTGACGCGTCACAGTAGACCACGAAATCTTCCGTTCCCTCTGGTAGAGATAGTACCGGGGCACTGCAGAGTGTTCGCTTCAGAGTTTGGAATGCAACTTCTTGTTTGTCCGTCCATTTTAAGTGTACTCCCTTTTGTGTAAGCGAGGTAAGTCGCTTGGCGATCTTAGAGAAGTTCTGAATGAACCTCTTGTAGTAACCTGCTAGGCCTAAGAATTGGCGAATTTCTGTGGGTGTTGTCGGGACTGCCCATCCTTCGATGGCTTTGACCTTTGAAGGATCCACATGTATTCCTTCCTGACTAACAACATGACCCAAAAAGTTCACGCTACTAAGCCATAACTCACACTTGGAGAGTTTTGCGTATAACTTCTCAGTTCGTAGGGTTTCCAGGATTTGTCAGAGATGTTGGCCATGCTCTTCTTCGCTTCGGGAATAGACTAGAATGTCGTCAATGAAAACAATAACAAAGTTGTCGAGGAATGGTCGACAGATTCGATTCATTAGGTCCATGAATGCGGTAGGGGAATTCGTTAGACCGAAGGGCATTACGACAAATTCATAATGTCCGTAACGAGTTCGGAAAGCGGTTTTGGGAATATCCTCTTCCCGGACCTTGAGTTGATGGTACCCAGATCGTAGATCTATCTTAGGGAAGTAACTAGCTCCTTGGAGCTGGTCAAATAGATCGTCGATTCGTGGGAGTGGATAGAGATTTTTGACAGTGAGCTTGTTTAGCTCCCTATAATCGATGCACATCCTAAAATATTCTTCCTTCTGTTTGACAAAGAGAACCGGAGCTCCCCATGGCGAGTAGCTGGGTCGGATGAATCCTTTGCCCAAGAGTTCGCTGATTTGACTGGACAATTCCTGCATCTTAGCAGGAGCTAGTCGGTAAGGCGATTTAGCGAGGGGAGTTGCTCCTGGAACAAGATCAATTCAGAATTCAACTTGTCTCTCTGGGGGTACTCCAGGAAGATCTTCAGGAAATACGTCTGGGAATTCACGTGCTACTGGAATGTCTCGAACGTTAACCTCTTCCTTGGTTTTATCCACTATATGCGCCAGGAACGTCAAATCGTTCTTTTGCAGATGCTTCTGTGCATGGATGCACGAGATGAGGCGAAGGTTCGTGCTAGGTTTGTCTCCGTAAATAACTAGGGTTTCATGATTAGGAAGGTGAAGGCGAACGACCTTCTCGTGACACATAATTTCAGCATGGTGGGGGCTTAACCAGTCCATGCCAATAATCACATCAAAACTCCTAATAGAAATAGGCATTAAGTCTATTCGGAAGACGTGTTGATTTAGAGTTAGGGTACATCCGATGTAGACTTCCCCAGTGGATTTGGTTTTCCCATTGGCCATTTCCACCATAAAGGTTTCATTAAGCTTCTGGGGTTGTTGTTTTAACAAATGCTTAAACTTATTGCTCACAAAACTTCGCTCTGCTCCGGTATCAAATAGGATGCATGCATAAGTGTGGTTTAGGAGAAACGTACCGGTAACAACAGCGGGATCTTGAATCACTTCTCCCTGACCCATGGTCAGCACCCTTCCTGTTCCTCCATTTCCGGGATTGTTGTTGTTGGGGCAGTTTCGACAGAAATGCCCAGTCCTTCCGCATCCATAACAAGTGTAGCTAGGTCCTGCATTATTGCCATCATTGTTGGTGTTGTTGTTGTTGCAGGTATTGTTGTTATTGTTTCCTTGTTGTTGGTTCTGAGGACGGTAAGTCCTGTAGTACTTTGCCACATGCCCCTTCCGATTGCAACTGGTGCACTGCATCTCTTTGCATTCTCCATTGTGATGGAGACCGCACTTGTTGCACTTGGGAAGATTACCAGAATAAGGTCTAGGAGCACTTAGAGCAGCTGAGGCTGGAGCATGTGGTGTGGATAGAACTTGAGTGGTCACAACATTAACTGCCACTGTTTGCTGCTTCTTGGACGATTCGGAGCCTTGACACCCCTTTCTCTTGTTGTTCTTCCCCTTCTTGCTATCATTTTCCTTCTTAACTTCAATCTCCACTGGCTTCTCACCCTTCTTGTTATTGTGGTCATACAACTTATTGACCAATCTCTTGGCACTATCGAAAGTTTCGGGATTTGCAGCTATCACGTTTCCTTGGATTAGGAAGGTTAGTCCCTAGATGAATCGCTCGACCTTCTTAGCTTCTAAGGTAATCATGCCAGGGCACAACAGAGACAGTTCGCTAAACCTTGATATGTAGGCATCTATATCAGCGTTCCGGACAGTGAGATTCCACAGCTCTTGTTCCATTTTCTGAATTTCACCACGAGGGAAATACTCAGCCATCAACATTTCTTTCATCTCTGTCCATGGCATGGAATTGGCTATGGGGAGTGTCATGGCCTCCACGTGTCCGTTCTACCAAGTGAGCGCTTGGTCAACAAAAGTGCATGTGGCAAACTCCACCTTCATCTCCTCAGGACAATCGCGTATCTCGAATACCGATTCCACCTTCTCGATCCATCGTTTCAGGGTGATCATCCCTCCAGTTCCGTTAAAGGTTCGTGGTTTGGCGTTGGTGAAGTCTTTGTAGAAACATGTTTTGGTGGGTCCTTGATTCATCTAGTTGTTCGAACTTCCAGCCCCTTGTCCGTTGACTCCTCCATTGTTCCCTTGGTGAATTTGTGCCATTGTTGCGGTGACCACAGTAGATACAACTGCTTGGAATGCAACTGAGTCGACTTCGGGTGGGGTTGGCCCAGGGTTTCCGCGAGTGGGTCGTTGAGGCATCTTTCTATCATGGAACGGAAATATGTTGAGTGTCTATGGTTTTTGTGAGGTTGTGATCCTATAGACTAGGTGCGTGGCACAAACTTAAGTAATTCTACAATTTAGCATACAATCATGGATACGTAACACATAGCAGATTATAACGTCAAAATAAAACATGTAAAATTTTTCATTACTATTACCCGCACTTTGATACATGAAAATTTTGCTCAAAAGAGCATACATAAGCGGTACTACTTTGACAACACAACGGCTCTATGAGTAGTGTAGTCACTTAAACATAGAGTCGGGGTACATAGCATAGATCCTAGTACTAGTACTAAAGACGAGTGTAACTAGTCCCTCGTACGGTGGAACCTATCTAGGGGGTAGTAGAGTAGGTCCTATTATTAAGGATGACAACGACACTCAATCGTCGATGTGACGCACCAGAAGTTCATCCAGTTCATCCGCCTCTTGGGTGATTACCTCGACTTTTCACTCGGCTCGCGTGGCCCTTGCCTTGGCCATGATGAGTTGAAGCTTCAGGATGATAAATGCCTCCTCGAGGGCGTGTAAGTAGTCTGTATCCACCCCTTGAAACATGCAGAAATTTGAAGGGGCTTCCAACTAGTGAGGTTCACTACACGCCTCCTCTACACCCTTTTCTTCATTTGGCTCCTGGTCCAACTCATCATAATCGAGATCAACCATCATGTTTTCGTCATGTTCCTCTTTAGGTCTAATGTCGTGTGCCTTTCCTTGATCTACATCTGGCTCATCCTTGACCCTCCAGTGGGCTACTAGGACTTGATGAAACTGGAGGCCCTGTTGCTCCCCTTCCAAAGCGACTGGGAGGAAGTATACGAATAAACTATCATTACTCCTATGTCTCTACAATTATTGCATAGATTGAGATGATGTTCTCTTCTTGGGGGTAAAGGGGTATGTTTTTAGGTTCCCCAGTCATCACGATTTCCTCGGGACATGTGATAGTTGTACCTTGGAGGAAATGTAGTTGATCAGGCTACATCCGCTCCTTGATACGACTAAGAACAGTCCTGCTTAACCGAGATACTAGCATTATCTTGTTTGGTTCGGTATTATGTTCTTTTTCCTAATAAAAGTAAGGGTGTTTTTATTGTTATGTTTTACTTGTTTCGTTCAGAGTTGTGTTAGTCCCTCTTTTTGGTTTATAGTTGCATATCAATGTGTGGTTAGATATGCTAGTTCACTATAAACAGAGCTCTGATACCAACCTGTCACACCCCTGAACCGAACGGCGGAAACGTCCGAGGGCTCTTGTGACTCAAATTGAATACCATCACAATGAATATACATGAATCATAACACAAATCATCACCATGCATTGGAATATTACAACTTATATTGTTTACATTCAGTACATTGTGTTAAACATTACAATTCCATAACATAGACTGTCTGATAGATAATTTAAGCAAAACACCATGACATTTCCTGATACTTATTCTTCGGCCTACCTGTTACCTGAGAATACAAGTTATTTCGTAAAAATGTCAACATATGAAATGTTGGTGAGTTCATAAGTAATGTTATGGAAAAATGATTTTTGTGAAGTTTGAAAAACCCAGAAAATCCGATATTTTCTGAAAAGAGTATTTGTTTATAAGAAGTGTGAAGATCCGTAAATATGCTTGTCGATTTTGAAAACATGCATAATTGTTGAACTTTGTATACATCACGTAGGTGAAAATGTTGAACTTTCCGGGAAAACCCGATGTTTTCCCAATACACGAGTTACATGACTTGTTTATTGTTATACTGATACGGCGAATGTTTTTGATTACTCAGGTGACATTGGATTAACTAGGGTTTGTGAGTTGTTACAATCATGCATTAATGAAAATGACTAGTTTATAACTACAAGTTACGAATGATCCTTAAGGCGTCGTCCGTACTACTCACATAATCCAACCACCCTGACTTATCTTGATTAACGCCACAAATCTTTTTACTTGAATTCTCATAAGCCGGTCACCCGAGGAGAAAGGAGGGTACGAAGCCCCCTTTGTTTCCATAAGTTATTCAAGGCTATTGGGAATGCGAAAGGCACTTGCCCAACTCGCATTTGACTTCTCGACCTCACTAGCAGTACTAATGGACCATTAGTGCCCAATAGCACAATAGAGCTATTGAAAGTCCTTTTACATGGAATTGGATCATATGAGACCCATTAACATGTAAGCGTGTTCCCTTCGGGCCCAAAGATCAGGTTATTGGGCTAGCAAGGCCCAACAAGCATGATTTGAAACTTTCAAGCCCAAAGTTTGAATGCTGACTCATCATAGTTATCGCGTGTTTATTGAAATACTTTGGTTTATTGATTTTTGTTTTGTTATTGATTCGAGACCGAATAAATTCGTTTTGTAACGATATTTATTGTTGAGAGTATATTTGTTTTTCCGTTTCGTCGGTAGTCGTGGATCATGTATTTTGTCTTCGTGAATTAATTTGTTTAAAAGTTAGAGTTTTACCTTTTCACAACCTTTCTTTTATAAAAATAGCACTTTTAGTCCTTTATATAAAATAATTTCATTTTAGTCTTTAAAACGTTATTTTGACACTTTTGTATCATAAACTTGTTGAAAAGACATTTTTAACCGCAAATTTATTTTGTAAAAAACTTTAGCCCTTCTAGAATGATGTTTTCTAGGTTAAAACCCCCAATTTCGCGACTTTTACAGTTTTGGCCCAAAATAGAAATTTTTTTACATTTTTGATCCTTTTTTAATTTGAAAAGCATCTTTGACAATTGAAATAGTTTTATTACACTTCAATTCCCCTGTTTTACAGAGAGTTACATTTCCAGCCCCTTGAATTTGTAAATTTCGCATTTTGAGGCTTATTGGGCCGAAAAGCCGAAATCTAGCCCATTAGGTTCAAAATTTACACTTTAAGTCCCTTAAAAATATTGTTGTTCGGAAAAATTATTATAGAAACTGTTTGGATCCTTTTGACCCTCCAGAAACTATAAATTTGTCGGTTTGTACCCTAAGTTTTGTAACAACGTAAATTTTAAAACAAAATTTTCATTTTTGCAAATGTCAAAAACCATCGTTTAATATTCCAAATTTAAACGTGAACAATGTTATCATAACAAAATACATTCCATGATCATAAAAACAGTTCCGCCATCAGTGTGTACAATCACGCCGACGCCTTCCCACGGTCCTCGCTAGTACCTGCAACACATAACACAACAACTGTAAGCATAAATACTTAGTGAGTTCCCCAAAATACTACTTACGCACATACGCCTTTCCAGGCCCTGACCTTCTGGTCCATGTGTCTCAGGGGACTTCCGTCCCGACTTGGTAAACCTTCCGGTCCTACCTGCGTCAACCTTACGGTCCACATCACAACGCCTTCCGGCCCATAACATATATGCCTTCCGGCCCATAACATAATGCCTTCCGGCCCATATCAAGCATATCATACATAGCACATATAACGATTAAGTTATCATATACAATGCATATAACTCATAACATACCCGACCTTCCGGTCACACAATAAAAACCCTTCCGGGTACAGTGTGGTGAGAAAACTCACCTCGTGGAAAGTCTAGAATCTCGTATACTTGCTATCTCCAAATCCCAACGACGACTCTACCTCGGCTAAACATAATAATTATCATTTTAATTATTAAAGACTTCCACAACTAGACTTGACCCCTTATCATCATTCCTCCGAGGGTAAAAGACCATTCAACAAAGTCTTCATGTTGACCCTTGCTGCACTTTCCGCAAGTGCGGCCCTTCTGACCTCCCGTCCTCAAATCGGCGGATTTGGTCCGCTTGGCTGCCGGTTGGGACTGAGTCGGCCGCCGATCCACCCACTGAGACTCGGCCTCCTCCCTGGCCTGAGTCTCCAACTCGATCTCTCTCTTGGCATTCGCCTGGAGCTCAGCAAAGGTCTGGTATGACGAGTTCGATACGAACTCCCGAATATCCCTCCTCAGTACACCCAAATATCGGCTCATCCGAGTCTGCTCAGTGGACACCTGCTCAGGGCAAACCATCTCCCTCTCATGAAACTTCTGAGTGATCACAGTAACCGAATCATTACCCTGCTTGAGGGTCAAGAACTCCTGAACCAACTGTTCCCTCTCCACCGGGGGAACATACTCGTCTCTGAACATAGAAGTAAATCTCTCCCAAGTCACAGCTAAAATCTCCGTAAGAGTGAAGTTCGCCGTCATGAACTTCCACCAATCCTTTGCTCGCAGGTGGAGCTGGTTCAAAGCAAACCGTACCCTCAGATGCTCCGGACATGAACAAGTGTAGAAGCATCCCTCAATATCAGCAATCCATCTCATCGCAACGATCGGATCTTGCGTCCCATCAAACTTGGGTGGCTTTGTGTTGGTGAACTCTCGGAATAGCAATGAGTCACCTCCCTATGGTCTGGCAGTGGCCACAACTGCGGTAGCTGCAGCGGCTGCAGCCTCAGTCACCGCGGCGTATCGCTCATCAAAAGTCTCCATCAGTGTGGTCTTGATAGACCCAAACATCTCCGAAATCTCGGCCCAGATCACCGCAGCCACCTCCTCGTGAATCATCTGACGAAGCTCCTCGTCACTCACACTGCTCGTACCAGGTCTGTGGCGTGGTCCAACCATAATGCCTCTGAAATACAACATAAAAATATCAGAGACTCCATCGAGCATAATCGCACTCGATAACGCAACCCTACTTGGTCTCCGATACCTAAGGATTCTTACTTGTGTTGCCCACCGACCCGGTGTCTTCAGTAGTACAGGCCTAATACTACCGACTACACCGCATCAGCGTTCACCCCAAGTCCTCCTCCCCGAACCCCGGATCATGAGTACTCTATTCTTGCTATGCACTGGCTACCTACTCGCTCTCAAAGCATCTCATAGCAGCAGGTTCCCCTAGACTAAGGCATCACAAATCAGGCCACTCTAGTCCTAATATGAATACCTAGTCTACTAGCATGCGTATCATATCATAACATATCTCATAACACATATTGTAAGGGTGTTTTAGGGATTTTACCGTTCGGGCGCTGGCTCACCGTACACACTGCTTCTCCTTTGGTTATTACAAAATCTCTTATCAAATTCTTATTGCTTTTATTAATTAAAAATTTTCCTCAAATCCCCGGTTTGAGTTCAGTTACGCCCGAAGGTGTATTCGAATCCCTCAAACCAAGGCTCTGATACCAACTTGTAACAACGTAAATTTGAAAACAAATTTTTCATTTTTGCAAACGTAAAAAACCATCGTTTAATATTCCAAACTCAAACGTGAACAATGTTATCATAACAAAATACATCCCATGATCATAAAAACAGTTCCGCCGTCAGTGTGTACAATCACGCCGGCACCTTCTTACGGTCCTCGCTAGTACCTGCAACACATAACACAACAACTGTAAGCATAAATGCTTAGTGAGTTCCCCAAAATACTACTTACGCACATACACCTTTCCAGGCCCTAACCTTCCGGTCCATGTGTCTCAGGGTACTTCCATCCCGACTCCGTAAACCTTCTGGTCCTACCTACATCAACCTTACGGTCCACATCACAACGCCTTCCGGCCCATAACATATACGCCTTCCGGCCCATAACATTATGCCTTCCAGCCCATATCAAGCATATCATACATAGCACATATAGTGATTAACTTATCATATACAATGCATATAACTCATAACATACCCGACCTTCCGATCACACAATAAAAACCCTTCCGGGTACAGTATGGTGAGAAAACTCACCTCGTGAAAAGTTTAGAATCTCGTATACTTGCTATCTCCAAATCCCAACGACGACTCTACCTCGCCTAAACATAATAATTATCATTTTAATTATTAAAGACTTCCACAACTAGACTTGACCCCTTATCATCATTCCTCCGAGGGTAAAAGACCATTTTACCCTTCCTTGACTCAAAGTCTTCATGTTGACCAAAACACTAAAAGTCAACAAAAGTCAACCTTTTGAGTACGTGGGGCGTACTGCTTGATGTACGCGGGGTGTACATCACCAACCCATGGATCGGGGTTTCCACCCAGTACGCTGCGCGTACTGGGAGTTACGCCCAGCGTAACCATCAGACTTTAGCATACATCATTTCTGGTCTTAATCGGTTAAGCCATTACTCTAACTTCTAGATCCGGATTTATTTATGCATCTTTACCCATAAAGTCGAAACCTTTAAGCCTTGGCATGGTTGTAAAGGCTCCTACACTCCTTAACATCATTCTATTCCAACTCAAGGATCTAGATATCATGCATGGTATAACATTCAAGTCCAAGATTACATTTTAATGAGTCTACAACTCAAATAGACCAGAAATATGATGGATCTAAGCTTATGGTGACCATTTGCTTAAAAAGTCTCCACCTTTGGGACTAAAACCCTAGAAAATGGTACTTAAAGCATATTACAAGAACCATATGTCAAGATCCAAACTTTTTACCTTATAATGAAGCTTCAACCTTTGCAAAGCTCAGATCCACACTTGAACACCACTTCTAGCCTTCCCAATGACCTCTTCTTCTCCTTTGCTACCTTGAAATGGCACCACCAAGCTTAGAATACTCACAAATGGCCTAAGAACGAATGCACACTCTCTTTAGGGTTTCTTTCTAAGGGATGGTGGCTGAGGAGTCGAGCCACACATCCCTTTTATAGCCATCCGAAATAATTAGGGTTTTTAGGTCTGGACCGGTTACGCCCAACGTAACCTTGGGTACGCCCAGCGTACCCGAGGGTGAACGCGTCCAAATGAAGCGCGCGAGTACGCGCAGCGTACTCCTTGTACGCCCAGTGTACTCGCCTAACATGCAAACCCTAAATGGCAACAAATCAAAGATGAAGGGCTAAATAGAAGGGTACTTGGATTTCGGGCTGTTACAAGTTTTGTATTTTTGACATTTTAAGCCCTAAAATGTGTTTTATGTTAGGATATGTTCACCCTAACCTCATAAACTATTTTTGTTAACTTGATTAGTGTATAATAACTTAAGATATGTTTATTTCCTTTCTCATGCCTTAGATCTCGGTTTTTACACACTTTTTGATAACATATTCATCACAAAACACATGATATCACACACATACATATATCAAATCACACATAGCATACATTTACACATAGATCTACACATTTACTTGTATTCTCCCCCATAAGACTCATAAAAACCAAAAAGGAAGGGGTATGAAACTCACCTTGAGTCGTGGATCGGTTTTGAAGAAGAAAAGAGAAGAGTTTGTTGCTATTTTCGGCTTTAGTAACCTTTCTTGGAAGATCTCGAACTTAAAGAGTTTCTAAGGTGTAAGATCATGAATTCATATGAGTTAAGAAGAGATTTTGATAGAACAAAGAGTCTATAGTGTGGATCCAAGCATCAATTTACCTAAGATGATGATTTTTGTGAAGAATCCTCCTTGAAAAGCCCTTGAATCTCGAAATTTTTTATGGAGAAGTGAAGGAATTTGTAGTGTGTTCTTGAGAGTATTGAAGTGAAATGATTTTTGTGTATGTGTGTGATACTCTCGGTCGAGAGTAATAGAAGAAGAAGAGAGAGAGAGAGAAGTGAAAGGATATGCTTGGAGACATGTGTAGTTTGCTTGGATATCCCATAGGTATTAAGGAGGTGGCTAATCCTCCTTAATTCTCAAATTCTTCTTTTTTTTTTCCTACTTGGGCCGAGAGGTAGAGAAGAAAGATGGAAATTTGGGCCTTTTGTGTTTAAATCCATAATATGGAGCCCAAGTTAATGGTTTTTGGCCCATTGGCCCTTTTAGAGTAATTCACGGCCCAAAATTCACCAAAATATGAGTTTTATGGCCCATTAGGGCTATTAAAATTTGTTTTTGGCCCATTAAGGTCCATTTGGGTATTTTATTTCATTCGAGGCCCATTATGACCCAAAATGTTAAAATAAATTAAAGTGGGTCCAATTAGATCCCATTTACGACTTCTAAGCCCAAGATAGTCAAATTGGAAGCTTATTGGTCCATTGGGCCCAATAAGGAAGTCCTAGTCCAAAATGGACTTAAATAAGGACTTCTAGGGTTTCCAATTATTTTTTGACTATTTGTAGTGCTTGTATGAAGTTTTTGATTGAAATTTTGTTGTCATAGAGTAAGCATCATGCATGCTTTCATGTTTTTGATTCATAGTTGACATAAGTGTTGTAGTTACAAGGCACTAAAAATTTCTAGTTGTGACACAGTGACACCAATCGATTTTTGGGGTGGTAGGTGGACACCCATTCGAAATATGAGGCGAACACCTGTGAAGAAGGGGCTAAAGTTACAACCTATAGATTTAATATATATATATATATATATATATATATATATATATATATATATATATATATATATATATTTATTTATTTATAAACCAATAGGTATGAATTACTATTAATAAAGGTGTTTATGAAATTATATATATATATATATATATATATATATATATATATATATATATATATATATATCCCATATCGGACATATGAATAAACTTTATCCCCTTTTATGTTTTAATTACGTTAATGTGCATCTTACAATTCTATTATATAAACTAGATGAGAAACCCCGCTTTGTGGGGTATGGATTTGTTCTCATTATAAAAAATAAGGGATTATTGATCAACTGTTTTGGTCGTTTGTGATACGCTTTGACAGTTTGGTTCGTCGTGGGTTATGTGTGTTGTGTTATATTTTCTTGTCTGTGTGGTCAATTTGAGTAAGAATTGTAAGGGAATGAAGGCTGACCGCATGAAGTAAAGTAGAAAGCGTAGTGTTCCCATGTAATGCAAGTGATAGAAGATGTCGGTTTTTTTCAAAATAGAAGTATTTAGTATAATTCAGTTTGCAAATTGAATCTTAAATTTACATTTGAAAAAAAGCTCGAATAATTACATCCTTATGTTTATAATTCATATCCCTTTTGGAGTAAGCATCTTGTGAAACATGAAATGTGTTTTGGCCTCATCACGAGTAACCAATGTCTAGAAGAGTTGCAACATGTATGCTAATTAACATTTTATCAACACTACAATACATGTAATCCAAAGTTTGAAATGAGAAAGTTACCATAATTAAATGTAAGTTCCATTTCATTTCGTTTGGAAATAGACGACTCTATTGTATTTTCTGAAACAATTCATAGCCATTGTACGTACTTATTTTAGCAACAAGGTTTTCAGAGATGTTCCTTCATAGATTTACTTATATTGGCAACATTGATCAATGCGTATACATAGAAAAAAGATAAAAGAGAAGAGGGTATTGTCATTATTTTTCTCATAAGAACAAATGAAATAAAAATGTATAATGAGATGAAGGTTTATACTACAACCAATATCATCAACTTCAAGCTAAAGTGTTACTTTGTTGTCCTTGCATGATCTTTTCCTCTTTTTAATGAATGTGGATCTTCACACCATCCTCACAGAATTATGTATACATAACAAAAATTTTCAATAGCAAACAAAAAGTACAAATTACTTTACAACAATAAATGATTTTATACCAATTTTATGCAAAGCATAACAATTTTATGCGAAATATATTAGCTAACTTGACCTTGATATATTATCTATTGTTGAAGGCATAACAATCCCAACACAAAAGAAGACTGCATAATGATTATAATAGGTGAAATTAAAGTTTTTATCAGTGAAATCAAGAAATATGATATGGAAAAAAAAGTGGAGTAAACTTGCCTATTGAATAGTTTCACGTTGATGTATGAGAAAATTTGAGTAAATACTTTCTGAACAATAATTCGGCGCACCTAAAATGCAAACAACTGCCATATAATTTTTCCAACAGCTATATATATAATAAAAATAAAAGATACATATGAAATTTTATTTCAATGTAGTGAGGAGTATGTCGAAGCAAAAAGTTGATGATGAAAGTCATAAGACAATTTGTGCATCCATTCCTGTAGTCAAAACTAAAAATTAATTATAAAACTATGTTTTAATTAAGAAAATATAATAACAAACCTATGCTGAAGTAATTACAAAAAACTCCTTGGTAGCAAGAAACTTTTTCATGAAATGGTCCAACAACTTTCAGATACGGAATCAATTATAAAGATGTGAAAGAACATATAGAATTTAGTAAATATTTAGGCTCTTAACATATGAAGTCATTTTTTAACAGATTGTCTACATTCCTAACCTGATCATGAACAATTTCTTCTATTCACTTTAAGGAATAAGATGCATCCAAATTTGATTTTCACAATAATATTAAAACTTTTGGTGAAAGTCTTCCATTGATATAACTATTTTTGTCATTTTCACTTGATTTTATTATAAAAAAAATATTATACCAAAATAACAGTTTTTATAATTACGTGAATGATAACAATTATTTATTGACTCGTACCATTTGGTGATTGAGTCTTTACTCTTTAGCCGATAGATTCATAAAAATGTATTGGAAGCGTCATTTCTTTAAACAATCTATCTCTATAAAGCCCTTATTTGCGTTATTTTTTTTTTCTTTTTAACATTGCAGATCATCTATTCGATTATCACCAAATGTATTTAAGTATCTAAAAATATATGAATATATAATATATTAATAATTTAAAAGCTTTACTTGGGTTTCTGGCTTGTCAGGATCATTTGCAGGTTGCTCCAGTAATTGTTTCATGCTACTTGTATTAAATGGAATCTCTCCTCGAAGCATCTTGAAAGTCCACCCTATGGTCCAAGAGAAAATCAAAGTAAAAAAAAAACATAATTAAACCAAAAAAATTTAAACCAAAGGTTTCTACATTATATATTTAAATAAAAATAAAACTATCATGTATGTGAAATGTCATATTAAGATATGAGAGTTCCATGAAACATACTATTAGGCCGTTAGCAGCTTTATACTACTGGCAAAACGACTAATAACTTCACCCAGTTGAGTTGACTCAGTAATAGAATTTGTAGAAATTAAGTCACTATGCAAGAGCAGAGAACCATTTTGGAATAAACAACGTCATCAAAAAAGTTTAAATCATAAATTTAGTATATGGGAAATTAAATTGAGAATATTTTAAACTAAGATCATCATCATTAACAGAAAGACTCTGTTGAATGATGTTGTCAATCTTTTGTCAGGTTTCATGTGGAAATTTTCCAACTGGTTAGTCGCTTCAAGTCTGCAACCAAAGATATTCAAGCTTCATAACATTAAAACAGCCTAAAATTGAATCCTCACACCATCAACTAAATTATATGAATATAAGAATGAACATCAAAGGTAATCTTAAAAACACCAATTAAAAAAAAATTAATAGGAAGGTCCAACAAACAAAAGATTTTGAGGTTACCTTGGATATTAATGTGCAAACGTGTTGTTGTGGATCACACATATAAACCATCAAATTGTCACATATTAGATCAAAATGAACAATATTTTTGGAATGTAAATAGTCAATCCCAAAAGTTTCCTCCTATGAGCTTTTTAATGGTGATCAAGTAACCTTTAATGATATACAAAAAATTCAACATACTTAAGACACAAAGCATAACCAAAGATTTCATAAGGAATTAAACTGAATTTTTTTTACCTCTCTTTTTTTATTAGGAAATTTCAAAGTGATCCGTTTGCCATAGATTCAGTAACAGTAGCGAAAGTTTCACCAACTCACCAAAGAACAGTTACAACCTTGTTACAAAGAGCATTCCCAAACCAACATGATGCTGATTTCAAGAGGATAGTGTTATTCCCTGTAAAATACATCATTTGAGCAAGCATTTCTTTTAGATAAAAATAGAAATTGTAGAAAAAAAATATTTATAGAGGACCCTAAGTTATTTACTTTGAGTTATGCCATTCACATGAACAATACCATGAGAAAGATTTTCATCAAGATTACCTTTTGACCATGGACAACTTTTAGAACCTAAAACACAAAAAAAAAAAAAAATTCAAATCAAGAAACATAGTATCGGCTTGGTATCAAAACCAAATGAAATTAAAACTAACAAAAGCTATAACGTTTGGGACTGCAAGGGAGATGAAGTAGGCTGATTCATCTAGATATACGTAGATGTTCCCTCACCACCACCATATGCTGAAATTTGACGTAATCGCTATTTAAACCTGCCTATGCAGAAAATTAGAAACCTCGTCAAACTACATACATCTAAACAATTTTAACCAGCTCATAACTATTGTGGAAATCCCAAAACCGGAAGAAACCTAAATTAGAATTTGAAGAGTGACGTACCTAAAAACACATAGCATAAAACTAGGAGTAATAGAGAAAGACATATATGTTGGATTAGTGTCTAAGTCTATAACTATATTTGGTATGTACTTGACCTGGTTGTAGCATGATCCTTTAAGGTTGCCTTCACCGGAGCAGCTTGACTGGATGATTAATACAGAAAGAGGTTATTATGGTTTATTAATACATTATATGAATAATATATTAAATGAGAAATCATATTTGTTTAGTTAATACTTGTCAAGAATTAATTGAGAATTAATTTTGTGAACAAAATATATTAATTAAAACTAAGGGACTGTTATTGTAATTATTGGATAGTTGTAAAGTAGGTTGAGAAACCCTAGGGATAGGGTGGACGAGATCCTTATGGATAGCCCATAAGATTTTGTCCAAGATAGGGATCCAGAAGGTTCTTATAGGTTGCTTGGTGGCTAAGTAACCGGATAAGGACTCTAACTGAAACCCTAATCTCACACCTATATAAAGGACCCCCTATGCTTCATATTTCGGCTACCACTTGAACCCTAGAGATATAAGAGTCGATTTTGGCCTTCCCCCTCTCTCCAAGATCTTCTAACTTTCTTTGGTGTTTTTGATTCATTAGAGGCATCGCATTTGAGGTGCTAGGTTCTTATTACCGTTGTCAAGTCGTTCGTGGAGCGTGCGTGGATAACCGACACATTAATATGGACTAGCAAAGGTGGCAAAGGGTGACTAGATGTTTATCATAGATCAATGGAGTGTGTGTAGTTAACCAACACATTGATTAGGTTATTTGTAACATTGAGGGTACCAAGTATATTTGCATGGTTATTCACACCTTGTTTGTGATCCTCGGTATCCCAGTCACAAACTTGAAGGGCATATTGAGATTTAAACATGTCATTGAAAAGTTCAATGAATCTCAAAAGATCTAGGAGTTTTCAATATTTAAAACTTAATTTCCTTTTCATTTTTCATGGTGGAAAATTTTGAATCTCATTCACTTACCTTCAAATTATATGTTGTTTAGATTACAACATCCCTCTTCTAAATTGCAAATAATGTTGTTGGATCCTAGCCCTAATTTCTCATTTGGGTATTTAATTGGGGATTCTTATCTAATCAAACTTTTTCTCTTTTCTATTTCAGATGTCTAATTCGAACAACAACAATGTTTCTGGCTCAACCTCTTCCCGCTCATTCTTACTCATGAATTTGTGTGGGAGGGTGATTTTCGATGGGTCCAACTTCAATAATTAGATCCGCAACATTTGAATGGTTACTTGTTACGAGGATAAGGAGTATGTCCTCAACAAGGAGTTGAAAGAAGTTAACATCAACATTGCTACTCCAGAGATCGTTGCCTTTGAAGCTTAGGAGTGAGATGCTATGAAAGTCCATTGCATCATGCTCACGACTATGACCGTACAACTCTAAAAGTCCTACAAGGACTAATACCCCTATGAGATGCACCAAGATTTGATGGATATGTACCATCAAAGTGCGAGGCATGAAAGGTAAGATATCATCGCTGTGATGATCACTGCCAAGATGAACACAGAGAGTTCGTCATGGCCCACCTATAGAATATGCAGAGATATGTGGACCGCTTGCTGAAGTTAAATGTTATCTTCAATGAAGAGCTGGCCATAGATATCATACTTCAATCTTTACCTCCTTGTTATAATCAGTTACACATGACCTATCACATGAACAAGGAGGAGGTCACTCTAAGCAAGTTTCAAGGCCTGCTGAGAGTAGTCTAAAAGATAAATATGTTGCATCAACTACTACTACCACCCTCGTCTTGGAAATTAGGCAAGGGAATGGTAAGAAAAGGAAGGATCCTTTTAAGAGCCACCAGAAGGGAAAGTCCCAAGATGGTACTTCTTCTAGTGGAACCAAGTTTGATCCCGCTGCACCCTCCTCCAACCCGAAGGATGCAGAGTGCTACTACTTCCACGAGAAAGGGCATTCGAAATGAAGCTTCCTGAAGTACTTGCAAGATATCAAGGATTGAAAGATCACGTCTTCCTTCGTAGGTATTTATACTATTCATTCTAATAACTCATCACATTCTATGTATTGTGTCCTTGATACAGGGTGTGGTTTTCACATTTGTTCTGATTTGTAGGGCCTAAGAAGAAGTAGGGATGTGGAGCATGGGAAGATAAACTTGATAATGGGGAATAAGAAAGCGTTGTCTGTCACCAAGATTGGAGTTTACTCTTTAGTGCTTAGTAGTGGGTTAGGTTTAGATTTGAATAATTGATGTTATTCATCATAAACGACATGAACATTATTTCTTTTCATGGTATGTATAAACAAGGTTTTAGATTTTCATTTGATATTGAAAAAGGTTCTATTAATGCTTTCCTTAATGGTACTTTCTATTTTGAAGCATTGCCTTGTAATGAAATATACAAAACTGTGATGGTTGTAGACAACTTAGGAAATAATATGTTGTATATCGATTCTTGCAATAGTTTAGATAAAGCATGCTTGTAGCATTGTCGTCTTGGACATGTCAACAAGAAGCGCATAGCCCAACTCCAAAAGGATGGAGTGTTGGAGTCATTCGACCTTAAGGATGATGACGTGTGCGAGTCTTTTTTACTTGAAAAGATGACAAAGTCACCCTTCATTGGCACTTGTGAAAG
Source organism: Lactuca saligna (assembly GCF_052625555.1). Classification (NCBI taxonomy): domain Eukaryota; kingdom Viridiplantae; phylum Streptophyta; class Magnoliopsida; order Asterales; family Asteraceae; genus Lactuca; species Lactuca saligna. The sequence continues at coordinate 147,206,712 of NC_136424.1, read as the reverse complement.
GTGTGAGGGTTTATTGGATCTCATATACACCGATGTGTGTGGTCCCTTTAGATCCACCACAAGGGATGCGAACCGCTTCTATATGAATTTCACCGAAGATTATAGCAGATATGGGTATATCTACTTAATCAAGAACAAGTCAAAAATCTTTGAAAATTTCAAAGAGTTTAAGCAAGAAATGGAGAATCAACTGGGCAGGAAAATTAAGATGCTCCGATCTGATCGAGGTGGTGAGTACCTTAGTCTTGAATTCCACGATTACATCAAGGAATGTGGAATTGTTTCGCAATTGATGCCACCTAGGACTCCGCAGGTGAATGGTGTGGCTGAGAGGAATAATCGAAACTTGTTAGATATGGTTCATTCCATGATGATTCGTGCTTCGTTACCTAACTCATTTTGGGGGTATGCCTTAGAGACTGCCACCCATATCCTTAACTTATTCCCTACAAAGAAGGTTGCCAAAACACCTCACAATATGTGTACTAGGAAAGCTCCCTCGTTGGCACATATCAAGGTTTGGGGTTTCGAGGCTTTCATAAGAAGAGAGACTCACGACAAGCTCGAACCTCGTAGTGAGTGGTGTATTTTCATCGGCTACCCGCATAAGTCCTTTGGATATCTCTTCTATAGACCGAGTGACTATGTTGTCTTCGTTGCGAGGAGAAGGGTTTTCTAAGAGTGAGAACTCATAAGACAAGGGGACACTGGGAGGAAAATTGATCTCGAAGAGCTTCAAGAATCAAGTGATGAAGGAACCTCTAATGATGGCGCTCAACCCAAGGAGGAAACTCATGTTGAATCGATTGATGAGTCCTTACCACTTAGACGTTCCAGTAGAGTTAATATTCCACCTGTGTTATATGGTTTTCATATAACAAGTGAGGGTGATACGTTTATTAGTGATTGTACACTAGTAAGTTTGGATTAACCTAATAGCTACAAGGAAGCCATGGCAGGCCCAAAGTCTGCAAAGTGGAAAGAGGATGTGAATAACGAGATTCAGTTCATGTATGACCACTACTATAAAAATGCCCTTTTACGACGCGCAAACCACGACACTCAGAGATTCATGTTACGCAAAAGAGAGTGACCTTAAAATAGCGTCATCTCTTCAAAAATTTTAAGCATTTAGGTGACGCATTATTGCGTGCCCTTAAATTAGTGTGTTAAAGAAAAAAAATCAAAAACACGGAGGGCGCTTTATATTAAACGTGCGTCCTCTATTATGGTCGCCTTTTAATTTTAATGAAACGCGCGCTTGTCTCAAGATATCCCTTCATTCTCTTCTTTTCTTCTCTCTACAAACCCTAATCACCATACCATCTCTGATTCAAGGCCTTATATTTCTCCACCGCCTTCAACATGTTCTCGAAATCAAATCTCTTCTTTTCTTCTCTCTACAAACCCTAATTGAAGGGACGATTCTAGGGCTTTTTTCAAGAACACACACTTATCGCTATCGTTATCTCTATATCTATCTCTTTCTCTCTCTCTCTCTCTCTCTCTCTCTCTCTCACACACACACACACACACAAAAAAAAAAATTTAAGGGACGATTCTATGGCTTTTTTCAAGAACCATTCAAAACGTAAAGGAGTGCTCTCTACAATAGTTTGGCGAAGTCGGCTCATCTCACCTCATCGGTGGCTGCGACTCCTCGAAGATTTATGGTTGTGCTTGGTGATTCAACTACTAACTAAGGTCTGTGGTTATGTATTTGTGTTTGGTAATTAATGCCTCAGATAAGGAAGCTTGATGACACTAAGTTAAGAAACCCCTGGCAAAGACGTATATTTGGGTAAGTTGTTTTTCTATTTTTGATATTTCTTCATTAAGCTTTTCTTTTTTATGCAAAAATGAGTTTTGTTCAGGAGTATATCCTGATTACACTGAAGAACCCTCTGCACTTGCTTCAGGGGGCCAAATATAAAGAATGTAACCTTATTGATTAAAGATTGGTTTAACTCAGGTGTGCTCCATGCTAAAGTTTGGATATTATATTTCCCGATATGTTTATATTGGATCTGCTAATAATGATCGGAAATCTCTCACTCAGGTAACTTTTTATAAATTTTAAAAATTTTCTAAATGGCTTACTGATTTGTATTACTATTTGATTTTATAGGTGAAGGAAGTTGGAATCTATCTTGTTAGCTGTCCAGATATAGCCAAAAGGTTGAAATCTTCTATAATAACTTATGGAAACTCGGATCTTTGAATTCTTCTGATTACACACAAAAGATATGGGATCAATAATGGCAGATCAGTAGAACACTACTTTGTTGGTCACATTTTGTACCATCTAAAGAAAGATACAGGCATGTCAATAATTTGTTTATCTATTTACAAAATTTTCGTTACAAGTTAATCAACATCTCTACATATTTCCTCTTCCTCCTTACGTTGAAGTTCCACACACATCTAGCTATCAACTACTAACAGAACCTTCAACTTTCAAAATGTCAATTCAGACCCCTGGATGCAATTATTCAAATTCAAAACCTCTATCAAGCTATCTCTCTTTTGCTCCAGCAGAGGTGAAAATCTTTTGGTCTCATTAATTCCATATATTGTAGTTTCTTTGATGCTTTTATTTATTCGTTCATATGATTGCCCTGATTTTTGAACTGCAACTCTCATTTTGGCCATTTAGGTTTACTTTGTTCATTTTGTTAGTGCAATTTAGGGGAGTTTGAATATCGTTTTGCAATAGGTTCTATAGTTTGACTTTCGTTCCTAATTGATTTGCAATGTCGTTGATTTTGTATCTTATTTCTGCTCATAAAATATAAAAATCATGTATACAAGTGTGATAATTCTCTTAACTGCTCTGCTACTTATTTATTAGGGTTTTTTTTAATCTAACATAATACCTTGCTAATTGTGGTTCAAGAGTAAATATTATCATTGCTCTGAATACTCTTCCTAAAACTATTGTAGCTATTTACATAAATATTAAAACATTCATAATTAATAGAATCACATTCAAATCCTAGTAAAAGTATATTTTCTTGCTTATTTTAGAAAATAATATTGTTATTTAGTTAAAATCATGAATGCTTTAAGATTTTTGTGATTATAAGTTACATAAATAAAAATGGTTATGTTAGTATGTTACAAAATTCCATTCCATGTGCATGATGGAATGGATAAAAAAAAAAAAACTAACGTGAAGTGTTATTTTTGACTATTTGATTTGAAATTCATATTTTATATTTTCCAAAGAAGTTAAATATGTTTATTTCATAAAAATAAATTTTGTTCAGTAGAGAATCTATGGAGAGGATGGTGGAAGCTTCTGCTCAGGAAGCCAAGGCTGTGAATCCTGTCTGGTAAGCTGCACAGGCACACGCCAAATCACAGGCTACAAAAAAGTTAATCAAACTTGGTGAAATTAATGACCAAAAACTTGAAATTGACATTGAACAAAGGAAACAAAGGTCACGTGAAACAACCATTAAGAAGACTAGTTCCAAATTGTCTAAGGTATCAATCTAATAATGAAAATACCCAAAATGCCCTTCCACTCAAATATGTTGTTTCACGTCTACTAAATGATAGGAATTGGAGAATAAAGAAAAGGCAGAGAAGCTTTTAGAAGAACTAGAGAAGGAAGAAACAAGACAACAATTTGAAACTTAAACTCATCACTCATCACCACTCTCATTCTTGTTTCTTTTTCACTCAAAACAAAGAGAAGAAGAAAACCCTCAAGTTCTCTGTATGTTCACAGTGTCATAAGCTCAAACACACAATCTTTTCTACAAATAAAATCTTTCTTTCTTGAAAACCCATAAATTATCACAAGTTTTTTTTTTTGGTAAAATGGTTATAAAGAAGCCAAGAATAGTGATAATCGGGGCTGGAATAGCAGGGTTGACAGCTGCAAACAAGCTCTAGATGTGAGATCGCAAGAGAGAAACCGTGTAGTGGAACACTTAAATCAGTTCTTTAATTCATGGTGGGTCAAAAGAATGCTTTTCACCTTCGATAGTTGTGAAATTTGAGCAGTTGCAGCTTCAGATGTGAGATCACAAGATTACTGGTTAATCCGAAATTCCAAGAGTATTGATGGCATGTTGGTTTCAGGAATGATGGAATGGAAAACCTGTATAGCATCTTGGTAAGATTCGATGATCAAAGCTCAACAGATTCATTTCACAAACATTTTAATGGAAGGCGTTTCTAATATTTGGAGGTTTTCATTCTTCAATAACCATACTTTATTTAATCATCATGCAATGCAAGTAGTTATTCTAATTTCAATAAATTCTGGTTTTTGAATACAGACATAATCATGTCGTGTGCTTTTCACTGTTGATGTTCAATACACAAGCTCAATTGAACACACGTAGACTTCCCCAGCAAATGCAGAGCAGCCCTCATGTCCTGTTTGTCTTGGTAATTTATATATTATATACCAAATCTCAGCTGATTTTTCGTCTATGATTTTTCGAGAGATTGAATCAATGTTCTTTTTGTAGAGAGATTGGACCAAGATATGAGGGGGATTCTAACAACAATCTGCAACCATTTATTCCATTGTTCTTGTATTTCAAAATGGACTGATTCTTCATGCCCTGTAAGTTTAAAAATCATTACTTGGCAGTTGGAATAAATAAACCAAAATTGTTAAAAATCATATACCCACGGACTAAAAGTGTAATTTTCTATTACTATCAGGTGGTTTCTTCATCTTTCCCTATTTAAACCTAAATATTAATTGCTATTTGCTAATGCCATAACTATAACATTAATAGGTTTCATCTGAATACGTGATGTACATTTCTGTCAATCCCAATTGTCCATCATATTCAGGTGAAATCATAATGGCGGCGTTCCTTCAAATTCTAATTGTGTATAAAGTTGAATTCATTTTAATTTAAAAATAAATAAAAATTTAAAATTTTATTATAAATTCATTGCAGGCCAGATTCCAAACATCCCGCTTAGTTTGGGTGGTTGCTCAACAAACAAAACAAATTTTGAAAATGTTACGTGATTTGATGCAAATAAATAAATTGCTAGCTGTTACTGTGGACATCCCATTTAATATGAGTGTTTTTCAAAATTGTCCTGTTAACTTTTTGTAGGTTGATGTATTTCCGGCACCACAAATCCATGGTTCAATAAAAAGGTTTAACTTTGACATGGTAGGATCTCCCTCTGAAATGCTGCAAATTATATAGAGTTAAGTGCAAGAAATAGCAACATACATTCATTAATACTTCCCATTTCGATCTGCAAATTATATAATTGTTGGTCGGATTTTTTCAAGCGTAATAATAATGCCTAATAAGAAAAGAATTGAAAGTAGAATGCTACAATTTTCAATGTAAAATGCCTTAATAGGAATTAAAAAATGAATGTAGGATGCAGGTGGGTACGGTAGCAGATGTTGTTAATGTAAGTTTGGATTTGGTTAAAGAAAATTGTAAAAGTTGTAATTTAATTGGTTGGCACTTGGCACAGACATCATTCCCTCTTTTGGCTAGGCTGCATGAGGCATACCTGCTTTTCCAACATGTTATGCCTGAAAACCAGCCAGACTTCCCTGCTGCTACCCAATCAGGTAATTTCCATCAAATCTTTTCATTTCATATTTCATTATCTATCTCTATCAACCACATCCATTAAATAAATTTATGAAAATTCCGACACCAAGTGCTTTCTTGATAATTCATAATTCAGTTCAAAACATTTACAAAAAATCACTGACTTTGGGATATAACTAATGAGGGAAAATTTGTAAAACTTAATATTTAATCAATGGGAAAAGCCTCCTTATTTTCTCCCTTATGATTTTTTTGTTTTTTATGCACTAAGTCGCTAAAAATGAAACGCTCATAGGGTGGTGTATATAGCTTTCTTTTTTACTTGATCAAGTCGAAGGGGACATGACTCTGGCTTAGTAGGGTAAGAAAGCTATAGCCTAAATGGGTGTTGTGCTTTATTTTGTTAGATAAATGACCCTTTTCTCAAACTTGTATATATTATTTGTGCTTCAGTTTCCCATATTATATGTGCTGAGTGCTGTCATTTAGTCAAATAGAATTTTAGGTTATCTATCCAACCACTTGAATGGTATGTTTGTAGTCAACTGAGTTGATTATCCCTTCTTATTTCGTTCATTTGACTTGCAGGAAGTGTTTATATGAATGCAAAAGACATGCTATGCTATATACAGTTACTAAAGTCTAAAAGTATAAATAATTGTTTGGCGATTGTAGTTTTGCTTTCATTTCATCTAAACGTGTTGAGTGATACAGGAAGCTAAGAAACGTTTTGACAAGGCTGATTTTTTTTATAGCCAGGAATTTACTTTTTCTATATTTGTTTTTATCAAAGATCAATGTAACTACATTTGAGTATTCGACATGTCATCATGTTTGCAGGTACAACTCAACAAATTTTTTACAGGTACAAAATGTTCACTCCATAGTCAATTGTATCGTATGATTCTGTTAATTTCAACCAAAATTCGTTTCTTAGTTTATTTTGTGATCGATTGAACTGAGTTGCTAGCCTAAAGATATTTTTGCCCTAATTTGGCTTATCTGGTTGCTTCTCTATTATCATTAGGTTTTGAGAAAGCTTGTGGATGATGCTTCAAAGTTTCTGAATGATAAGGTCACAAAAGCTATTGTAACAGTTCCTGCTTATTTCAATGATTCCCAAAGAATAGCAACAAAAGATGCAGGTCACATTGCTTATGGTTTTGATGTTTCAGGTGAGGGGACACGATTTGGGATAACTAAGTTTTAAATTCAACATGATGTTTTATTTTAAAAATATTTTCTGATGTTTGTTTCCCATTTTATTTGTTGTAGTTCTTGAAGTTGGTGATGGAGTTTTTGAGGTGCTTTCTACTTCTAGAGACATACATATTGGTGGTGATGACTTTGATAAGGTTAATATTGTTTTAGAACAAATACCATTATCCATTTACATGTGTATTAAATTTTAATATTTTATAACATAGATTGATGATGCTTTAAACCTTTCTGAATACTAATGTATTGATGATGAAAACATGTATCATGTGGAAAGAAAAGCATAACAATAAAAAGTAGAAACAAGAAGGTGTTTCTTAATAGCAATGTAATATTAGGTTATATAGTCAGGGAAAACCTCTTAATAGCAATGTACTTACTAATTGGATGTGATACTTTGTGTAGGGTTGGAAGGAACTGGAACTGGCCTTGTTGTACATGAGAAAGCTCTTGGAAAGTCAGTTGAATTCGATCTTCATCTTCTCTTTGAACATTCTTTCTTATAAAATTTTGTTTTATAGAATCTTTAATAGGAGTATGTAAATGTTTGCTTAAAATTTTGGTGTCTTGGGACTTCCTTCGGACCATATTCAACATTTCAGCTTGTTACCATATTCAACATTTCAGCTTGTTACCAGGTAATTAATTAACTGTCTCTATCTACATGCTCTTTCACTTCACCATTGTATCTATTTTTCTTTAGTAAAAAAAAAATATATTAGGTAAGATCATGGTGTGTTGTTATGAAAAAAACAAGCAGGACAGACATACGGATGAAAGTGGAAATCCCTCAAGATACACAGCTTGTGGAGCCACTAGATGAAGCTTGTATATGGCGCCGCCACTGAAACTTTAGGAGCCGAGAACAAAGCTGAATCCACAGAGAAGGTTCAATTACAATTTACAAATCCTCCCTTCTGTTTTCTTAAATATTATCATATATGTTTTTTAATGAATAATGTAATCATATGTATGAATATGAAATAAAGCTTGTTATTTAGTATGTGATAATCATGTATAGGGAGAAAACTTCTATTGATTTGTTTTATCTTTCCACGGATCGATTATTTATATGACATTAAAGTTTACGCAATGGATTGTATTTTTTGTATATGGTATTTTTTTTATGAGACATTAAATGCAAATTTAATTTGAAAATTAGTAAATCTATAAATAATATTTTCTTTTAAACATTTAAAATTACGATACGCAAAAATGTGTGTCATCTTCATTTATGACATGATCTTTCTTGATAGGGGCTTCCTTGATACGCATTGGGTGTCATAAACACGCGCGTTGTAAGGTTACGACACGCAAATGCATGTCGTCTAACTTTATGACAGGGACTTCCTTGATACGCATTGCGCGTCATAACTGTGTGTCGTAAATGCGCGTCGTCTATAGATGACGCGCAAAAGCGTGTCATCTCTCGTTATAACAAGGTCTTCCTTGATGCGCATTTGCGCGTCGTCTGAGCGTTTTACGATGTGCAATTAGCTTCGTAAAAGACTTTTTTTCTAGTAGTGTGGGGTTAACATGTAACGCGTAATTGAACTGTAATGAAGGATAACTAAAGTGTTTAACATAAGAAAATATGGGATTTTCTTGGATAATAAACCTTTTCGGAAAACTAAAGGAAACTGGTACATTTTCAGGAAACAAACATCTTATGAACTCACCAGCTTTATGCTGATTTTCAAAACGCTTGTATTCTCAGGTCCAAATTAGACAGGTACCTGGCGATATATTTTGGTGAAGACGGAGAGCTCAGAAGACTCGTCTCAACTTTTGTTCATATGATATATGTATAACACTTGTACAATTTACTTTTGAAACAAATGTAAACTTTCAAATATATGTAATGTAATGGTTGTTTATTGTGATTACTATGTACATTGGATTTGATACTCAACGTGGAGTCAACCCCAGAAATGTTTCCGCCTTTGGTTTTTGGGGTGTGACAGATTCGTATCAGAGCCCTTGTTTATAGTGAACGGAGTATACCAAACCTTACATGGTATAAAACTATAAACATTAAAGGGCCTAAGTGCTCTGAACTAAAAGTATCTTCAAACTATAAGTATTTTCAAAAGTATACAAGTATACCGAACCGTCATGATCCGTAACTACAAGTAGAACAAAACATAAGTAAATGGGTGTTGTACGCTGCGGTTAAAATACTCCAAACAACGAGTCGTCATTGCAGTGAATCATGAAATACTATGGGAGTATTTCTCGAGCCGATCCTTGGTAGAAAATCCTCGTATACGTGTTGTTCCTTGATCATTCCTCTAGCGATAAAAATTATCTGCCTTGATAACTCTTTCCTGTTTTATCGCTTAATATGATGTTATATCTGTCTTGATGAGATATCCCCTATCCCATATCTCTTGATTCAATTCAGAGGACTTATGATCCTCTCTTTCCTGATATTTTTAGATCAAGATGCCTCCAAGAAAGAGACCCAACTCAAAGAACAACAACAATCCTCCTCCGCCACCACCTCGTCCTCAATTTGATCTTGCATCGCTTCAGACAGTTCTGACTGCTGCAATGGTAGCAACCATGTCGCAAATGAACCCCGGTAACTTAGGAAGTGGTCACCAGCCCCAAAACCCAAAAGATAGCCAGGGACACCAAAAAGGGGGTTCGTATAAAGACTTCATGAATGCGAAGCCCACATCCTTTCATGGCACTGGAGTTGTCATTTCCCTCACCCGATGGTTCAAGAAAATCGAATCAATCTTTGAAATATGCGCCTGTTCGGAATCTGACAAAGTAAAGTTTGCCGCCTGCACCTTCCTTGACAAAGCCCTGACTTGGTGGAACAGCCGAGTCAAATCCTTGACTCTACCTGTAGCAAATGCTATGGGTTGGGAAGCTATGAAGGAGCTTCTGCTTGCAGAGTATTGCCCTTGGAGCGAAATACAGAAGCTAGAACACGAACTCTGGAACCTAAAGATGAAGCGTTCCGACATAACCTCTTATACTTCAAGATTCCATGATCTGGCGTTACTCTGTCCGAGAATGGTTACCCCGGAGAGTAAAAAGATTGAGAGGTTCATTTGGGGGTTGACCTAGCCAACAAAAGGGAATGTCTTAGCTGCGAAGCCAGACACCTATGACAGCGCTAAATGTCTTGCGAAAATCTTGATCGATCACGAAGACAACTCTGATGAGGAGGCTACCACCCCCGAGCCAATCACAAGTGGAGGTGGAAGCAAAAAGAAATTTTGGAACAAGCGGAAGGCCCAGAGTACGCAAGGGTCTTCTAAGAAACAGCAAAAAGTAGCAGTCCATGCTGCTACTGCCCCTGTTGCTGTTTCAGTTTTCGGATCCATGGCCCAAACTCCTACCAGTGGATACACTGGTACCCTTCCTTGGTGTAGTAAGTGCAGCTACCATCACCGTACTCCTGGTCCATGTCGCGAAAGAATCTGTGACAACTATGGCAAGAAGGGCCACCTTGCTCGAACCTGCAAAAAACCAGCCAAATCAACAAACCAATCATCTGGAGCGGGAATTAGTCCAGCCTGCTATACTTGTGGTGAAGTAGGGCACTTCAAAAGAAATTGCCCCAAAGCAGCTACAACCGTTGATCCCACTGTCGCCGCAGGTATACTCTTCTTTGACAATTCTTATCCCTGCAACTCTTTTCGATTCTAGTACCAGAAGGGAAACTTGTTATCTATCCATCTGAGCAATTTCTAAACTTAATCCTTTGTCCGTAATCGAAATTGAGTACAATCAAGGCGACTAACCAGTGAGATAGAGAACACTAACTTCATACCTATAGATTGAATCCTTAGTCCGGAGGATTATTCTGTTCCATTCGATTTAAAAGGGGGAAACTTTCCACAAAATACTTTGATGCTATGTTTGACATGGAATGACCAAGTCTCATTCATGTGGCTATCCTTTAGTTTCGAAAATGGTCGCTCATCTAGATCTTTTCCCCGACCCGACTCTTGTGATCTTCGGCATCAAACCTTCGTATCAATCCATGCGTTAAAGCTCAAAAGTTTTTCCCGATATGAATTACCACGTATTCCTCGTTTCTGTGATCATTAAGAAACGGGAAGTCAACAACTCTTTCCCCTAAATGTCTTTCCCGAAGAATTCCCGAGAATTCCTTTCGAACATTTAGCTTAGTTCCGCATCAGCCTAATATCTGGATCTACCTCATGACCGAACCTCAGTGAGAATGGCGTGTTCAAAACGGTGACCAAGAATTGATATGATCACTACGGGTTATTAGTGGTATCCTTTCGGTCAGATCTCTTTCCCTCGATCATGTAGCCAAGCAAAGCAGTCGTAATCGTGTACTTCTCCTACATCTAAGGCAATAGGGAAATTGTTGGCACCGAAAATACCCATAAAAACCTGTCGATTCTTGGGTCCCGTCGATTATTATCGCAGACCTACCTATAAATTTCTTCTAGAACCATCAGACCCTTAGCTACTCGGCTCCATGAAGATATGCTTTCCTGTTGTAGCATGTGTCCTGTTGAAGGCTTTATCCCAGAAAAGCATAATATGCTTTGAGGAGTGCGAACTACATCCCTCGTGATACTTTAGACCCTTCACGATCGTCATTAGGACCGATTCTATAACCTTCATGCTCTAACTACCTTCAGAACATAGTCACATCCATCTGGTACTTCACGTCACTGTCTCTAAGAAGTACCTACCCGATGAAACCCTGGTAATCCCCTTGATGAGACAGGAATCAAGGAAGGTCTGAGCATCATTGTAAAACCAATCAAATTCATAGATCAAGAGGTTAAACGTATGAAACAAGTTATATTCCGAAAGATGAAAGTTTTCCCGGAATGTCATACGAGAATCTGGATTCACTTGGAAGCTTGATGATCCAATAGAACAGAGTATTCGTATTCTCCTTCCAAATCTGCGAGTCACATCTAAAGTTTGAATTTCGGGACAAAATTCTCTCTAATGGGGGGATAATGTGACACCCCGTAATTTATTCCGTCGCCTTAACCCGGTTCCGTTAATAAAGTCATTTCGTTCCAAAAGTTTCCGTCAACTTTGTTTTAATTTAATTTATTTGCAACTTCTATTTAAATTTCATAAGAGTTGGATTACATTTTAATTCATTAAAATATTTTCTATTTTCATTTAGAAAATATTTAGTTTCGTCTAAATCGTAATTACGGTAAATTAATCGGGTGCGACCAAAAAGCATCGTCTAACGGCAGTATCGGGTAGAATTCCACCGGGCCAGAAACTCAACCCCTATATAAGGGATTGAGTGACATCATTTTGAGGCTTTTTCCCTCTCTCTAAAAACTTTCTCTCACTACACTCTCTCTCTCTAGAACTCGAATTGGCTCAAAAACCGCATTTCAAGCATCATTTGGTAAGAAATCCATCCTAAAGTTGTTATCTAACTTAATTGGGTTTGCAAATTCATGTTGGAATCACCCAAAACACATATGAACATGTTTTTATGGTCTAAGAACCCTCCTTAGGGCGTGAACACCTCATATGAGGGTTTTGAAGCCTGAAAACCCCTCCAAAACACTTCTAGGGCCTAGATTCGACCTAGAAACTTGCATGCATGGAATAAGGACCCAAAAATCATGACATTTGATGTATGAACATGAGTTTACGGTCCAAGAACCTTCTTGGACCGTACACCTTCAATCTTAGACCTTAAACACCATTTTGGGTGTTAGTTTGCCCCTAAACACCTTCAATGAACTTCCATGAGTGCATATAATCGTATAACCCTTCAAGAAATGCACCAAAACATTCATAAATGGAACAAACGAGAGTTTATGCTCCAAGAACATTATTAGACCATAAACTCATCTTCCTAGGCCATAAACTCTTCAAATGGGTGTTTAAGTGCCCTTATCACCTTGAATGGCTTGTATGTTGGACTAGAATCACATGTGATTGAATTACAACCACCAAGGCCCTTGATTCATGGACAAATATGAGTTTACGATTGTAAACTCATGAGTTTAAGGTAGTAAACTCCCCAATAACATATCCTTAGACCTTAAACTCATTTCCAAGGTCATTTCAAGTCCTGATCACTTCCTAAGCCATGGAATCGACCCTAGAACTTCCTGTGTGCATTGTTTGACCATTTGGCATCCAATAACTTACCACCCATGAGTTTACGGCCGTAAATCATGGGGAATGGTCATTAGGGCCGTAAAACCTCTTGCAAGTTCACTCTTGAACAGTAAAGTACATATCTAAGCTTCATATGTCCTTAAATGCCAACCGGGCCCTTCCAAACACTTGTAATGGAGTGTTTCCGCAACTAGAAGTGTTTATCCCTAACTAATAGATAATTCAAGTCCTAATTAGATACAAATGTGTATCTTTTCATAATCCATAGGAACCTCGTGTGTTTGCAAACCCAGATCTGACGTATAGGACCCAAGCAGACACATTCCTCGTCCGGTGAGTTCTTACCCCTACGCTTTTTCCGTGTTTTTCAATGTTTTCAGGGGGGGAATACAAGCATACTATAACTATTTTTGAATTTATAACATTGATATGTTTCAAATAATATCTGGTAAACTTATAAACACTTTAGCCCCTTATGTATTATGCTGAGCATAAGGGATGATTTATCAACTACAACTAAATGGATTTTAGACAAGAAAATAACCAAACTAATCAAATTATTATGGGAATAATTTGGGGTTCTTTAGTGTTCGTTTTATCATGTACTAATATGTATATAAAGTTATTAGATAAACTATGTCTGATTCAGTTTATCTCCGTATCATTTGAATGCATTGCCAGATAGTTTCATTGTATGTATCTATATTCACTATATTATGTTTCATAATCTTTTGTATGTTTGATATCATATGAGAACCGTGTGAATAGTTTAGTACTAGTTTGTAAGTTAGTCACTACCCTTTATGGATGATCAGTAAATCCTCCCCGGAAGTGTAACCAGAGTCTCTTGGAGGGAGAGCAAGGAATTTGTGAATAGATCTATTCGGGACTGACAATCCCACACTTTAACTGCTAGCTACAGTTAGGCGGGCATGCCTGGGGTGACAAATTACGGATATCGTCCGACGTCTGACAAGCTTCAAGGAGGTCTCGTTGTCGTATCAGCATGGTTACCCGACTCACAACACGTATTAATATAAGTTTATTCACGACTTGGTTTTGGATTTGATTTTATATCAATCTTCTATCTTTAGATCTTATATCTAGTTCGGGACGGTAATCCCATGGTTTTTAGTCTATAGGGTTCATATCTATTTCAAGATGTTATTCCTATGGTTAGAATCTATATCTAGTTTGGGATAGTGATCCCATGATTTTATCAAACAATCTTATATCTAGTTCGGGATAGTGATCCCATGATTTTATCAAACTATCTTATATCTATTTTGGGATAGTAATCCTATGGTTTTATCAAAGTATTTTGTATCTAGTCCGGGATAGTAGTCCCATGGTTTTCAGTCTATATTTTCAAGTATATCAAATTATCTTGTATCTAGTTCGGGATATTAGTCCCAAGGTTTTCAAACTACTTTCTATCTACAGTTCGTGTATATTAAAGTATTTTATATCTAATTCGGGATAGTAATCCCATGATTTTCAATACATAGTTTTGTGTATTAAACTATACTCTGTGTTATTCAATAAATCTTGCATTTAGGAAAATATGGGATTTTCCTGGGGTTAACATGTAACGCGTAATTGAACTGTAATGAAGGATAACTAAACTGTTTAACAGAAGAAAATATGGGATTTTCTTGGATAACAAACCTTTTCGGAAAACTAAAGGAAACTGGTACATTTTCAGAAAACAAACATCTTATTAACTCACCAGCTTTATGCTGATTTTCAAACCGCTTGTATTCTCAAGTCCAAATTAGACAGGTACCTGGCGATATCTTTTGGTGAAGACGGAGAGCTCAGAAGACTCGTCTCAACTTTTGTTCATATGATATATGTATAACACTTGTACAATTTACTTTTGAAACAAATGTAAACTTTCAAATATATGTAATGTAATGGTTGTTTACTGTGATTACTATGTACATTGGATTTGATACTCAACGTGGAGTCAACCCCGGAAATGTTTCCGCCTTTGGTTTTCGGGGTGTGACAATTCGTCTTAGTTTTTGAAGTTCCCTAACCATATTCGGGTTTATTCCTGTATCAACATTAGTGTAATTAGTATTGATAGTATTCTTGTTTAATACGTTATTAGAGTCAAAGTTTTTAGGAATGTTGAAAGGCTCATTCATCATGGATGCTCAGTTCTCTATTGTTGCCCACAGGGTGAAGCCACAGTGGCAGGAATTGTGTCCTTTTTGCGATTCTCTGAGGATCCTGCTGTTTGATAAGGTGTCTAAGTCCATAACTATATTTGGTATCCATAGTCGTTCATACTTTAGAAGTAGGTGTTGAAATAAGATTGTCATGAATTGGGTTTGTAGATTTGTCTGAATTGTATTAGACATATCAATGGTTGTTGCAACATTCATGAGTGCTCATAAGGTCTGAGTATTGGATTCAACCCACGCTCACTTGTATCACTTCGTGGAATCTACCTCGAGTGATCGTAAGATGGTAATATCATATAAGTCTTCAAACCAAGAGATATGAGTTGTATGCTATGATTTGATTGAACATTGATAGTGTGAAACCGCATCAGTAACATGATGCCATAAAATGTGTTGTTGTGTTCAACTTGATGAATAGCTAGTATAAGCATATGAGTCGAAGTTTATTTGTTCCTTTTAGTCCTTGGAGGATTAAAAGCAATATATTGGGCCCCTTGATGATTTTGTTTTGACTTATGTGTCGGGCCCAGTCAAAAGTAAATTGATGAGTTCAATTTAGTTCTATGTCAAACGAATCAGAAATCGGGAAACAAACTACTGGACAATAAGTACAAAGTTGTTTCATGTATTTGTCCGGCTGATATCTTGAGAACAGAGGATTATATGATCACTTATCTTAAATGGCGCATTCTAGTTCCACGAGACTTTGAAGAGCTACGATTGTTGGTCGGATCCTGAAGTCATACTTACAGCCATAGTTATTAGACTTATCCAAATGGGAGACTGTTGGATAAGGTGTCTAAGTCCATAACTATATTTGGTATGTACTTGACCTGGCTTAGCATGGTCAATTTGGGGTTCATGGCATCGGAACAATTGGATAGACAAAAAGAGAAAAGTATACTTGTGATTTGTTAATATATTATAAGTTCTAATATATTAATATGAAATCATATTATTTAATTAGTATTGATCAAGAATTAGTTTGGAATTAATTTTGTGATCAAAAGAGACTAATTAAATATTTGGGGACTGATTGTGTAAATCATTCATTCTTATATAGTGGGCTTATGATCCATGATTCATTAGATTGGGCTAAAATCAATAAGGTGATCCATGGATGCTACATGGAGGTTAAAACCCATGGATCATGGAGGAAATGAAAATTCATGCGCAATATGGTTTTCATGGTGTAACCCTACATGTGGCACACTATATAAAGAGCCCCATGGCAAGCAAAATCGGCCACTAAGAGATAGAAGTGAGCGCTAGTCGAATTTTGTTCACAAGTTTTCTTATCTCAAGTTATTCCAAGAGTTGTGTTGTTGTGTTAAGCATTTGAGGCATCACATTCATGGTGCTAGGCTGACAAGGTCTTAAGGAATCCAAGCTACAAGAAAGGTATGTCATTCTACTAGTTTTGTAATATATATATATACCCTATAATATGTTAGTTAGGATGAAAGCCTTGGAAAAATCAAATTTGCATGTATAATGGTGAAAACATAGATCCAAGGTATTTAGGGTTGCATGCACACCGTAGGAGTGTTAGAATGCTCAAACCCATAAGTGGTATCAGAGCCAAGGCTTGTTTTTAATTATACTTATGCAAATTGCTGAAAAAAGTCGATTTTCTGCTCACTGTTTAGTAAATTGGCCGACTCCATGGGGAAACTCGATGTGTCCATGGGAAATCTCATCCAACTGGTCAAGTTGGTTCATGCACTCAACGAGCCGGAGGCCCTGAGTGCAGAATTTCAAGCTTTATTGTTGGAGTTGGACTAGGATCATTACCCTAAATTGTGTTTAGATTGTTAAACTTGTTCTTGATGTAGTAGTGATTGTGCTTATTCAATTTCAATGATCGTTATCCAAGTTTCAAGTTTTATATTAAGTTCATATGATACTTGAAAATTGTTGATACGGATGTCTCTTGCTTATGAGTTTTTGTTAGATCATAGGAATTATTTGCAAATTGTTTTGTTAGTTAATTGTTGATCTAAATTCTTCATAATGGACTCCATAACCTGTCCTCAAGTTATGGAATTCCAAAAGTCTCTTTCATTAAAAGCCTTTAAAACTCATAAGTTATAGAAATGAAAGGTTTTGAATAGTTTCAAAACTTGCTATGAAGTTTTGGAATTTGTAAAGTCACATTAGAAAACTTTAATTTGAAACCCTAGAATTCTAAGAGTTTAACATTCAACCCTTATACTTTATGATATTACAAGTTTATATATATATATATATATATATATATATATATATATATATATATATATATATATATATATATATATATATATGCATGTATGTATGTATCTATAAGACCAAGTCAGTCTTACCGTTAGTAGGCCTCATTCATGAAGCCGGTCTATAAGGGGGATATAAGGTTGTTGCCTATAAAATGGCAGCTTAATGAGTGTCCACTCTCACCCACCGCTTCCTTGACTGGTAGAGGGTCGTTAGCCGAACGGATAGGATAGGACTATAATTCTCCCTCCATTAAAAGTATAATGATAATTCTAAAGTAACTAAACTTTTATATATTCCCAATCTTAGTTACTTTAGGAAAATGTGAAATTGATGCTAACCCGTGAAATTAAACTTTGTACCATTACCAAGTCCTTATTTGACCGTGTGTGGTTAATCGGCATACTAACATGGACTAGTAAGGGTAGAAAAGGGTAGCTTAATGTTTATAATAGATCGGTGGAGCGTGTATGGCTAACTGACACATCGATTAGGTAATAAAGCTAAGAGTACCAAGTTAATTTGCAAAGTTATTTACACCTTGTTTTGTGATCATCGGTATCCCAGTCATAAACTTGAATTGCATGTTTGAGATTTAAACATGTCATCGAATTGTTCAATGAATCTCAAAAGATCTAGGAGTTTTCAAACCACTTAAACGTTAATAACATATTTCGTTCTTCGTTGTGGAAATTCGTAAATCGTCATTTACCTACCTTCAAATATTTAGTAGCTTCGATTACGGCATCCCTCTTCCAAGTTATAAAATATTGTCTTGGGTCCTAGCCTTAATCTAAACTTGTCTTTCTTCTTTTCCATATGTCTTCCAACAATACTGGTTCTAGCTCAAACCCTACCGGCTCCTTCTCTCTCATGAACCTTTGTGGGAGAGTCATCTTTGATGGGACTGATTGTTGAAAGAGTGCCTAAGCCCGTAACTATATTTGGTATGTACTTGACCTGTTGTGCATGGTCCTTTTGGGTTGCCTACACCAAAGCAACTTGACATGGTAATTTAAGGAGAAAGAGAGAATATTATGGTTTATTAATATATTATTATTATAATATATTAAAGGAGAAATCATACTTATTTACTTAGTATTGGTCATAAATTGATTAGGAATTAATTCGGTGACTAAAAGAGATTAATTAAATAAAGGGGTATAAACTGTCAAATGTATGATAGTTAAGTTTTGGGCTAAAGAAACCTTATGGACTTAAGGGGGAACGAAATTATGATGGGGTTCCATCATATTTTCGTCCAAGGCCTTATTCCAGAAGGTTCCTTGGGCCGCATGGTGGTTAAGCTGTCCATCAGGGTTTAGACTGAAACCCTAGTAGCCTGCAAGTATAAATAAGATCCCTAGGCTATAGAGATCGGCTACACATGCTTCTAAGAGAACCCTAGGGCTGATTTTAGCACCTCTCTCTCTCTCTCTCACTCTCTCTCTCTCTCTCATGTTGCCTTCTTGCTTTTGGGGTTTGTGAACCATTAGAGGAGTTATAATTGTAACTCTAAGCTCAAGATCAAGAGGACAACAAGGATTTCAAGCTACTTGAAAGAGGTAAAACACTTAGATCAATTTTCTTTATGAGAATTTCGAATTATATATGATAGATCTAGGTTTGTAAGTCTTGGATTCAAAGCATGTACAATAGAGAAACCTAGATCCAAGCATAGGGTTTGTATGAGCACATAGGATTGTTTCTTATGCATAAGACCCATCAGTGGTATCAGAGCCAGGTTGGTTTCAATTATATGTGATGCTTAACTGTTTTGCTTGCTAAAATCAAGTTTTTTGCCTCTGCCCGACTCAACTCGGAGAGTCAGTATCTGGACTCGGTGATTTGGCCCCTACTCGGCGAGTTCAGGACTGACTCAACGAGTTCGTGCATCAGGCAGAGCATATTTCGGGATTTAGTTGTTGTTTTGTCTTGGATTTAATTCCTAAATCATTTATTGAAGTTAAAATCCGAATTTTACCTTAATTAAGTGATTATCCTTGCCAAAACAATAGATAATTTCAAATCTTTTGAATATTGGTTGTTTATATAATAAATATGGATTATTTAAAATTATTTGGTAATTATCTAATGACTAAAATTGGATTAGGTCAAATATAGATAATTATGAAATTAATTGTGTGATTTAAATTATTTGTTATTTGATCCCTTCAGTTTTGAAACAGTTCAAAACTTGTCCTCAAGTTTTGAAATTTGAGTTTTGTGACTAAAAGTTTAATTTTGAAGAATTTAAATTTCAAACCCTTAGAGTTTTACAAGTTTAAAATTCAACCCTATACTATTATACTATTACAAGCTTAATGTGTGTGTGTGTATATATATATATATATATGTATAATTAAACTGCTAGGGTAATATATATATATATATATATATATATATATATATATATATGTATGTATGTATAAGCTTAATGTGTGATTGTGTATATATATATATATATATATATATATATATATATATATATATATATATATATATATAATTAAACTGCTAGGGTAATATATATATATATATATATGTATGTATGTATGTATGTATAAGCTTAATGTGTGTGTGTGTGTGTGTGTGTGTGTATATATATATGTATAATTAAACTGCTAGTCTTACCGTTAGTAGGCCTCATTCACGAAGCCGGTCTATAAGATGAGTATAAAGTTGTTGCCTATAAAATGGCGCTTAATGGGTATATACTCACACCCACCGCTTGCTTGACTGGTGGAGGGTCGTTAGCCGAACGGGTAGGATAGGGTAATCCTCTCCTCATTAAAAGTATAATGTAAGATACAAAGTAACTATATGTTTTACAAATTTCCAATCTTAGTTACTTTAGGGAAAATGTGAAAATGATGCTATTCCATGGAATTACACTTTGTACCCTTGTCAAACATTAGTGGAGCGTGCATGGTTAACCGACACACTGATTTGGGATTGACATTGGTGGCGAAGGGTGACTCGATGTTTATCATAGATCAATAGAGTGTGTGTGGTGTACTGACACATTGATTAGGTGATAGAGACATTGGGTCCACCATGTTGATTCGCATGGTTATTTACAACTTGATGAGATTAAACCAACCTTTAATCTATAAAGATCGATTAGATCTTGAACAAGTATGTAAATATAAAACTGAATGAACGCAATAATAAGAACAAGTCAAGATTGAATCAAACGTGTCGAATGATTAAAAAAAATCCTCAGAAGAGCTCTATTAAGAACATCAACTGTAGAGGATTGGAAGGTTACAAGAACGATTAAAGAAACCTGTTATCTTCTGGATGAATCGCTATTTCGCAGATCTCTAAAACCTTTTCCAAATATGCATGCAAGCGTAAACTTATATACAAAACATAAAAGGTTCACGGCTGGACAGGCCCAAACCGGAATACAAAATAACTTATGCTATCGAGCCCAAAAAGACGCAATCTTCAAAATAAACTTCAGCCCAACAATCTCCCCCTTTGCGTCAATTTGGAGCGAGACCTTCACTAGTTACTTGGGCCAGCAGCTGAAGCAGGTACCTTCTTTTTCACGGTGCTAAACAGACATTTGGTGATGGAGAGAATGGTCTGTCTAAACCGGATGTACCAATTAATCATATCTTCGAAGTACTTGATGTCATCAGCCGAGTTCTCTTTACACCTTTTGATAATGAATAACACATGCTCCAAACAAGTTGTGGTGTAAAGATGCTTGTCAGCTAAAGCGAAGAGACATTTCTGTCCTTCCGCTCTAGTGAACATAACCGAGTTGCGTCTCGGGTCGATCTTGCCCAATAGCATTTGGTTGAGATCACTGGCCGATCCCATAGGAGCAATCTTTGGTTTCTTCTTGAAGACTGTGGCGACCTCCTGATCCATTAGGGCAACCTCCATGATGTAGCAGGCTAACATCCTTTTGACATGGTCTAGAATGGGACCATATTCGGCTTCATTAGTCAAAAGGATATTATACAGGACAATCCAATCATGAGGATTTAGATTCGGTAGATCTGCCAGGGAGATAATATGAGCAGTTCTTGCAGATTCCCGAATCAACTTGAACCGAACATTTATAAAACGACCTTCGGTATAAGGTTTCAGCACCCGAACGTTTACAATCTTCTGGGCGCTCCAAGTAAGGTATTGTGGACGAGCAGCCGCCAGATAGAAGTCAATGAGCTCCCTGTCAAGCTCAGCATTCGGGTGAGGGACTTCAAATATGTTTGAGAAAACGTGGAAGATGAACGCCTTTCGAGTCAGCGGCATATCGAACTGCGAATCGACAGTGTTGTTGCAGTCGAACGAGATAACCGGCTCGAGCCATAAAATGCTAGGAGTTTCAATCCAGGTAGGGAAGAGAGTCTTTCGGCTCTCAAGGAGATCGTGGGCTTCTTTTTGTTTGCGTTCGGCTTCTTCAGCTTCTCGCGCCACACGACTGGCATCTTCGTCAACCTTACGACTGTTCTTTCTTTTTAAAATGTCAGCAATGATCTCCTTGTCTCCTTCTTCATCTTCTTCCTCAGCTATGTTTTTGCCTTTGTTCTTCACATCCGAGCCTAAGGCTTGACCAGTCGGAGATGGTTCGGTCGTGTGAGTAGCTTTGGAGGAAGGAGGTGGTTTCGATCCTGACTTCTCATCTCCCCCTTGTTTCGGAATGGACACGAAACTAGGTAGCCCTTCGAATTTGTTGAGAAGATCGATGGCCAGAGAGAGTTTTTCAGCAAGGGAACGCCTCACCGAAAAGTTTAAGATGGGATCGTGTGCTTCCAGAATGTTGGATATAGCAGCGTGGACATCCTAAACACACGTCTTGATCACCTCCCTTTCGGATCGAAGATCTTCTAGTTGTTGTTGGGAGTGGGAGAGTTGAGTTGTTTTGACCTAAAGGGCGGTTGTTTTGGTTGCCAGATCGTCCATCAACGAACGCTCGGTTGCAAGATCTTCTTGTAGCTTGGTGAGGCGAGCATCAATGGAGGCACGAAGGGCCGAGTTGTCGTCGCTTATGTTTTGGTGAAGAGTAGCGAACGAAGGCAACTCCGATGAGACAAAGTTGGCCAATTGTTGAACAATGGGTTCCAAAGATGTCTTGGTGGCATTGGCACTTTCCTGCAAGGACTTTAGCAGGGTAGAAGCATCAGAAAATAGTTTATCGACTTTTTCGGTCGCTGTCTCACAGGCTCGAGTGGATGCATCAATTGCAGCAGTTACTGAAGCCACCGAATCATGTTGAGCCCTGGGGAAGGCATCAACAATTTTCTGAAGGGCAACTTCAGAAAGAGAGGACTACTGGTTGGAAGAGGAGGCGAGAAGTAGGTCAATCTTCTCGTTGAGCTCTTTGAGATGCTTCTTTGTTACTGGAGCATCATCCTCCTCGTCACTCTGAACCTGAAACGGACTATAGTAGACCGAATCAAAGATCATATTTTCACCACCAAGATAAGGGTTTTCACCCTCAGAGGCATTTTCAGGAGAGGAAGGGAGTGGTGAAGTTGGGGGTGTTGTGGGTTTGGTAGGATCAGGTTGAGTGGGTGTTGGTATAATTTTGGGTGGTGGTTGAGTATGGGTAGTTTCGGTTGTATGGGTTTTGGTTTGAGGAGGTTCGGTTACGTGAGGTGATTCGGTTGTAGTTGTAAAGATTGGTGGAGGTGAAGGAACTGGGGAATTGGGAAGTGCCATTTCTGGGGTAGGGGAATGAGGTGGTGTGTTGCCTCGTTGAGTAGATTCGGCTCCTTGAGAGCCGTCAGAACCCGAACTCTCACCCTCAGAGTCACTTGAAGAAGAGGGAATAATAAGCTTTCGCTTCGGTTGAGTCTTCCTCCTCTTTGGCTGGGGGGATTGTGCAGCTTTCGTTTGTTTCCTCTTTTTGGGAGAAGGTCCCTTTGGAGCTTTGGACGCATGCTTCCCTTTTTCCGCCTTTTTGCCCCTGTTCACCGGTTTGTCTGCATCGTGAATCGACCTGAGCATATCCGGTGTCAGTTCCCTTGGACCAGATGGCCTTAGCTCCTTGATCTTCCGAATCAACCTGCTGTCAGAGGGCACATCGCCATACATTGACTCCGGGATGGAGCCAATGAAGGAAAACTTCGATGCATCTGAGACGATGATCTTCTTGGTATGGAAAGTACCAATAGAAGATATCGATGCACCGTCAGTAGTAGGAACATCAAATCTATCCATGGCCCATTTTGTAATCAGGATCCAGAAGCGGGCCAACGACACCTCAGAGTGTCGGGATGATGAGGAGAGACTTTGAATAAGTTGTTGCCATAGGACAAACCCATAGTCCAGGTTAATCCCATTATAGACCCCGTACATTATGGTTAGGAAAAGACGACTTGCACCGTCTGATCCCGAGCTTCTTTCCGACAAGCCCTTGAAGAGGACTGTAAATAGGCCATTCCACTGTGGCGGCAGGCATGACTTTTTGAATTTAGCAACAGAGGTAAGAACTTCTGTGTATCCCATGTTGTAAAACATGTTATACAGATGACCAATCTGAATCGACTCCGGATGAACTCTTGAAGGGTCAACAGCAAACCCTAGCAAGGTGCAGAAACGTTGGCGAGAGACTGAGGTTTTGTGTTCTGCAATCTCGAAAAACACCCGGTCGACGGCCTTGTCGTAGTATGTAGTCGCGTAGACCTGCGATAGGGCCACCATCGGCACAGATTCGATTCTGGAGAGAGCCGGAACAAGTTGGGAATACTTCAAACACTCTATGACCGACGACATATAGGAGTCGTACGCTAGTGGGTTAAGATCAATGAACAGACATTGTTGTGGGCGAATGGGAAGGATCTGTGAGGTAGCATGAACTGAAGAGGAATCAGCCATTTTTGCAGGTATGAAGAAGATGATGAACAGGAAACTGTTTGGGAGTATTTGCGCTCTGGAAATTTTGAAGGTGGTAAAGAGGTAAAAGGTGGTGTAGTGGGCTATTTATAGTGGGTGATAGGAGAGAGAAAAATCGTTTCAAATCTCTTATGGAAATTTGAACCGGGTTGTTGAGTGACAGATGGATGACAGTTGGGGCGTGCGATGATCACGTAGGAGAGAGAGTGTCAGGTTCCTAGGATCACGCCGCCCAACAAGCGCCGTTTCATAGGGACAAGCCGTTACTATTTCCACACGCGCATTTAATGCCACAGGACAAGAGAGAACTTAAGGTTTAAAAGTGGATTCCCGTTAAATTACGATCAACCATTTATTAAGAAATGTTGAAAGGCTTCTTTTAATTAGGCTAAATAAGAGTGGCTTGGAAAAAAAATAAAATTGCAGTAAGAAAAAATAAGAACTAGATCCCAAGGGAAGAAATGTTATGGGTTTTAACAATTTCATAGGAATCTCATAAAATTGGAGATTTTAATAGGGTACATTCGTCAATACTTTAGTGAAAACTTGAGCAACTTAATTGGTCACCGTCAATTCATTAGGTGTTGAATTTTGGGTTTCATTTAGCTCGTAGTGACATGAGACTAAGATCATAAACACAGATGTTGTGTAACCATAAACCTCAGCGGTAATTTCTGAGAGTCTCAAGGGTTACTATGATGGAATAAGTGTAGTGGAGAAGTAAAGTGGAGATGGTGTAAGAGAACGTAGTACCTCTGCTGCGAAAATAAGGACCAAGCAGGAAACTCTTAACTCATGTGAGAAAAGAGTGAGGTAGCTCACGATTAGAATAAATGAGTTGACCTTATTGGGAAGACAAGGTTTGTGTATACCAGGTCATGAAGGCCATTATTCAAAATCTTATGAGGCTTGAGACACATACAACAACATGCTTCTAGGGACACTTAGGTATTTCATCAAATTTATCCCCATAAACGAACACGAACACACAAGAAATAAAATAAAATAAAATATTTTTAGAGTTTTTGAGATTAAAAAAAAAATAAGTAAGAGGAAAAGAAAAAGAATAAGACTTAAAAAAAATAAGACATAAAAAAAACTTTGGAAAGAATATGAAAAACCGAACCCGAACGTTCAGTTGGTTTCGGTTCTTGAAAATTTTGAAAAACCGAACCCGAACCTTCGGTTGGTTTCGGTTCTAGAAAATTTTGAAAAACCGAACCCGAACCTTCGGTTGGTTTCGGTTCAATAAAATTTTGAGGAACCAAGAAATTTAGGCAAACAAGGAAAAATAATTTTAATACGAGGAAAAACAAAATTGTACAAGAAATATACAACAGAGAAAAACTACCTTTGAAGTAATGAGTGAGTCAGATAGTTGAACCGAACCCGAACGTTCGGTTGGTTTCGGTTCTTACGTTTGAGTTTGAGAGGTAGTGTGAGGAACTGACTCTGATTCCATCATACCTAGCCCTTGCAATATTTTATTGAATGATGCTTCAGGAAGAGCTTTTGTAAAGACGTCAGCCAGTTGATCAGTGGTTCTTACGAAGTGAACTTCGACGTTTCCATCTTCCACGTGATCTTTGATGAAGTGATACCTCAGTGCTATATGTTTGGTTTTGGAGTGTTGCACTGGGTTATGACAGATCATAATTGCACTTTCAGAGTCACAATATAGTGGGATTTTCTTCATATTGAGTCCATAGTCTTGATGTGCAGGATGCAGCTGCAATGTATTCCGCTTCGGCAGTGGACAATGACACACACGTTTGTTTCTTGGATTGCCAGATGACCAACTTCCCGTCAAGGAATTGACAGCCACTAGTTGTGCTTTTACGGTCGAGTCCACATCCTCCAAGGTCAGCATCAGAATAGGCTTGAACAAAGAAGCCTGAGTTGGATGGATACCATAGACCTAAGGAGGTGGTTCGCTTGAGATAGCGTAAGATGTTCTTCACTGCAAGCATGTGAGGTTCGCGTGGGTTTGCCTGAAATCAAGCACAATAACACACAGAAAACATGATATCAGGTCTGCTAGCAGTTAGATACATCAGTGAGCCAATCATTTGACGATAGAGCGTGATATCGACAGCCGGTTTGTCTAGGGATGGGGTAAACTTGGTGCCGAATGCCATTGGGACTTTGACTTTTGTGTCTCCCATCATACCAAACTTTGCTAGGAGAGTCTTCGTATAAGCTTCCTGATTAATAAAGATGCCTTCGGGTCCCTGTCTTATGTTTAAACCAAGGAAAAAGTTAATAGGACCCATTGAGCTCATTTCAAACTTAGTCTCCATCAGCTTTCTGAATTCAGCTGTTAAGCTGGGATTCGTGGAGCCAAAGATGAGGCCGTACACAGCTTTTTCCAGAACCTTGTTTAAATTTAGACATCTTTAAAAATTTTGTAAGCGTTTCATACCAGGCTCTCGGAGCTTGCTTGAGGCCGTACACAACTTTTTCCAGAATATAGCAATGATTTGGATGCTTTTCGTTCACGAACCCAGGAGGTTGCTCCACGTACACAGTTTCTTCGAGTTCTCCATTGAGAAATGCACACTTGACGTCCATTTGGAAAACCTCAAAGTTCTTGTGAGCAGCATAAGCCAGAAATATTCTAACAAATTCTAGCCTAGCTACTGGAGCGAAAGTCTCTTCATAGTGTATCCCTTCCTCCTGACAGTATCCCTTTACCACCAGACGAGCCTTGTTCCTTATAACATTACCTTCCTTGTCCATTTTGTTCCTAAAAACCCATTTGAGACCAACAACCGAAGCATCTGGAGGAGTTGGAATGAGGCGCCAGACTTTGTTCCTTTCAAATTCGTTCAGTTCGTTTTGCATTGCTTGAACCCAATCAGAGTGATCTAGGGCAGAGTTAACTGTCTTCGGTTCAACTTTTGATACGAATGAGTTAAACATACAAAACTCAACTTTTGAAAATAAGGATGTCTGTTTTGCCTTCAGTTGTGATCAGGTCAGAACCTTTTCAGATACATCACCAACTATTTGAGAAATAGGATGATCTCTGGTCCATTTGATAAGAGGAGGGTAATTCGGATCAAAGGTTGGGTCTAGTTCAGCATTAATTATTTCTTCTGGCTCAGATTGGCTATCGTAATCGAGCGTCATATCATTATGTTCCCCCTCAATTGATGAGCTTTGAAAAACATGAGGTTCAGGTGTTTCTTGTGGTACTGAGCTTCTAGGTGTTGAGGCTTCTTCGGTTGATGAAGGACCTTCGGTTGAAGTTGTAGAATTTGGCTCCCCTGGACTTGTGAGCTCGCCCCCCCCTCGACATGAGAGTTTGGCTCCCCCTCAACATGAGAGCTTGGTTCTCCCTCGACATGAGAGCTTGGCTCCCCCTCGACAGAATCGTTGTTGGATGGAGAGTCGTTAGTGGTTGATTCTCCTTCATGCATTCTTCTTGCAGCATCTTCGACAATCTGCTTCATATGATCAACTTTGTTGTCTGCTGCACCTGCTTCGGAGAGTGAAGCTTTCTCCGGTTCGTCAAAGAGCTCCAGAAATGTCTCGTATAAGTTGGCGACCGAGACTGTGACTTGGCCAGTTAGAGGAAAGATTTCCCCAGCGGTGTCTTCTTTAGCATGTAGCTTCTTGACATAGCTGTCATCAAAGGTCACATAGTATGTCTCTTCAATCCTTCTCGAACGCTTGTTTAGGACCCTGTACGCCTTGGATGTGAGTGAGTAACCCAGAAAAATTCCCTCATCGGCTTTGACATCAAACTTGTTGCGGTGTTCTTTAGAATTAAAGATGAAACACCTTGAGCCGAACACATGGAAAAATTTCACATTGGGCTTTCTGTTGTTTAGTATCTCATATGGAGTGAGCGTGAACCTCTTGTTGAGATAGGACCTGTTCTGTGTAAAACAAGCAGCCGAAATAGCGTCAGCCCAAAAATAAAGAGGTAAGGAAGCGAAACTTAGCATAGTTCGGGCAGATTCACACAAAGATCGGTTTCGTCTTTCGACTATTCCGTTCTGTTGCGGGGTGTAGGGAGTTGAGAAATTGTAACTAATTCCCTTTTCTGCAAGAAACTCTTCAAACTCCCTGTTCTTGAATTCGAGACCATTGTCGCTTCTAATGTTGCGAACAACCTTCTTGAGCTGTACTTCAATTTGCTTGATAAACACTTTCAGCTTTTGAGTCGCTTCAGATTTGAGCTTTAGAAAGAACACCCATGTAAATCGTGCAAAGTCATCAACAATAACAAGAATATACTTGCTACCACCGATGCTTTCGATAGATGAAGGACCACACAAATCGATATGAAGTAATTCGAGTGGTTCAACAACTTTTGTGTTGATTATAGATGGGTGACTTTGACGACTCTGCTTTCCCATTTCGCATGCAGCACACAAATGATCTCTGTCGAACTTGAGCAATGGAAGACCCCTAACATGACCTCCAGTGACAAGTCGGTTGATATCTTTAAAATTGAGATGAGATAATCTTCGGTGCCACAACCAGCTTTTGTCGGATTGAGCTTTTGACAACAAGCATATAGCCGGGTTTCCTTTGATGGGTTTAAGGTTTAAGGGAAACATTTCACCCTTTCGCTCTGACTTGAGAATCACTTTCTTTGTCTTTTTCTCTATGATTTCAGAACCTTCATCATCGAACGAGACTTTGAGACCTGTACCTCTAACAAGCTGAGATACACTAATGAGGTTGTGTTGGAGTCCTTCCACATAAGCCACCTTCCTTATAGTAAAGTCCCCATTTGTTGTCATCCCGTATCCCTTTATGGTGCCGAAAGAATTATTTCCAAACTTGACGTTGCCACCATTTGCAAGAGATCTGTATTCCCTAAGCTCCTCTTTCCTCCCTGTCATGTGACGTGAGCAGCCACTATCGATGTACCATTCTTCGTCGAACTGCTCGTCACTTATAACCTGCAAAAATTAGGCAGATTTAAGAACCCAAAGTTTCTTGGGTCCACGTGAGCTTTGGATGGAAACGGGAACAGTAAGAGAGACGTCAACAAGATAAGTTCGTTTTATAAGAGTTGTTTCATCTTTCTTTTTAATGGTAAAAACTTTTATTTTGTTAGGATTGGGTGTGTTCGGTTTGGACTCTGGTTTGGATTCATTGACCTTCTGCTTTCCCTTTTGTTCAGCTGACGAATGAGATTTTTGAGAACAAGAGGAATCGGTGGAAGTAGAAGAATTAGAAGAACGAGAAGAATTAGAATGAAAGGGTTTGGATTGAGAGGACTTCCTGGCTTGAGACTCTAGGTGACCCTTTTGCTTTTGATCGTTGGAGGGACCGTCCTTAGAGTCTTGGTCTCTTTTGACTTCAGAACCGAACCTTTGCGTTCGGTTGGAGCTGTCCTTGGAACCAAACCTTTGGTTTCGGTTGAAGTCTTTTTCGGAACCGAACCTTAGCCTTCGGATGATATTTTCTCGTGACCCGAACCTTGGCTTTCGGTTGTTGTGACTTTCAGGCTTTCCTACAGGATTGTTTTCATACTTCAGATTCTTGTCTTGGTGTGAGAAATATGCATTCTAGGAATGCCAGAATTGTTTCCTTTCAGAAAGGTTCTTCCTGTATCTATTGTTCCTTTCTCTCTTCCTATTCCTCATCTGATTAGGTTGATGATGAACATTCGCTTTCGTTTTTGGTGTCCCCTTGGCTGGTTCCTTTTGAACTACAGGAGTATTACTTTGAGCCAAAGGAGCAGAGGGAATGTCTTCTTTTGCCGAACGATCAATCTTCTGAGGAATATCTTTTGTACCACTGGTGCTTGGCTCATCGAAGTTGTCCGGCTTATTCAAGGGTTCAGGTATGTATCTTCCTTTGCTCTTCCAGGAGGTTCTTTCAGATAAACCAATGGTTTCGTTTGCATTATCTATTGGAGCTTCCCAGAAGTACTCATTGCAGCCATCAGCATTGTCTTCATTTACAATAGTTGTGAGTTCAGCTGTTTGATGTTCGGTTACTCCTCTCACCTTGTATACTTGATTCGGAGTGGTCCTGACCTTTTGATACACAACTGCTTTCTCAACTAATACTGAGGACTTTTGATGGGACAAACGAGCGAACTCTACTGAATTTTCAGAAATAAGATTCTTGTGGTTTTCAGGTTCGTTTTTAGTAAATTCTGAGCAGTCAACCGTGTCCTCTACAGAAATTTCACTCATGTTTTCGTCCTCGTTAAGCTCAGATGCATTTTCAACATCAATTTTGTTTTCTGAGCTTACGTTGGCGTTTAAAGAGTTAAATTTTTGCATGGTTTCAGTTCTCAGTTTAAGTCTGTCATTTTCATCCAAAAGGTTTTTAAGCATGTCCTTGTGGTCCTTGGATTTAATGAAGGACTCAATTTTGTCCAGTCCATACATGTAGGTCGGATTGACATCATCAGACGATATCACACTCTCACAATTGTAGGCTTCGGCATCGATTTCATCCTCCTTAAACTCTAGGAAGGGCAAAATCACGCGATGGGTCTTTTGGCCTATTTCACAATCCAAGTGAAGCTGAGTAATATTAGAGTAAAAACGTTTAGCAATTAAACAAAAAACATTCCGCTGTTTTAACAATTTTAAATTGTCTCTTTGCAAATAAATGTTTTCGTCTTTAACTTTAACTAATTCCGACTCCTTTAACTCGATCCACATTCTCCGTTCCTCACTTTTCGATGCCACCCTGCTTAATTGATCAGTTAGGTTAGAATTGGTGACTCAAGTTTGAGTTAAGCTACTATCTAGATGAGAAATTCTTGTATTAACATGTTTTAGTTCTTTCTCATATGAGGTTGATGGTACTTTTGATGAAACAAAAACATATTGTACCTTCTTTATCAGTTCATCGAGCTCATTGAATTGCTGGCTGAGAGGTTTGGCCGTAAAGCACATGTCCTCCTGTACCTTCGGTCCATCGCTTCCTCCATCGGTGTTGTATCCCCACATTTGAGATACATCAGTTACCATGAAGCATCTTCCTCCACTGCTTTCCTCCTTTGCCACATAAGCCTTTCCATGGGTAGGCTTCCTCACTTCATCGTCTTCTGAGTCGGTAGACCAAACTTCCGTGCTATCGAACTCGTCATCTTTAACCGAATCCTGCACAATGAGAGCATTAATAGAAGCGTTAGCGATAGACTTCTTCTTACTCAACTCGTCCAATCTTTTCTGCAACACAACTTCCTCATCATTTCCATCATCTTTTTCAGCCATCTTCTTAAGGACACAGTCCTTGGCATAGTGGTTTTTCCCACCACAGTAGAAACAGCTTACTCCGGAATCGCCATCCACCTTCGGTTCCTTCTTGTGCTCCTCAGCCTTCGGTTCATTGTTCACCTTTTCAGAGCTGTAACTCCCCTGCCAGTTTCGGTTTTTGTTGCTGGGGAATCTCTTCTTTATGAACCTCTTAGGATTGGACACCATTATGGCATAATCCTCAGACGTGAGATCATATTCCTCCAAGTTGAGATCTTCATCTTCCATCACAACTTTACTTTTAGATAGGAGGGCCAGTGAACCAAGACTAGAAACGACGTTCTTTTCTTACACCACAATCTTTTCTTGGGACTTAAGAATACCCACCAGTTTCGCCAAAGAGTATGATTTAAACTGCTCATGGGCTTTGATTGTGGAAACTACTGCTCTCCATTCAGACCTCAATCCATTCAAGAAAGTAACCTTCTGTTCGATAAGCTTCCTTTCAATATCGTGTTTGATCATCTTGCTGAGAAGATGATTAAAACGATCAAACGTCTGGGTCACCGTTTCTTCGGCTTCTTGCCTGAATTCTCCAAACTCAGATAAAAGCAAAGTTTGAATAGAATGTTCAAGATCCTCGTCTGTAGAGTACAGTTCACGAAGTCTATCCCAAACTTCCTTTGCTGTCGTGCATGAGCTGACCAACCTGAATGTATCGGACTGAAGGGCGAATCTGATCAACCTTAACGCCTTAATATTGCACTGGAATTTATCCTTTTCATCTTGTGCAATATCCTTCACGTCCTTTAGGAGATCATTGTACTCCTTTTGTGTCTTGATGATTCTGGACGATGCAGAATGAGAAAACGGTCCATTGGTGATGGCTTCCCATATGAGGTACCCATTATCCTCCGATCCAATCACGTAGTCTTCAAAGTGATGCGCCCATACTTCATAGTCATGGGTGTATAAGATTGGAATCTTTGTCGTTGAACCGATGCTGTTGGAAATATTAATAAGGTTTTATTGCATCGCGTCCATTATAATCGTAAAAACCTGTTCACAGATCAGACTTGTAATAAAGCAGACTAGGGAAAAACAATAAATATCAAGATACGTCAATAAAGAGATGATGGCTTAATAAATATTGATAATTGCGGAAAAACCCTAATGGAAATCTTTTTCACAGAAAAGATGTGTATAGATTACACAGCCTCCTGCTCTGATACCAATTGATGAGATTAAACCAACCTTTAATCTATAAAGATCGATTAGATCTTGAACAAGTATGTAAATATAAAACTGAATGAACGCAATAATAAGAACAAGTCAAGATTGAATCAAACGTGTCGAATGATTAAACAAAATCCTCAGAAGAGCTCTATTAAGAACATCAACTGTAGAGGATTGGAAGGTTACAAGAACGATTAAAGAAACCTGTTATCTTCTGGATGAATCTCTATTTCGCAGATCTCTAAAACCTTTTCCTAATATGCATGCAAGCGTAAACTTATATACAAAACATAAAAGGTTCACGGCTGGACAGGCCCAAACCGGAATACAAAATAACTTATGCTATCGAGCCCAAAAAGACGCAATCTTCAAAATAAACTTCAGCCCAACACAACTTGTTTGCGATCCTTAGTATCCCAGTCGCAAATTTGAAGTGCACATCGAGATTTAAACATGCCATTGAATAGTTCAATGAATCTCAAAGATCTAGGAGTTTTCAATATGTTTAAAACTTAATTTTTTTTTTTTTTCGTTTTTCAGGATGAGAATTAGTGAATCATCACTCACTTACCTTAAAATTATTTACTTTTAGAGTACGACATCCCTTTCTAAGTTGTAAATAATGTTGTTGGGTCCTAGCCCTAATTTCTCTTTTGGTTTTTTAATTAGGGACTCTTTTCTAATCAAACTTTGTTCCTTTTATTTTTTAGATGTATGCAAACAACAACAACAACAATGCTTCTGGGTCATTCTCGTTGATGAACCTATGTTAAAAGGTGACATTTTATGGCTCAAACTTCAACGAGTGGATTAGGTGTATTCGCATGATCACTCGCTAGGAGGACAAAGAATATGTCCTCGATGAAAAACTTGAGAAGATCATCCCAGATGTTGCTACTCCTAAAGAGTTGGCCGCCTTTGAGGCCCACGAGCGTGATGCAACGAAAGTTCATTGCATCATATCGGCCACCATGAACCTTAAACTCCAAAAGTCCTACGAGGACATGTATCTGTATGAAATGCATCAGGATTTGTTGTAC
Source organism: Lactuca saligna (assembly GCF_052625555.1). Lineage (NCBI taxonomy): Eukaryota > Viridiplantae > Streptophyta > Magnoliopsida > Asterales > Asteraceae > Lactuca > Lactuca saligna. The sequence continues at coordinate 147,173,065 of NC_136424.1, read as the reverse complement.
CGGTACCACCAAAAGCGCGAGGCAAGAGCGCTATGAGATCATTAGTAACATGATCACCGCTAAGATGGGGAGTGGAGAATCCATAACCTCTTATTTGCAGAAAATGAAGAGGTATGTTAATCGTCTTCTCATACTTAATGTTAAGTTTGATGAGGATTTGGCTATCGACATGATCCTCCACTCCTTGCCCTCCTATTACAACTAGTTCAAAATGACCTACCACATGAACAAGGAGGATGTCTCCTTGAGCAAGCTCCAAGGACTGCTAAGGACTACTGAGAACAACATCAGAGACAAATCATTATCACCATCCCCTACTGCTCCTGTGTTGGCAATTGGTCAAAGAAGTGGTAAGAAGAGAAAGGCTCCCTGTAAAGGCCATCATAAGGGTAAGGCCCAAGATGGTTCCTCTTCTAGCGGAACCAAAGTTGGTTTGGTCAAACCCTCTTCTGACCCCAAAGAAGCAGAGTGCTATTACTGCCACAAGAAGGGCCATTGGTAACAAAGATTCTTTCAATATCTGCAAGACATAAAGGATGGAAAGATCAAGCCCACCTTCACAAGTATGTATTAAATCTAACAACTCATCATTTGCTACTTCATACAGGTTGTGGTTACCACATTTGTTCTGATTTGCAGGGCCTAAGAAGAAGTAGGAAATGGAACATGGGAAGATAAACTTGATTATGGGAAACAGAAGATCGTCGCTTGTGACCAGATTCGGAGTTTATTCTTTAGTGCTGAGTAGTGGGTTAGGGTTAGATTTAGAAAATTGTTGTTATTCACCATATATGGCAAGAAACTTTATTTCATTTCATGGATTGTTTAGACAAGGTTTCAGATATTCTTTTGATAATAGTAATGGTTCTATTGATGTTTATTTGAATGCTGTCTTTTATTTCAATGCATTACCTTGTAATGGGATTTATGTATATGTGATGGTTGTCGATAATTTAGGAAATTATGTATTGAATATTGATTTGTCTAATATCCTAGAGAAATCATGCTTGTGGCATTGTCGCCTTGGCCATGTCAACAAGAAATGCATAGCCTAACTCCAAAAGGATGGAGTGTTGGAGTCATTCGACCTTAGGGACGATGACGCATGTGAATCTTGTTTACTTGGGAAGATGATCAAGTCACCCTTTACTAGCACTTGTGAAAGGGGTGAGGGACCATCAGATTTCATAAACACCGATGTGTGTGGGCCCTTTAGATCCACCACAAGGGATGCTTTCCGCTTCTACGTGACTTTTACGGATGATTATAGTAGATATGGATATATCTACCTAATCAAGCAAAAGTCAGTAACCTTCGAAAAGTTCAAAGAGTTTAAGAATGAAGTTGAGAATCAGTTGTGCATAAAAATCAAGATGCTTCGGTCAGACCGAGGAGGAGAGTACCTAAGTCTTGAGTTTCACGACTATCTAAAAGAATGCAAAATTGTTTCGCAATTGACACCTCCGAGAACGCCACAACTGAATGGTGTGGCTGAGAGATATAATTGAACCTTGTTGGACATGGTTCGTTCTATGATGAGTTGAACTTTTTTACCAATATCTTTCTGGGGGTATGCCTTAAAGACTACCGCCCACATCCTTAACTTAGTTCCCACCAAGAAGGTTACCAAGACTCCTCACGAGATCTGGACAGGGAAAGCTCCATCGGTAGCACATATTAAGGTTTGGGGTTGCGAGGATTTCGTAATAAGAGAGACTCATGACAAGCTCGAACCTCGTAGTGAGAAGTGTTATTTCATCGGCTATCCACATAAGTCTTTTGGCTATCTTTTCTATAGACCGAATGACAATGTTGTCTTCATTGATAGAAGAGGAGTGTTACGAGAAAGGGAATTGATAAGCCAAAAAGACAGTGGGAGGCAAATTGATCTTGAAGATATTCAAGAACAAAGCGATGAAGAAACCTCTAACACTGGAGCTCAACCCGAGGAGGAAACTCCTGTTGAACCCGTTGACGAGTCCTTACCTCTTAGACGTTCTAATAGGGTTAGTGTTCAACCCTAGTTTTATGGTTTTCATATTACTACTGAAGGGGATACGTTTATTAGTGATGAAACACTAATGAATTTGGACGAACCTAGCAGCTACAAAGAAGCCATGGCAGGCCCGGAGTCTACTAAGTGGAAAGAGGCGATGGACAGCGAGATTTAGTCCATGTACGACAATCAAGTTTGGAAATTGGTTGATAATGTACCGGGTCGTAAGACAGTCAGGTGCAAGTGGATCTTCGAGAAGAAGATAGAGATAGATGGGAATGTGCACACTTATAAAGTGCGATTGGTTGCAAAGGGCTTTACTCAAACTCCTAGAAGTTGACTATGATGAGACCTTCTCACCAGTTGCAAATATAAAGTCTATTAGGGTTATGCTTGCAATAGTTGTGTTTCATGATTATGAAATATGGCAGATGGACGTGAAAATCGCTTTCCTCAATGGGATGTTGATTGAGGATGTGTATATGAATCAGCCAAAGGGTTTTGTCGATGTGAAGCATCCAAATTGAGTGTGTAAGCTTGAGAAATCCATTTATGGTTTGAAACAAGCGTCTCACAGATGGAATCTTTGTTTTGACGAGAAGGTTAAAGAGTTTGGCTTTATGCGAAGCGAAGATGAATCTTGTGTATATGTCAAAGCAAGTGGGAGTATAGTGAGCTTCCTCGTAATGTATGTTGATGACATACTGCTCATAGGAAACGATGTCCCAATCTTGCAGGAGGTTAAGTCCAGGCTTGGGAAATGTTTCGCTATGAAGGACCTCAGAGAGGTTGTTTATGTTCTGGGAATAAGGATAGTAAGAAACAAGGAAAAGAGACTGATAGGACTCAATCAGGATACATACTAGGACAAGGTACTAAAGCGTTTTAGTATGGGAAATTCCAAGAAAGGGAGTTGCCAATCCAAAGCAATACCAAGTTGAGTAAGACTCAAAGCCCGAGTACATAGGCAGAGATAGCTGATATGAGCCGAGTACCTTACACTTCTGCAGTAGGCTCTATCATGTACGTTATGACTTGTACTCGCCCTGATGTGGCCTTCACTTTGAGCATGGTCAGCAGATATCAGGGGAACCCAGGTAGAGCTCATTAGATTGCGGTAAAGAATATTCTTAAGTACCTACAAAGGACCAAGGAATGGTTCCTAGTCCTCGGTGGGAGTGATGACTTAAGAGTACGAGGGTATAGTGACGCTAGTTTTAAGACGAATCAGGATAGTTACCGATCGCATTCGGGCTGGGTCTTTACCCTAAATGAAGGAGCAAAGACTTGGAAAAGTTCCAAGCAGGAGACCGTAGCTGATTCAACATGCGAATCAGAGTACATTGCGGCAAGCGAAGCATCGAAGGAGGCTATATGGTTGAAGAACTTCATTGGATACCTTGGAGTTATTCCATCCATAAAGGAGCCAGTGGAAATTTTCTGTGATAATAAAGGAGCGGTTGCCTTAACCTAGGAACCAAGAGATCATAGTAGATCTTGACATATCCACAGAAAATACCATTTTATCAGACATCGGGTAGAAGAGGGACTCCTCGTTGTGAAAAGGGTATCATCAGAGGAAAATCCAACAGATCCCCTTACGAAGGGACTATGTAGGGTCAAACACTTGCAGCACGCTAGGATCATTGGGCTGAAGGATCATATAAGTTTGGATTAGATAGGAAACGCGTAATAGATAGTTTGTACTTGACATTTGATGAACAAATAAAGTGGTGTTATTTATAAGTAAAGTTACTGTCTTGTGTTGGTTATTTTTCTGTTGTTTCTATTTTGCATGTTTTGACTTCCAGAATAATAAGATTATTCAAATGTCCACATTCTTCATGTTTTGAAAGTAGATGTGAATAAAGACTGTCATGAATTGTTTGTAGAGTGTCTAAAACGTTTTGGGCATAGCAAGGGTTGCTACAAAGTTCATGAGTGCTTATGAATTTGATTTGAGCATTGGAATAAACCCGCATTTTCTGGTTTCACTTCATGATCGCAAAGCTATAATATCATATAGTCTTAAAACTTAGAGATATGGTTGTTGTCTGCTGGTTGGTTATGCATTGATGATGTGTAAACGCATCAGTAACTTGATGTTATAAAACACATTATTGTGCATGATTCAATTAGTAAATAATAGATGCATATGAGTCAAAGTTGATCTATTCCTTTTACTCTTGAGAATAAAAGTGATATCTTGGCCACTTGATGATTTGGTTTGACTTATGCCGGGCCCGGTCAGAATGAATTTGATGTGTTCAATTAAATTCTATGTCGAACAAATCAGAGATCAAGCAACAAGTATTGGACAATAAGTATTGTCAGCACGATATCTAGAACAGAGGATTATACGATCCCTTATCTGAAGGACAAGTTGATCAGAGTTGACAGCGAGTATAAGAGCTACAATTGCCAATCGGATTCTAAAGTCATATGTGAGATATAGTTACTAGACTTATCCAAGTGGGAGACTATTGGAATAGTGTCTAAGCTCGTAACTATATTTGGTATGTACTTGACCCGGTTGTGCATGGTCCTTTTGGGTTGCCATCACCAAAGCAACTTGACAAGGTAATTTAAGGAGAAAGAGAGAATATTATGGTTTATTAATATATTATTAGAATAATATATTAAAGGAGAAATCATACTTATTTAATTAGTATTGGTCATAAATTTATTAGGAATTAATTTGGTGACTAAAAGTGATTAATTAAATAAAGGGGTATAAACTGTCAAATGTATGATAGTTAAATTTTGGGCTAAAGAAACCTTATAGACTTAAGGGGGAACGAAATTATGATAGGGATCCATCATATTTTCGTCCAAGGCCTTATTCTAGAAGGTTCCTTGGGCTGCTTGGTGGTTAAGCTATCCATTAGGGTTTAGACTGAAACCCTAGCAGCCTACAAGTATAAATAAGACCCCTATGCTATAGAGATCGGCTACACATGCTTCTAACAGAACCCTAGGGCTGATTTTAGCACCTCTCTCCCTCTCTCATATTGCCTTCTTGCTTGTGGGGTTTGTGAACCATTAGAGGAGTTACAATTACGACTCTAAGCTCAAGATCAAGAGGACTACAAGGATTTCAAGCTACTTGAAAGAGGTAAAACACTTAGATCCGTTTTCTTTATGATAATTTTGAATTATATATGATAGATCTAGGTTTGTAAGTCTTGGATTCAAAGCATGTACAATAGAGAAACCTAGATCCAAGCATTAGGGTTTGTATGAGCACATAGGATTGTTTCTTATGCATAAAACCCATCACTAATTTCAATGATTGGATTAGGAACATATGGATGGTCAGTCGTTATTTGGACAAGGAATATGTCCTCGACAAGGAGCTTAAGGTCATCGATGAATCGTCTGCTACTCCCAAGGAGATTTCTGAGTATACTAGCCATGAGAAGGATGCCACTAAGGTGTCTTGTATCATGTTGGCTACCATGATAGCTGAACTCCAGAAATCCTATGAAGATTTCTACCCTTATGAGATGCACCTTGACCTGAGGAAAAGATACCATCAGAGTGCTTGTCAGGAAAGATATGAAATCATCACCTCCATGATAACAATAAAAATGAAGGATGGAGAGTCTATCACGGGCCACCTACAAAAGATGCAAAGATTCGTGGACCGGTTGCTTAAGCTGAATGTTAACTTTGATGAGGAGTTAGCAATAGACATTATTCTACACTCCTTACCCTCATGTTATGATTAGTTTTGTATGACTTATCATATGAACAAAGAGGAAGTCACGCTTAGCAAACCTCAGGGACTTTTGAGGACTGCTAAAATTAGTCTCAACAGTAAGAATGTTGTTCCCACTCCTACTACCGCCCATGTCCTGGCAATCGGGCAAGGTAAAGGGAAGAAGAGGAAAACCCCTTCGAAGGGTAGCAAGGGAAAGTCTCTTGATGGCTCCTCTTCGAGTGGAACCAAAGGTGGTTCCTCTAGTCCATCTTCCAACCCAAAAGATGCATAATGCTTTTATTGTGAGGAAAATGGGTACTGGAATTGAAGCTGCCCCAATTACATGCAAGATGTTAAGGATGAGAAGGTTAAACCAACCCATGAAGGTATTTATACTATTCTGTCTAACAAATCACAATATACTAATTCTTATGTCCTTGATATAGGGTGCGGAATTCACATTTGCTCTGATATGCATGGCCTAAAATGAAGTGAGCATGTGGAGCATGGAAAAATAAACTTAATCATGGGGAATAGGAAAGCATCACCTGTCACCAAGATTGGAGATTACTCTTTATTGCTTAGTAGTGGGTTAACATTATATTTGAATAAATGATGCTACTCGTCTGAAATGGTGAGAAATATTATTTCTTTTCATGGATTGTACAAATAAGGGTTTACTTTTTCATCTGATGATGATATTGGTGTTATTAATGTTTTTTACAATGTTGTATTTTACTTTAAAGCATTACCTTGTAATGGTGTATATGAAGCTGTGAATGTTGTAGACAACTAAGGAAATAATGTATTGCATACTGATTCTTCCATTAGTTTGGATAAAGCATCCTGTGGCATTGTCGTCTTGGACATGTCAACAAGAAGCGCATAGGCCAACTCCAAAAGGCTGGAGTCTTTGAGTCATTTGACTTAAAGTCAAATGATAGTTTCTAATCTTGTTTACTTGTAAAAAATGACTAAGTCACACTTCTCTGGTACCTGTGCTAGGGGTGAAGGTCTGTTGGACCTCATACACATAGATGTGTGTGGACCCTTCAGAACCGCCACAAGGGATGCTAACCACTTCTATGTGACTTTTACTAACGATTACAATAGATATGATTATGTCTACTTAATCAAGAATAAGTCAGAAACCTTTGATAAATTCAAAGAGTTTAAATAAGAAGTACAGAATCAGTTGGGCAGGATGATAAAGATGCATCGATCTGATCGTGGTGGTGAGTATCTTAGTATCGAGTTCCTTGACTATCTTAAGGAGTGTGGGATTGTCTCACAATTGACACCTCCTAGGACACCACACCTGAATGATGTGGCTGAGAGGCGTAATGGAACTTTGTTGGACATGGTTCGTTCCATAATGAGTTAGGCTTCGTTACCCATCTCTTTTGGGGGTATACCATAGATACTGCCGCCTACATCCTTAATCTAGTTCTAAATAAAAAGGATGCCAAAACACCTCACGAAATGTGGACTGGGAAAGCTCCCACTTTAGACCACATTAAGATTTGGGGTTGTAAGGCTTTTGTGAGACGCGAGACTCACGACAAGCTCAAACCTCAAAGTGAGCGGTGTAATTTCATCGGCTACCCACAAAAATCCTTTGGTTACCTCTTCTACAAACCCAGTGAAAATGTGGTCTTTGTAGCAAGGAGAGGAGTCTTTCGTGAGAGAGAATTCGTAAGACAAGGAAAAAGTGGGAGGCAAATTGACCTTGAAGAGCTTCAAGAGTCGAGCGGTGAAGGAACCTTAAACACTAGCCATCAACCTGAGGAGGAAACTCCTATTGAACTAATTAACGAGTCTGTACCTCTGAGGCGTTCCACTAGAGTTAGGAGTGCACTTGAGCATTATTATGGTTTCCATATTACTATAAAAGGTGATACATTGATCAGTGATAGTACACTGATTAATCTGGATGAACCTAACAGTTATAAGAAAGCCATGGCAATCCCTGAGTCAGCCAAATGGAAAGAGGCTATGGACAGCGAGATTCACTCCATGTATGACAATGAAGTTTGGAACTTGGTTGACAATGTATTGGGTCGTAAGAAAGTCGGGTGCAAATGGATCTTCAAGAAGAAGACTAACATGGATGGAAATGTAGACACTTATAAAGCGCGATTGGTTGCGAAGGGATTTACTCATCCTCAGGAGTTGACTATGATGAGACCTTCTCACCAGTAGCGAATATTAAGTCTATTAGGGTTATGCTAGCCATAGCTACATTTCATGATTATGAAATATGGCAAATGGATGTCAAAACTACTTTCCTTAATGGGATGTTGGCTGAGGATTTTTACATGAGTTAGCTAGAGGGTTTTGTCGATGAAAAGTACCATAATAGAGTGTGTAAGCTTGAGAGATCCATTTATGAACTGAAACAAGCATCTCGTAGATGAAATCTTTGTTCCGATGAGAAAGTCAAAGAATTTGGCTTTTCAAGAAGTGAGGATGAGTCCTATGTATATATCAAGTCTAGTCGTAGTATAGTTAGCTGTTTAGTATTGTATGTTGATGACATACTACTCATAGGAAACGACATCCCAACCTTGCAGGAGGTTAAATCTTGGCTTGGGAAGTGTTTCGCTATGAAGGACCTTGGAGAAGTTGCCTATATTTTGGGAATAAGGATACTGAGAGATAGGAGTAAGAGACTAATTGGACTTAGTCAAAGTGCCTCCTTGGATAAGGTGCTTAAAAGGTTCAACATGCAGGATTCCAAGAAAGGTGACTTGCTAGTCCTGTGTATTGTCAAACTGAGTAAGACTCAGAGTCCGAGTACAGAGATTGAGATAGTTGAAATAAGTCATGTACTATATGCTTCCGATGTGGGCTCAATCATGTATGATATGACTTGTACTCTCCCTGATGTGGCCTTTGCTTTGAGCATGGTCAACAGATATCAAAGGAACCCCGCCAAGGCTCACTAGACTGTGGTGAAAAAATATTCTCAAGTACCTATGGAGAACTACAGAATGGGTCCTTACCTTCAGTGGGAGTGATGAGTTGAGAGTAGTAGGGTATAGCAACATTGGCTTTTAGACTGATACGGATAATTTACGTTCTCATTTAGGCTTGTTCATTACCCTAAATGGAGGGGAAATTACTTGGAAAAGTTACAAGCACGAGACAGTAGCTGATTCAACTTGGGAATCAGAGTATATGGTAGCAAGCGAGGCGACAAAGGAGGCAATATGGCTAAAGAACTTCATTGGAGACCTTTGATTTGTACCAGCTATAAAGGAGCCTATAGAGATTTTATGTGATAACAAGAGTGCAGTTACCTTAGCGAAGGAACCAAAGGATCACAACAGATCTAGGCACATCGCCAAAAAAATACCACTTTGTTAGACATCGTATAGAAGAAGGACTCCTCGTGGCAAAGAGGATATCATCAGATGAGAACCCGGCAGATCCCCTCACAAAGGGACTAAATAGGGTTAAGCTTATATAGCATGTGAGGCACATTGGGCTGATAGATGATATTAATTTTAGTAGATAGATAGCTTTCAAAACTTGTAATAGTTGAAATGTAACTGACATTTGATGTTTAAATAAAAGGTGTCTTTATTTACTAGTATGGTAGTGTCTCGTGTCAATCATTTAGTATTGTTTCATTTTGCATGTTTTTACTTCCAGAATAATTATGTTATGGTATATCATATTATTCAAAACTATCCACAGTCGTTCATACTTTGGAAGTAGGAGTTGAAATAAGACTGTCATGAATTGGGTTTGTAGATTTTTATGAATTGTATTAGACATATAAATGGTTATTGCAACATTCATGAGTGCTCATAAGGTCTCAGTATTGGATTCAACCCACGCTCACTTGTATCACTTCGTGGAATCGGTCTCGAGTGATCGTAAGACGGTAATATCATATAAGTCTTCAAACCAAGAGATATGAGTTGTTTTCTATGAGTTGATTGAACACTAATAGTGCGAAACCACATCAGTAACATGATGCTATAAAACGTGTTGTTGTGTTCAACTTGATGAATAGCTAGTATAAGCATATGAGTCGAAGTTTATTAGTTCCTTTTAGTCCTTGGAGGATTAAAAGCGATATATTGGGCCCCTCGATGATTTTGTTTTGACTTATGTGTCGGGCTCAGTCAGAACTAAATTGATGTGTTCAATTTAGTTCTATGTCAAACGAATCGGAAATTGGGAAACAAACTATTGGACAATAAGTGGGAAGTTGTTTCATGTATTTGTCTTATTGATATCTTGAGAACGGAGGATTATATGATCACTTATTTTAAATGGCGCATTCTAGTTCCACAAGACTTTGAAGAGCTACGATTGTTGGTTGGATCCTGAAGTCATACTTACAGCCATAGTTATTAGACTTATCCAAATGGGAGATTTTTGGATAAGGTGTCTAAGTCCATAACTATATTTGGTATGTACTTGACCCGGCTTAGCATGGTCCATTTGGGTTGCAAGGCATCAGAACAATTGGATAGACAAAATGAGAAAAGGATACTTGTGATTTGTTTATATATTATAAGTTCTAATATATTAATATGAAATCATATTATTTAATTAGTATCGATCAAGAATTAGTTTGGAATTAATTTTGTGTTCAAAAGAGACTAATTAAATTTATGGGTATTGATTGTGTAAATCACTCATTCTTATATAGTGGGCTTAATATCCACGATTCATTAGATTCGGCTAAAACCCATAGGGTGATCCATGGATGCTCCATGGAGGTTAAAACCCATTGATCATGGAGGAAATGAAGATTCATGCACATTAGGGTTTTCATGGTGTAACAGTACATCTGGCACACTATATAATGAGCCCCATGGCAAGCAAAATCCAAGCTACAAGAAAGGTATGTCGTTCTACTAGTTTTGTAATACATATACCCCATAATATGTTAGTTAGGATGAAATCCTTGGAAAAATAAAATTTGCATGTATGATAGTGAAAACATATATCCAAGGTTTCTAGGGTTGCATGCACACCATAGGAGTGTTAGAATGATCAAAACCCATCACATGCATTATTGAAGTCCAGGATCCTTGGTTGCACAACTGTGGGCGTAGTTTCCTGGGATTTCTAAAATTTTGCCTTCATCATCTCCTCTTCTTTGAGTAGTGATCTATTCTCCTCCTGGTGTTGGTTTACGTATTGCATCATTTTCCTCATCATAGCAAAAAGTTCTATAGTAGTGTCTGAGGCAGTCGGATCCTGGAGCCCTGAGGATCCCAAACTTCCTGTATTAGCGATTATGGGGTTGCTTTTCTTGGAAGTGTCGGTCGTTTTCCTCTGAGTAGGGGGTCCACTCAGATGAGGTGGTAGGTGTTTGGTTGGAATGGAAGGAGCATAGGACGAAGATAGGATCGGTTGTGCATACATGATTTTTTCGAGGATTTTGAACACCACGGCCCCACCGTGGGCGCCAAATTGTTTTGGTTAAAATTTATACAAATACTAATCAACAAAATTGAATGAGAGGCTATGATGTTCAGATTGTGTAATAGCAAGAAGTAAAATAAAAGTGACACGATGGTTTACAAGGAAAGCCCTTTATCCTTGCTAGGATCTCCACCATAAAACCTTAGGAGGTGATAATGATCACCTGCCTTGATGATTTTATTGATATAAAGTAAATATTACAATGAGTTCTTAGTAATATTGAGTAGAGAGTTTCATAGAGTAAGCTTGAGCTAAAGAACAATGTCATGTGTGCAGAATACAAGTGTAAATTTATACTCTAAGCAAGCTAACAAGATGTATGATATTTCTTGTATCCTCTATGATCAACTTCATGAACATCATTTGACCAAGTATTCTGGGTCTTTTGCATTGTTGAAATGTTGCATCATTAAGAATAGGTCTCCATTTGACTATTTTTGTACACGTGTTATTTATAGATAAAATATGACCTTTATAAGTAATAATAATAATAATAATAATAATAATAATAATAATAATAATAATAATAATAATAATAATAATAACGATAATTAGCCATGATCTTGATGTTACTGAGGATCCTGGATGTTGTAAGGATCCTGGTCCCAACACTCTGTAGATTAAAGAGGGTATTGTCTAGCTCAAAAGCAGTACCGATGAGGACATCGGGGAGGCAAAGATTAAGTTAGTGGAGGGCGTGGGGAATGCAAGATCTTGGAATGTGGCAAATTGGTGTAAAACCCTAGGTAAACTTATTGGCATGTCTGTTAATGCTGGTCAGAAACTACATGGAAGAAGAATAAAGAAGCGAAATAGAATAAAAAGAGGAGGAGGAAGAAGAAGAAGAAGAAGAAGAAAAAGAAGAAAAAGAAGAGAAGAAGACGAAAGAGGAGGAGAATCCAGCTGGGGTTGATCAAGCTTAGGACTAGGTTTGATAAATTTATAAACATTTTTTATTATGGTTTGAAAAACAATGTTTTTTGTCTTTTGGTTTATCTCTTTTCTTGCGTGGTTAATGTGGCTAAAACAGGTTTTTCTAATGTTTTTCAGATGACTAGGATCTTAAGAATTTTAGGGTTTACAAAAACTCTCTGGAATACTAAAAATATGAAATAAATAGTTGTTTGATCATGATCTAGGAAGGATCCTAAAGCTTAAAAGAGATAAGTTTGATTTAAAAAGTAGAAAAACCTTAAATAACAGAAATGCCTTAAAATTCCATTAGATAATAAGGATATATATATATATATATATATATATATATATATATATATATATATATATATATATATATATATATATATAACCTGATGAGAGCTTCTTCCTTAGACATCCTTTAAGCTTTTATTACTTTGAAGAGAATTCTCCAAACTTTAGAATTTACAGGGAGAAGTCCCAAGTTAGGTAATATTGGAAAAGTTCCCATATGGTAATTCATTAAAATGATCCCAACCTAGAGTTTACTATGGAATATACCAACTTAAGAGATATTGGGGAATATCCTAACTTTAAGAAAATCAAGGAAGGTCCAAACTTCAGATAATTTGGGGAAAATCCTAAATTAAGATATTTTGGGGAAAATCCTCACTTAAGATATTTTGGGGATGATCCCAACTTAAGATAACATGACAATGTCATATATCATAGATTCAACTTTAGGATATTAAAATATGTTGAGAAATAAAAGGGCTGCCAAGTCACTAAAGCATGAAATGATCCCCTTATTTGCATTCCACATTTAAATATCATGCGTCCAAGTGAGGTGTAGAAACCTAAACATGAATGAAAGAGGTTATTAACTCTTTAATTTTTAAAAGGGATTAAGTACCCTTGATCTGAGGAGATATGATCAATCTTTATTCATGGCGGTTAGGATACTTGAGCTTTTGCATGTTGCAAATGTTAGCTTAGGGTGGGCGTTAGCTTGCCTAATGTCCGGCTGATGCTTAAGTCTGTAATGATCTTACAAAGAAAATTTTTAATAAAAAGGGAAAAGTGAAGGTAAGGAGTAGTTACGTACCTTGTCTTTGTCATAATAAAATATGCCTTGAGGTGTACAACATTCCATGATCTTGGTAAAAGGGTTCTTTATAGAGTATTTAGCCAATATGCCCCCTTTCCTGATTTTGAATCAATAAGATAAGGACCTTTTTGGGTGCCAATTTAACATATTTAGGATCGTTGGTGTTTTGAACTGATTTTCTTAAAACCAATTTTCCTACTTGGAATCTTCAAATCTTAATATTCTTATTGTGGGCTTTAGCGATCCTTTGTTGATAAGCCGCAATGCGGATCTTGGCGAAGTCCCTTATTTCATCGATAGTATCAAGATCCTCGACTAGGCTCCTATCATTGTTTCTTTGAGTTCGGGGCTGATACTTTTTTGTTGGGATAACTATTTCTGTGGGGATCATGGATTTTGCTCCAAATACTAAGGATTATGGATTTTTACTTGTTATCGTTTTAGTTGTGGTTTTATCCGCCCATAGCACGAAAGGAAGTTCTTAATGGGTTTAACATGCAATAATGCAGATAAATCCTTATACACTTAAGGGAACATGGAACATATTAGATCTAGTCATAACACTATTAAAGTAACATTCTATTAAACAAAAAGGACCCTATAACCGTAGGTAATTTCAAAATTCATATAAGAAAATCAATTGCCTTTTGATTGTTGTAGTAAACAATCAAACAATCCTTCTTCAAAACTCTTTGAAGCTAGCACCAGAAACTTCGTGCCTCTGATGGTTCACCCCTAAATCCTAGCAACTAGGAAAATTTTAAGGAGAGAGGATGAGAGGTGAATTTAGGCTATCACATGATTAGAAGGAGTGGCCAAAATTTCTAACCTTAAGGTCCCATTTATAGCTGCATTAGGAATCCCTTATAACCATTACTTGATTAAAATTACAATTTCTTAAATCAGGTTATCATCTGGTTTTCTAATTATCTCCAAGACATATTCTAAAACCCTATTATACTCCTTAAAATCGTCCAACACTAGGAAGGTTTTGGAATGCCTTCAGTTCAAATACTGAATATTTACATCGTAGGTCCTTGCACTATTAATTAATCCAGTTAATCCCAAAATTAATTCTAATTAAATTTTGATTAATTCTTAATTAAATAATGATGTTTGTAATTAATATATTATTCTTATAATGTATTAACAGAACATGTATTTCTATTTATTAATCATATAATAAGTTAATAAATCTCTCTCTCTCTTTCTTTCTCTCTCTCTCTCTCTATCTCTCTATCTATCTATCTATCTCACTCTGTCTAAAAGTTATCATTTTCAATTACCAGGTTTGAGGGCAATCCAAAAAGACTTTGTTAAAAATTCAAGTATATACCAATTTAGTTATTGGCTTAGACACCTAATCCGTTAGTCTACCACTTGGATAAATCTATAACTACAATTCCAATATAGCATCTAAATTATTAGTAAAGGATGCTTCAAAAAGCAACTATAGTTTATGATATGCTTAGACATTTGTCCTAATATAAGTGATCAAATATTTTTCGTTCTACAAGATATCATATGGATACAAGATGTGGATTACAATCAATCTCATTGTATAAATATATGTTTCCTAATCTCTTGATTTGTGATGACATTATAAGACTTCTAATTGAGCACATCAATTTAGTCCTGGCTGGGCCTAACACTATAAATCAACACCAAATCACCGAGCGGCCTAAAGATATCGCCTTTCTCGTTAGAGAAAAGGAATGGATAAATTTTTACTCATATGCTTGTATCCTTTACTCACTAAATCATACACGACACTACATTTTATAACATCAAGTTACTGACGTGTTTAGACAACACCAATGTACAACCAATTTGTAAATTATAACTCATATATCTTCATTTTAATAATATAAAATATTATCGTCTCATAATTACTTATGATATAATCAATGAAGTAATTCTATGAGTGTGCATTTATCCAATACTCAAATCTCCATTTTCCAAGTACTCGTGAACATTTAAGAAACAAAATTTCTATATCTAAATTCCTTAAACAACTTACAATCCAATTCATGACAGTCTTCATTCACTACTTACTACCTAAAGTATGATCG
This sequence comes from Lactuca saligna, assembly GCF_052625555.1. NCBI lineage: Eukaryota > Viridiplantae > Streptophyta > Magnoliopsida > Asterales > Asteraceae > Lactuca > Lactuca saligna. Next base: position 147,157,820 of record NC_136424.1, on the reverse strand, counting down.
TTTGTGGAGCTTCGAATAATCAAATTATCCATGAAGTAAAACACGCAAAATGAAAACACAAGAATAAATAATTGACAAAGGTAGTAAACAATACTCATAAAAACCATCTCATTATTCAATCACCAAAAATCAATTACATTTATTCTTTTACAAGTTTCAAACTAATCATCTATCTACTAAAACTAATATCATCTCTCAAATCAATGCTCCTAGCATGCTGACTATGTTTAATCATACATAGAACCTTTGTTAGTGGATATGCAGGATTGTCTTCTGATGACACTCTCTTAACTATGATGTTCAACTCTATGTCTGATATACTGGTACATTCTGTGGATATGTCACGATTTACCATGATCTCTAGGTTGAATACATATCTGATCCCCCCAGCCTCCGGCTCCTGGGTCCACTCAAATCCCCTCTGATGTTGCCACTGTAACTTTACCAAAGGCACCTCCTTGTTACACATAACTTTTACACTTTTTTACAGAACAACCACCTGCCTGTTGACGTAGTTCAGGCGCTCATCAACCTGAATAACATCCAATGATACCACGACATTCTCGTTCAAAACTCACTTCTGCGACTTCGATACGTGGAAAGTGATGGGTTTTAAGAATTCTAACACTCCTAAGGTGTACATGCAACCCTAAATACCTTGGATCTATGTTTTCTCTATTATACATGAAAATATGGAGTTTCCAAGGTATTACCCTATACTTGCATACCAATATCATATACTACACAAGAATCTAGTTAGGATAACATACCTTATAGAGGAGCTTGAAGTCTTGATGTATCTAGCCTTAAGAGCTTAGCCACAATAGTGTGGAAGCCTCACGTGAAGTCACAACACATCAAGGACAAAGGTAGGACTTGAGAGAGAATCTCCATGTACTCTAAAACCTTCATGAACTCCAAGAACATGGATACACGAACTAGAGGTAGCGATTTTAGGTTATCATATATGTATTTATGTCTTGAATTCTAAGAGTCATGGGTATAACTCAAACCCATAACCATGGGTTTTATGATCCATGGTTCATATGGACCAACTCTTTATGTATCTAAACGTAAACTTGGTCCAACATGGATCATAAGCCCAACACATGTAAAATTACTACAAATTACCAAAATTAGTCCCCATAGATTTAATTAGTATCTTTTGATCACTAAATTAATTCCAAATAAATTCTTGATCAACACTAATTAAAACATATGATTTCATATTAATATATTATAACTTATAATATATTAATAAACGATAAATAACCTTCTCTCAAAAGTCCATCCTAACAAATTAACCCAATGATATGCAACCCAAATGGACGATGCTACTCTCGGGTCGAATACATACCAATAATAGTTATGGGCTTAGACACCTAATCCAATAGTCTCCCACTTGGATAAGTCTAAAACTATTATTCAAGTATGACTCCAAGATCCCGACTAGCAATTGTAGCTCTTAAAAGTCATTGTCGAACTCTGAACAAATCAATGACATGTCCATTAGATAAGCGATCATACGTTCCTCCATTCTAGATATCATATGGACTGAGATATGGATTATAATCATTCTCTCTGTCCATTTGTTTTTTCCTAATTTTCGATTTATGATGACTAACTAATTGAGCAAATCAAATCAGTCCAAGCCCGGCCGAGCACTTACATTTGACATCAACAAATCATCGAGGGGCCCATAGATATCGCTTTTATCCCATTAAGGGTAAAAGGAATGGATAAACTTCGACTCATATGCATGTACTGACTACTTGTTGAATCATACACAAAAGCATGTTTTATAACACCGATTTACCAAATTGGTTTTTGTGCAATCAATGTATAACAAACTCATAGGTAACAAGTCATGTCTATAGGCTTGAAGAATATACGATATTATCTACTCATGATCACTCGTGATAAAATCCATGAAGTGATTCTAATGAGCGTGGGTTGAATCCAATACTCAAAACTTATGAGCACTGATGAATTTTGTAGCAACCATTTTTATGTCCAATGCACATTAGACAAATCTTACATGCCATATTCATGACAGTCTTGATTCATATCTACTTCCAACATATGACCAACTGTGGATGGTTTGAATAACTAAGTCATTCGGGAAGAATGACCTAGGTATTCTAGAAGTCAAAACATGCAAAGTGAAACAAAAAAAATAATAATACTCTTTAATGGCCTCAACACTTTGAGTGTAAATAAAACACCTTTATCTAAGCACCAGATGGATTACTCATTATTCACGTATCGATTAATTAACTTAATACTTGAATTTAAACAGTAGTGATGCCATTCTCCAAGCATGCACACTATGTTTGTCTAAACAATAGCTATGCCATACTCCAAGTATGCACACTATGTTTATATATGGTCCTCTATTTGTGAAACAGATCGATTGACAACAATTCAATGATGCTTACTTCACAATTCCAATCCTTATTGAAAATATAAGAATACCAAACTCTTTCCATTTACTATAATCTATTAGATTCTAAACTTATATAAAATGATCCCCTTGTAATGACTATGCACAAGATCACAAAGACTTGGCAACAGACATTCAGGGTATTCCAATGGAAAGCAATTCCATGGAAAGGAAATCCCAAATTCAAAGTACATTCCTTTGAACATCCTTCTTTGCATTAAGTTTTCTAATCTTACATATATTCAAATAATAACTTCCACCTATGGAAACATTTCCATATTGCCACTTTGACTATCAATTCTGAACAAGAGTTGCCTCTTTTCAAAATATGTCAATATGGTCCTTACTCTATACTTACAATTGTCCATGAGCAACCAATATTTGGTAAACCTCAGATTGTCCTCGATAATTAGCTTAATCATTTTAGTCATTTCCAGTTCTATTCCTTTTTCCATCTTAATGCCATAGGCATTTGGAAAATTTAGAACGGATTATAGCACATGTAATTCAACCTATACCCAAAGCATATGGGACATTATTCATGCTATAAAAATTTGTTTGCATGTTCTCATAATTCGAACTATGAAGAGGGATGTCATAATCATAATCAAATTTTGAGAACGCAACATATATATAGAATTTCCTTATGTTAAACCATTCCAACATAACATTCAAATATATTCTTAACTAAAGTTGATTAAAATCTCAATCTAAGCTTGACGAATTGGAATGAAGTATAAAATCCTCTCCCTTAATTATAGGAAGACAACTTTTCAAAGTGAATTGAAACTTTTTTTCTATAATTAACATTGATAACTTGCAACATAATCATCATGCGCCCACTAGAATAATGATTATTATCTTACTAGCATAACACTTATTCTCCCTGTAGCTTTGACATGTACTCATAAATCAGGTAGACTTCTAGAAAAAACAATACTTTATTCACTTTCTTACCAAAGTTCAAATTTCTGATACGAGATGCTTTGATAAGACTTTATCAAAATCATACACCTTTTCTTAGATAGCTAACATGTTTGTCTAGACCTTTTTCCATTCTCACTAGTTATTGTGTCGGTTAACCACACACGCTCCACTAAAGACATGAGAATGCAAATATCACAACTGCTATCTACTTAAAATCCATTTAGTGAAAGCGTTTCCTCACCATCATTTTCATGAATTGAATAGAAACCTTATGACACTTAGATTTTCATTGTTTATGTATTCCTATCCATGTGAATTTGTCATAACCATAATCAAGACTCGGTAAGTGACAAATCCTAACTCATATGGACTATACTAGTTCAATCTTAATTTCTTGCAACCCAAAAGCACAAGGGTCTACCATTGCTTCCAGGTTACAAACCTCAAGTCGTGGGCTAGTAATTAACAATAATCTTGAATAGTTCTTAAAACTATCTCAATACTCCCACTATCCTCTTGACATATAAGATTCTCTTGTCAAGAACCATTCCTTGACAAAACAAATATTCAAGAGTTAGTGTGAATTCTTATCAAGATAAACACTTCACACAATTAGCCTCAGTTGGTCTTTATTTTATCCAAAACATCACGACTTACCAATCTTTAATGTAAAAAGGTAAGAAAACATTTTACTCTACATTTGACAAGTGTTTTAAACCTTTATTAAGATTATGTCACTCAAGGCTCAATCTTGGAGTATGACTCTAAAATTTGATTTTGGAACGAAGTATGATTTATCTTTTGATTTAACCATTTCTACAATTCACGATTCCTCTCCTTAGCCAACAAATGCACTAAGGTGTCCTTAGAGGATAAATTGTGATATGTTTTTATAATCACTAAGATAATCATAAAACAAGATACTCAAGTAGTCTCTCATCTCTTCAGATTAGAGAAACTTTTATCTTTCTACCTTATTTGATTCTTCTTATCCATTCTTCCATACATTGAAACCTTTCCAACGTTTTAGAATTACTCTTAAACTTGTAATAATAACCATATTTACTAAACTTTAGTAAATAATGAAGAAAAGTTTTTGTGCTGGACCTAATCAGCGCACACCCAAGTGTTCCCGATCCCTTTGTCCTTCACTTGACTCATATATACATGTGAATAAGGAATTAGTCTTAATTTCCCGAAGATGAATAATTCTCATTCATCATACAATACAAGTCGCATGATTCCAAGTTTCTATCCAACTGAATCTTGGGTGATGAGAATCTTTCCTTATTTGGTAAATTATGACACTTCCACAGATGAAAGAATCAAATTCATTTTCCAATATTGCTTAACAATGGAAATATATAAACAATAATTTTTCATAAATTCCTTTGTAAGGATACTTAAAATAAATAAAATCAAAAAATTTTCTTTTATTTTAAAACTTGCGGAAAAACTTATCCTTACAATGCAAATTCATATGAAAACTTTGTTGTTATCTATTCCTAAGCAATATCTCATAACTCTTATGCAGTGGCTCAAAATTCTGGTCATCGAACCATGCAATCAGAATTAGCACACCTTTTCTTTAAGCTTCCTTAGATTCTTCAAAAACATCAAGATGTAATTACATAACATCATGTATTAAGACTCTCCAAAAGAGACTTAATAGAGTTATATAACGTACTTTACCTAAAGTAGAGTCAAACTTTTGACTTTACCATCCTTATGAGGCTTCAGGTAAATTCGGCAGCTTCGCAACCAATACCCCTCCTATTGGAAAAAGGAAACATATGGACTCTTTGGAAATGGTACACGGGACTATCACAGACTTATCCTTTCTCTTTACCATTGGGTGAAAATGACTTGACCATGGCCAATCCCTTTCAATTGGGAAGAGAAAGGTTTTCTGGACTTTCAGTGTCACCAATGTTAATGTACAAATAGGTGTGGGAAGTAGATCTTCCAATCTAACTTGCTTTACCAATGCTTCGAATCATTGCTAATTCAGCATCATCAAGCAAATAAGTAAGATCATTAAGGGTCATGTCGTGATCTATCATCCGGGAGTGACTGAAGAACCAAGTCAACATCCAGCTACCTCAAGACTTCGACACCCAAATCTCGCGGCTTGCCAATATGTGACTTAATCTCCAAGATGTAAGAACGTATAGACTTTTATTTCCAATAGGGATTGAGCAACTTAGAACTATTCAAGTCTTGAAACTTGTGGGATAGGGAGATTTATTGAAGGAGGTGGAGGAAATGAAGTATGCATTCTAGTCCCATTAGTGCTCAATAAAGGGATTAGTCTTTCACATTGATTGCCTTTTGGGATATCATCTTCATTAGGAAGTTTGTTCTCAAAGATTTGGGAAGACCATAGTTGTCTAAACTAGACATCTATAAGGGAGAAATTCAAGTTAGTTGATTTAAAGTCCTTAATATAACACCCAATATGAAATATTAAGGCTAGGACCCAACAACCTATTTATAACTGGAAGAGGAATGTCGTAATCCAAGATATAAAATAATTGAAGTTAGGTAAATGATGAGTTACCAATTTCCACCGTGAAAAATGAAATATAATTAAGTTTTAACTGGATTTGAAAATCCTAGATCTTTTAAAATACATTGAACTTTCAATGGCATGTTTGAATCTCGATTGTGCCCTCTCAAGTTTGTGACTGGGATGTCGGGGATCACAAACAAGGTGTGAATAACCATGCAAATTGACTTGGTACCCTTAACTTTATCACCTAATCGATGTGTCGGTTAACCACACATGCTCCACCAATCTATAATAAAGCCAAGTTACCCTTTGCCACTCTTACTAGTCCTTGTTAGCATGTCGGTTAGCCACACACACTCTACTAACGACTTGGTAAGGTACAAAGTGTAATTTCATGGGTTAGCACCTATTTCACATTTTCCTAAGTAACTAAGATTGGGAATTTATAAGTGTTTAGTCACTTAGTATTTATCATTATACGTTTAATGAAGGGAGAATTATAGTACTTTCCTAACCGTTCGGCTAACGACCCTCCCCCAGTCAAGGAAGCAGTGGGTAAGAGTGGACACCCATTAAACTGCCATTTTATAGGCAGTAACCTTATACCCCCCTTATAGAGCGGCTTCATGAATCAGGCCTACTAATGGTAAGATTGACTTTATCTTATACATATCTATATAATTAAAATTATAATAATAGTATAAGGGTGTATTTTAAACACTTAAAATAATTGATGGTTTAATCTATTAATTAAACTATATTATTAATTTAATTAAACTTAAACCATGTCTTTATGGAAGTATTAACTCTTTTAATTAAACACTTTAATTAATTTATGAAGTCCATAAAGTTTGAATTTTAACCTTTTGAAATTCTAGGGTTTAGAATTAAAGTGTACATGGGGTGACTTTACAAATTCCAAAACTTGAGGGTAAGTTTTGAAACTATTCAAGACTTTTCATTTCATAACTTATGAGTTTGATGTACATTAAAATGAAGAGTCTTCATTTTTATGTAACTCCTTATCTTTTAATAACAATTTTAAGGAAGTGGCTTTTCAACATCCATAGCTTGAGGACAAGTTATAGAGTCATAAAACCATTTAATGAAAAAGACACTTCATCTTTTATGTAACCTATGACACATTTATGAGTTTTAAGATTCATAAATATGACTTTTCATATAACTTGAAGACAAGTTACAAAAACATATTTTATGAACTAACTCTAGATTAATTTGGATTGAAAACAACTAAAACACAATTTTTTTTATTAATCTAAACTAACTCATAAATCAAGGAAACATAAAACTATAGGTAATCCATAATTTGAGGACAAGTTATGGACTCCATACAATTTGATTGAGATCAAGAATTATACTAACAAACAATTTGCACATAATTCCTATGATCTACCAAAACTCATAAGTATGAACATTCATAATCAACATTTTTCAAGAAATACATAAATACATATAAAACTTGAAACTTTGATTATAGCATTGAAATTGATTTAGCATAATCATTACCACTTAAAAAAAGGTCTTATAAGTCCAAAACAGTCAAAGGTAATGATTCTAGACAAATCCCAGCACCAAAACTCGAAGATATGCTATTTGGGGTTCCAACTCGTCTAGTGCACAAACCAACTCGGCGAGTTGGATGAGTTTACACTTGGAATCGACGAGTCCCTTCATGGACTCGGCGAGTCTACTATGCAGACAACACCAAAATTCGATTTTCAGCCAATTTGCATCAAGTATAAGTGAAAACAAGCCTAGGCTCTGATACCACTGATGGGTTTTGAGCATTCTAACACTCCTAAGGTGTACATGCAACCCTAAATACCTTGGATCTATGTTTTCTCTATTATACATGAAAATATGGAGTTTCCAAGGTATTACCCTATACTTGCATACAAATATCATATACTACACAAGAATCTAGTTAGGATAACATACCTTATAGAGGAGCTTGAAGTCTTGATGTATCTAGCCTTAAGAGCTTAGCCACAATAGTGTGGAAGCCTCACGTGAAGTCACAACACATCAAGGACAAAGGTAGGACTTGAGAGAGAATCTCCATGTACTCTAAAACCTTCATGTACTCCAAGAACATGGATACACGAACTAGAGGTAGCGATTTTAGGTTATCATATATGTATTTATATGTCTTGAATTCTAAGAGCATGGGTATAACCCAAACCCATAACCATGGGTTTTATGATCCATGGTTCATATGGCCCAACTCTTTATGTATCTAAACATAAACTTGGTCCAACATGGATCATAAGCCCAACACATGTAAAATTACTACTAATTACCATAATTAGTCCCCATAGATTTAATTAGTATCTTTTGATCACTAAATTAATTACAAATTAATTCTTGATCAACACTAATTAAAACATATGTTTTCATATTAATATATTATAACTTATAATATATTAATAAACCATAAATAGCCTTCTCTCAAAATCCCATCCTAACAAATTGTCCTAATGATATACAACCCAAATGGACCATGCTACTCTCGGGTCGAATATATACCAATAATAGTTATGGGCTTAGACACCTAATCCAAAAGAAAGTGCTATGAATCTGGTTGTGCTCCTCCGAAAGATCCAATATGTAAGCAACCTTTCCAACCCTAGGAATAACCCCTCTGAGCAATCTGCAATCGCTACCTGATCTGTTGAATCATCTTTGTAGCCTGAAAAACCATTTTGGTCCAACCCAAGACCCAGTGACCAACCTCGCCCTAACAGACTAGGGTACGACACCTCCGCCCATACAACAACTCAAAAGGTAGAGCACCAATACTGGAGTGGAAACTATTGTTGTAGGAGAATTCTACAAGATGTAGGTAGGAGTCCCAACTCCTAGCAAAATCAATGATGAAAACATATTTTTGAGAGTATGAATGGTCTGCTCACTCTAACCGTTGGTCTGCGGATTATAGCTTGTGCTGAAATGCAGCCTCGTGCCTAGTTCATCAAGAAACCTCTGCCATAAACGGGAGGTGAACCGAACATCACGGTCTGAAACAATAGAGATAGGAACCCCATGGCGAGCAACGATCTCGTGAGTATACACATCGGCCAACTTTTTAGCCGACGAGCTCTCCCGAATTGCCAGAAAATGGGCACTTTTGGTCAATCGATCCATGACCCAAATAGCATCAAAAGTCCTTGACGTCTTCGACAACTTGGTTATAAAATCCATCGAAATTTGCTCCTATTTTCACATGAGAACCTCTAGAGGCTGCAACTTGCCACACGGCCTCTAATGCTCAACCTTGACGATCCTGCAGGTCAGGCACCTCTTAACATACTAAGCGATATATCTTTCTCTTTCTCTCTCTCTCTCTCTCTCTCTTTCTCTCTCTCTCTCTCTCTCTTCATGCACGACCACCAGTAACTCAATCTTAGATCCCGATACATCTTGGTGGCCCTCGGATGTATAGAGCAATGAGACTTATAAGCCTCCTGCAATACAATATGTCTGCCCCACCAGACACAGGAACCCATACTCGACTGCAATGGGTCAACAAACCACGACTATCCAGCACAAAACTTGTAATCTCACCCCTTATCTCCTCAATTTTCCAATTTTCCTCTCGAACACTCTCATCCTGAGCCTCCCTAATCAAACCCACAAGTGGAGAATCTATATATATCCTCATGTAATTCATTGGAACAGAAGATCCATCTGACTTGTGGTTAAGGGCATCCGCCACCACATTCTCTTTACCTTGATGGTAAAGGATCTTGCAGTCATAATCCTTGACTACGTCCAGCCACCTGTACTGCCTTATGTTCAGGTTCAGCTGATCCATAATATGCCTCAAACTCTTATAATCCGTGTAGATAGTACAATGGACCCCATAAAGTTAATGCCTACAAATCTTGAGAGCAAAAATCACCACTCCCAACTCATGATCGTGCATGGGATATCTCGTCTCATGGGGCTTCAACTATCGCGAAGCATATTTTATCACTTCTCCTCTATGCATGAGGACTGCTCCCAAACCGGTGATGGATGCATCACAGATTATCAAAAAATCATCAATCCCCTCAAGGAGGATCAAGACCGGGGCCTCGCAAAGTCTCTCCCGATGGGTCTCAAATGTTGACTGCTGCTCAGGGGCCCACCAGAAATTCATCCCCTTCCTCGTCAGACGAGTGAGGGGTACTTCAATCTTGGAGAGATTCAAAAATAAATCTCCGATAGTACCCTGCCAAACCCAGAAAACTCATGATATCCAAGGGAGATTTCGGAATCTCCTACTGCATCACCACCTCGATTTTGGTCGGATCGACCAAGATCTCATCTTGGTTAATGAGGTTTCCAAGGAAATGAACCTCTTGCAACCAAAACTCGCTAAGATGCTCCTGATGCTGCTCTCTGGTCCAGGAATACACCAGGATATCATCAATGAACATAATAACTGAGCGATCGAGCATCGACCTGCATACCCGATTCATCAAATCCATGAATATTATGGGCGCATTGGTGATCCCGAACGACATCACCACGAACTCGTAATGCCCATAATAAGTTTGGAACGCGGTCTTCTCCACTTCCACCTCCCTCACTGTAACCTAATGGTACCGAGACCTTAGATCTATCTTGGAAAACCAAGATACTCCTTGCAACTTATCAAAGAGATCATCAATCCGCGGAAGGGGATAACGGTTCTTCACCATCAACTTGTTTAGCTCCAAATAATCGATGCACATCCGGTGTGAACCATCCTTCTTTTTGATGAAAAGAATTGGATTTCCCCACGGAGAACTGCTCAGACGGATGAACTACTTGCCTAGAAGTTCCTGAAGCTGAGATGACAGATCCTGCATCTCAGGCGGTGCCAATCGGAATGGTGCCTTGGCAATAGGGGCCACACCTGGCACAAGGTTGATCCTGAACTCGACCTGCTTCTTAGGAGGCAGACATGGTAACTCCTTCGGGAATACATCAGTGAATTCCATGACAACCAGAACATCCACAACTGACACGTAATCCCCAACCCACATATCTACTACATATGTCACATAACATGAACACTTGTGTTGAATATACCGTCGAGACCTGGCTGCCAAACAAAACCTTGAAGCCAACCAGGTGCCCTCTCCATAAATAACTAGTTCTCCTCTATTAGCGGTTTAAAGTACCACTCGCTGACCCTTCTAGTCGATCATGACACCAAAACGTCTCAGCCAGTCCATACCCATAATTACACAAACATCCCCTATAGAAACAAGAATCAAATAGATCGGAAAGGGTACCCCAAAAATCTCAAGAACGCAACACTGATAAATCAAAGAAGCAAAAATCCCATGTTCGCTGGCGATGGAAACTAGCAACGGACAATCCAACTCCCTAATAGGCATGGCGAAATCCCTACTAAAATCCCGAGAAACAAAAGACCGACTCGCGTCCGAGTCAAACATCACTAAAGCAGGTAAGGATTTCACTAAGAACATACCTAACAGAGGCACAAACATACGTGCATAAAATATACATAATCAATAAGATAAGGGGTAGAAACATACCAGTCACAACATCTGGTGCTATACTGGCCTCCTCAACAGTGAGCTAGAAAGCGCGACCTCGAGTCCTCGGGGGCTCCGCCCTGCCCTGACTCCCGTCAGTGATCATCAATATAGATGGCGTGGGAGCCTGCACCAGCTTGGCGGCGAGCAACGGACAGTTGACCTTTATGTGGCCAACCTGATTACAATGGTAGCAGATCCTCATACTCAGAACCGAGGCGGACTGGAGACAGTCCCTCGCATAGTGCCCCTCCTTGCTGCATTTGTGCCACCCACTGCTAGATGGACATGCTCTAACATGAACCTTCCCTCATTTCCCACAAGTGCAGCCGCGCTGACCTCCAGACCTATAATCGGCGGTCTTGAACCACTTTGGCGCGAGTGCTACTATGTCGGGGCTTGCCTTTGATCTCTCAGCTGCAAGTCAATCTCAAGCTCACGCCGCCTGGCGGCCTCCTGTAACTCCAACAAGGTCTCAAACCGTTGAGTAGAAAAAAATGTCTAATGTTCATCTTGAGCATGCTCAAATAACGGGTCATCTAAGCCTGTTCTGAAGCAAACTCAAGGAAAAACATCTCCCTCTCAGTAAACATCCAGATGATCTTCGTCACCAATGATGATCCTTGGCAACCTCTCCTACTCAAATCGAGGAACGTAGCGAGTGTGCAACATCTCCCTAAACTGATCCCATGATATTGCAGCCCTCTGCTCATCTGAGTACGATCCCATAACAAGTCTCCACAAATCCTTGGCTTCGGACCTCAAGAGGTTCAGAGCGCACTTGACCTTCTGGTCAGCAGGGCATGAACATGTGAAGAAACACCCCTCCACATCAGATAGCCACCTTATGGCCATACTTGGTTCCTGGATTCCATCGAAAGTTGGGGGCTTCGTATTATTGAAGTCCCGATACTTAAAGGCCCGTCCTGTCCTAATACATCTAACAGTCGCGGTTGCAGAGGCTGCAATGGTAGCCAGCTAAGGAATGGCTGCATAGCGATCATCAAAGAAATCCATCATCACGGTCTTGATAGACCCGAACATCTGTGGAATCTCATCCCAAAAATTGCAACCACCTCCTCATGGATGATCTCCCTGACACGGTCCTCTGTCAATGTGGCTCACTCTGACTGCCAACTCCTGGTCCCAACCCAGATTCGATCTCGAATCGTCTCGTAACCACCATACTGAAAATACACCGGGAAGATATTAGATAATCAACATAAATAACGAGGAACCAACTCCCAATGAAGTCCTAGGGGTTGTGAATTATGTGCTACGTATACGGGTCATGTGTTTTCAGTAGTACGGGCCCATACTACCTTCCACACCTACCCGTGTTTGTCTTAAGAATCATCATAACACCCTAATAACACCCAAGCATAAAGGAACGCACAGTCCTCACTTCTAGAGGAAACCAAAACATCTCACTACTAATTGACTAACCCCTCACAAATCATCCATGAAACTTCCACCAACCTTACAGCACTCGCATATGCTAGCCATACATAACACTAGACCCTATAGACATTCGAATATATGATCCTACCCTAAGCCCTTCATCAAACAAGAACATGAAATAAGGCCAAACCAAAAATTATGAGGCTATAATATCTTAGTTATATATAAACATGATGCATACACTAAGCAACTACAATAATGATGTCAATTTCATAAAAGAAAAAGACCCTAGGCTATCAGGCATCATATAATCAGACAATTCTATCATGCAATTCTTGAAGATCCCTAGCCTATCACTAGCATGTTGTTCTAATAGATCACAATATCAATTAATAGAATGGTATTTTGGGGTCTACTTACTAGCTTCGGCTGATAGTACACATTACATCCTCCTTTAGAATTTTGAAAACCATTTAAAATCATTTTGAAAATCTTTTCTTAGTTTGAGACTGGATTCACACGAACCTTCATCCAATTCACTCAAACTAAGGCTCTGATACCAACTTGTAACGTCCGTAAAATTTTGAAAATTTTAAAAATTTTACAAAAATCCAAAAACCATCATTTATTACATATTGTTTTCAAAATAGGTTGCACATCAGAGTTTTTCCCAGAAATCATAACATGAAATACGAGGAGGTGCACGATCAAGCCTTCGCCTTTGCATGATCATCTGAAGTACCTGAAACACAACCAAAAACTGTAAGACTAGAGCTTAGTGAGTCTTCTCCAAAATACCAACACAAAAACATAACCAATCAACAACATGCACATATGAGCCTTCAGCCTGACTGGGCTGCCTTGTGGGCCTTCAACCTATCTAGATCGCTCCCGAGACTTTGACATGACAGGACCGTCTCGCAGGGCCTACAGACTATCCGGACTGCTCGTCGGGCTATTGTCCTGACTGGACTGCCTCGTAAGCCTACAGTCTATCTGGGCTACCCTTGTTCTGTTGTGTCACACCCCCAAACCAGAACGGCGGAAACGTTCGGGGGCGGAGGACATCATGTTCAATATCATAACAGTTCATAGAAAGGAAAGTACACACCACCATATATAGTAATTTTGCAAGATGTTTACATACTTGTATTCATTACATGTTCAAAAGATGAATACATAAACATCATTCAAAAGAAGTAATTAACACCAGCGCGTTAATCCCAAAAGTTGATTCCCAACCTGCTTAGCGATTTCCTGAGAATACAAGTTATTTCAAAGAAAAAGTGTCAACAATTAAGTTGGTGAGTCCATAAGTAATTTAGAAAAATTGGATGCCATTCCAAAATGGGTGTATGTTTTCCAGTAAATGTAGTTTTTCAAAATGTAAAGAGTTGTGATTTGTTGTATTGAAAATGAAAGCATTAGATCCAGAAAATCCCATATTTTCCCTAATGGTTGAGATACGAGTTGTTGTGTTTTCCAAGAAAACCCTTATTTTCTTATAAAAGTATGGAATGCATATAAATATTCGTGTTATAAGTTGTAAATGATTGCACCGGGAAAATCCCTTATTTTCCTATTAGTTGTTTGGTTTGTATGCAGGAAAAACCCTTATTTTCCTCACGTAAAATGGCAGACTCTAAGACCGAAAATTGCAAGAAACCGATGTTTCTCGTAAGTTGTGTCATAGTTTTATATATAATAAAGCTACGCGAAGATCGAACCGGTTGGATGAAGAATAGTTTTAATAGCTACTCGTTCATCAAAACTGAATATCATAATAATTGAATATCCGATGAGTTTTATAACCATACTAAACATAATATGCCTGTAACGACGTTCTTCAGGCGTCGCAGTGCTATGACAACTGTCACCCCAAAAGACGGACTGTAGCTAACAGTCAGGGTGCGGGATCATGACTTCCCGTATAGATCTATACACATTTGACACGTTCTCGTCGTGGGAGATTCTGGTTATAGACAGGACTTACTGCAGTACTTTCTAATAAAGAAAAGTAACGTTTGAAGATGTACGCGTCTCATGGATTCTCAATTAAGTCTATATTAAAGTGCTAGTTTTGTATGCAAAGTTTATCCTTTTTCACAATGTTTGATAAAGCAAAATCATAAGTTTTTAGAATGTATAAAACGATTTAACAATGAAAGATCATTATATGCTTCGTATAAGTCTAATGCACACAAAGTATGACAAGAGTTTTCCATAATAGTAATGAGTTCCAAGTGGTTTATTTGATAATATAAGTGAAGTGAAACTTTATAAAATACATGATAATAACCGTATGTTTACTTGTATTCCCCCCCTAAAAGAGTGTAAAAGTATTTAAAAATGTATTTAAAGAGTGTTAGAAAGGGGTATGAACTCACTTGACAACTTGAAGATAGCGAGATGGAAAAACGGTAGAGTTTCGTCTCGGGAAATGGATTTTCCTCGGAAATCTCAGGATTCCTCGGGAGAAAATCGACCTTCGGATCTTGCACGAAGCGACCAGGGCTTCGGGGTAGTACGAGCACGGAAAACGAGGAAAAACGCAAGAGAAATGAGAGAGAATGAGCCCTTTTCTCGGGAGCCCTCGCATCCCTTTTATAGGGGGGCGGATCAGCTTGCGTACGCGGGGCGTACTCCCGTACGCGGCGCGTACGGGACGTCATTGCTGACCGCTTCCTCGGCTGCAGCGTCTCGGATGGGATGGGAGAGGGATAGCTTGCATAGGGGCGACGTGGACGATCCGAGGCCGTGGCCTCTCAGTACGCGGGGCGTACTAGGGTACGCGGCGCGTACTATAGCCCTAGGCTGACTCCTCTTCGGATAATACCGAATTTTGAATAAAAATTATATATAAATTAATTATCAAACTTCAAAAATTCATATCTCTCTCATACGAACTTCGTTTTTGGCGTTCTTTATATCCCCGCGAAGGTGAGACTACGATCTACAACTTTCATTTAGATTCCGTTGGCAAATTCCGAATTTTTTATTATTTATTTATTAAAGTGACGTGTTTAAGGAATTTCTTTAAAAATTCATAACTTATTCATATGATGTCCGATTTGAGCGTTCTTTTTATGCATGTTTGTAGTTTAACGATATCTATGACTTTCATTTAGACACCTAAGGTCAGAAAGTGTTTTGTTGAAACTTTGCATTTTTTACGTAACTTCGTATTGCCGGTTTTTTTTTTTTTGTCGGGAAACTTAGAATGGTCATAACTTCTTCGTTATAACTCGGATTTTAGTGTTATTTATATGTTTGGAAACCTTAGGACGATAACTACCACATAGTGTACTCCAAATAGAGTTTTTGAATACTTCATATTCTATTTCCTTTCTCAAGGAGGTTACATGACTCGATCTTTACTGACTTGAAATAACGGGTTGTTACATCATCCCCCCGTTAGAGAGAATTTCGTCCCGAAATTTCTAATACAAAGGAAGAGTCTTAGGGGATGGAGAAGAGATGTGGATACTTCTGTTGCATTTGATCCTCTCGTTCCCACGTGAACTCGGGTCCCCTCTTAGCATTCCATCGGACCTTTACTATTGGAATGCGACTCTGTTTAGTTCGTTTAACTTCCCTATCCATGATCTCGACGGGTTCTTCCACAAAGTTAAGATTTTCATTTAGTTCGATCTCGTCGAGTGGAATTACAAGTGTTTCGTCGGACAGACACTTCTTCAGGTTTGATACGTGGAATACTGGATGTACTTTGTTAAGCTCTATTGGAAGTTGGAGTTTGTAGGCTACTGGACCAACCCTTGAAATGATTTCGAAGGGTCCAATGTACCTAGGATTCAGCTTCCCACGCTTTCCAAAGCGTATCATTCCCTTCCAGGGTGAGACTTTCAGTAGTACCCGATCGCCAATCTGGAATTCCAATGGTTTATGTCTTTTGTCGGCGTAGCTCTTTTGTCTATCCCTCGAGGATCTCAGTCGTTCTCGTATTTGCACGATCTTTTCAGTAGTTTCTCTGATGATCTCTGGACCAGTGAGGGTGCTATCAGGGACGAGACCTTTTGCTAGTTGGGTGTCGCCTACTTCCGTCCAGCACAGAGGTGATCTGCACTTACGGCCGTAAAGGGCTTCAAATGGAGCAGCATTGATACTGGTATGATAACTATTGTTATAAGAGAACTCAACCAAAGGTAAGTGAACATCCCATGCTTTACCAAAGTCGATTACACATGCTCGCAACATGTCTTCCAAGGTTTGGATCGTTCTTTCGCTCTGTCCGTCAGTTTGGGGGTGATAGGCTGTACTCATGTCCAATCTTGTTCCCATGGATTTTTGCAATGATTGCCAGAACCTAGACGTGAATCTGCTGTCTCTATCCGAGATGATAGACATTGGCACTCCATGGAGTCGTACGATCTCTCGGATGTAGATTCTCGATAGCTTTTCCATTTTATCAGTTTCCTTGATCGGTAGGAAATGAGCGGACTTGGTTAATCTATCGACGATTACCCAAATAGTATCTTGGCCACCCTGAGCTTTGGGAAGTTTCCTTATGAAGTCCATGGAAATCTGCTCCCATTTCCACTCAGGAATTTCAGGTTGTTGGAGTAGTCCTGAGGGTTTCTGGTGTTCTATTTTGATCTTGGCGCAAGTCAAACACTTGCTCACATATGTAGCGACCTCTACTTTCATGTTTGGCCACCAGTAGAGTTGTTTGAGATCTTGATACATCTTGTCTGACCCGGGGTGTACGGAGTATGGAGTCTTGTGTGCCTCGCTCATAACTACCTCTCTAAGTCCACCAAACTTGGGCGTCCATATTCGGTTCATGAGGTAGCGTGCTCCGTCACTCTTGATTTCTAAATTCTTGTCTATTCCCCTAAGGGTCTCACTTGTCACGTTTTCGGGTTTCAGGGCCTCTATCTGAGCTTCCTTGACCTGTGTCGACAGATGCGAATGGATTGACATGGCTAATGACTTCACTCTTCGGCCAGAGTACTCCTTACGGCTAAGGGCATCTGCCACGACATTAGCCTTTCCTGGATGATAGCGAATCTCACATTCGTAGTCGTTGAGTAATTCGACCCAACGTCGCTGCCTCATGTTCAACTCCTTCTGGTTGAAGATGTGTTGTAGGCTCTTGTGGTCTGTAAAGATAGTGCATTTGGTACCATATAGGTAGTGTCTCCAGATTTTAAGAGCGAAGACCACCGCCCCAAGCTCTAAATCATGAGTGGTGTAATTTACCTCATGCGTTTTTAGTTGTCGTGAGGCATATGCAATAACCTTTCCCCTCTGCATTAGTACACAGCCCAGCCCTTGCTTCGAAGCGTCGCAATATACTACAAAATCTTCGGTCCCTTCTGGGAGAGAAAGGATGGGTGCAGTGCAAAGGGCCTGTTTCAAAGTCTGAAATGCAGAATCTTGCTTTTCTCCCCAATTGTAGGTCACACCTTTCTGGGTTAAGGCGGTAAGAGGCTTTGCGATGCTGGAGAAATTCTGGATGAACCTTCGATAATAACCAGCCACGCCTAGGAATTGGCGAATTTCTGTTGGTGTAGTTGGCGCAGACCAGTTTTTGATAGCCTTAATTTTTTATGGATCCACGTGGATCCCTTCCTTGCTGACCACGTGACCGAGAAAGTCCACCTTTCTAATCCAAAATTCACATTTTGAGAATTTTGCATACAGTCTCTCAGTCCGTAACGTCTCTAGCACTTGCCTCAGATGTTGACCATGCTCTTCTTTATTCTTTGAATAAATGAGTATGTCGTCTATGAATACTATCACGAATTTATCCAAGAATGGACGACATACCCGATTCATTAGATCCATGAATACGGCGGGGGCATTGGTTAGCCCGAACGGCATCACTACGAATTCGTAATGTCCGTATCGTGTTCGGAAAGCCGTCTTGGAGATATCACTCTCCAGGACTCGCAGCTGGTGATATCCCGACCTCAGATCGATCTTGGAGAAGTAGTTGGCTCCTTGGAGTTGGTCGAACAAGTCATCGATTCGGGGTAGGGGGTATCGGTTCTTGATGGTAAGTTTGTTGAGTTCTCGGTAGTCGATGCACATTCTGAATGATCCATCCTTCTTTTTCACGAACAGTACAGGTGCTCCCCATGGTGAGAAGCTCGGCCTGATGAATCCTTTTCCCAGTAGTTCATTCAGTTGGCTGGATAGCTCTTGCATTTCTACCGGGGCTAATCGATAGGGTGCTTTGGCTACTGGGGTAGCTCCGGGAACCAGATCGATTCGGAACTCCACTTGCCTCGCAGGTGGTATTCCTGGAAGGTCCTCGGGAAAAACATCAGGAAAATCGCGTACGTCGGGCACACTCTTGATATCTTGGACTTTGCGTTTCACATCCACAACATGTGCCAAGAACGCGTGACACTCCTTGCGTAGGCATTTCTGAGCTTGGATACTTGAGATGATACGAAGAGTGGTACTTGGTTTGTCGCCCAAGATAACGAAAGTTTCGCCGGTTGGCAGATTAAGGCGAACGGCCTTATCGTAACATAGAATGTCCGCATGATGAGAACTCAACCTATCCATGCCAATGATGACATCAAAACTCTTAATCGAGACTGGCATGAGGTTGATTGAGAATGGATGATCATTTAAAGTTAGGGTGCAATTTAAGTATATCTCCTTAGTGCCTTCGGTTTTTCCGTTGGCCATTTCTACTATGAATGGTTCACTCAATGACTGTGGTATTGATTTCAACAGGCCTTTAAAGCCGTGACTCACAAAACTCCTTTCCGCGCCACTATCAAACAAAATGCATGCATACGAGTTATCGAGAAGGAACGTACCCGTAACAACTGTAGGGTCCGCAATGGCTTCATCCTGTCCCATTGCGAAAACTCGGCCCCTTCCACCGGTATTCCAGTTGTTTACCCTTGGGCAGTACTTGCAGTAGTGCCCTGTGTCTCCGCACTCGAAGCAGGCGCGGTTTACCCCGGTATTAGTGGTGGGAACGGATGGTTGGATTGCCCCTTTGCAATAGCGGGCTGTATGTCCCTTTTTATTACAGTTGGTGCATTGAAGATTGGAGCAAGGACCGTGGTGGTGGAAACTGCATCGGTTGCATTTAGGAAGTTTCCCAATGTATGAGCTTGTGGGGGCAGGGTTCACAGGTACAGTAATAGCGTGGGTCGCTATCACTTGTTGTTTCCTGGGGTTTTCCTGGAGAGTTTGTCCCCTCCTTTTGTTCCAAGTCTTACTCTGGCCCTGAGTTTCCCTAGGTGGATTTGCGGTTGTCGAAATGATACTGGGTTTTACTCCGTGGTCGATGAGTCGCTGGGCCAGGCGCTTAGCACTGTTGTAGGTAGTAGGGCCGGAAGCTAGGACATGCCCTTGAATCTGGGGTGACAACCCCCAAATGTACCTTTCAACCTTCTTTGATTCTGGGTTGACCATGGTAGGGCACAGTGCAGCGAGGTCGTTGAACCTAGCGGTGTAGGTGATTAGGTCAGACCCAGTTATTTTCAGATTCCAGAGCTCCTGCTCAAGCTTTTGTACTTCGCCCCTTGGGCAGTATTCTTCCAGTAGTAGAACCTTTAGGTCGTCCCAACTCATGGCGTTGGCAACAGTGAGCGTCACTGAATTCACATGGCTTTTCCACCAAGTGAGGGCTCGATCTACAAAGGTGCAGGCAGCGAACTTGACTTTGCTTGCTTCTAGGCATGAGCAGATCTCGAAGACCGTTTCGGTCTTTTCGAACCATTGCATTAGTGCAATGACTCCTCCTGTTCCATTAAAAGTTTTTGGCTTAGCGTTAAAGAACTCCTTGTAGGTACATTCTCTTCCTTGGCCATGACCAGTGCCATGATTTGGATGATTCGTGCTGCTTCCCGCCCCTCCATTCCCTTGGGATTTTATTTGCGAGAGGGCTGCAGTTACTGCTGCCGTGATAGCAGCCTGAACCATGGCCGGATCATAAGCTGGTGGTGGAGGTGGTGGTGGTGCCGTGCCCGGCCTGGGCCTTAGGTTTGGACGAGGAGGCATCTTGCTGCCAAAAGAAAAATATGGAAGAAAATTATAAGTTTTGGCAGTTCAAAGTTGAATGATATTGAATGAACTTCTAATAGTTCTAGGAAGTTGAGTTTAACTGACACAATGTTTTAAGCTTGAAAGTAAAGTTTGAATAGATGCACCAATGAATCGAACTATTTGCGCATGATTAACAACGGTAAGAAAAGCGGTATACCCTTATATATATTAAACATATAGTTGTGTTACAGCGGGGTCTAGACAAAATTTCTTGGCCTCTCTAAAGGCCTCCAGTTACGGAAAAATTTTAAAGAAAATAATACTTTTATCCGAAGTCCTAGTTTATAACAAAATTTGAGAGTTGGGCAAGTACTACTTGCGGTGCGCCTTGCGTTTAGAGCTCGACTCTGTGTCGGACTGCTTTGACCCCATGAGGCGTCTATCAAACGCAGCTTGTTGTTCTCTTAATTCTGCGAAGGCCGCATTTGCTTGTGCTTGAAACGCTTCGGCGCGAATGTGGATGTCATTCTGCATCAACTCTAGGCGGTTGATATCGGCCGTGTGAATTTGCACATCCACATTGATCTCTCGGATTCGGTTGGCTTGCACTCCAGATTGATAGCACTGGTTGGCGAGTTTGCCAACCATGATCGGAAGTGCGCGATCGGCTGATCCCCCGCCTCTCACATCATAGAAGTCTCGGCACATGCCGTAAGGAGGGCGTAAGCTTTGTTGTTGGCTCCAATGATGGAGGTGACTTCCCCACACTGGAGTGGGTCCTTGGAAATTCCTCACGTGGACGGGAGGTTGTAGGACTGGTGGATTTATAATTTCTGGCTCCGAATCCGTGCCAGACTCATCCCCTGCCTCCAAATCTATAGGCTCTTCGTCTTCTTCAGAATCTGCTTCGATCCACCCACCATTACCTTGGTTGGGGTAGTAGGGGTCATTAGGGTGATGGAATCCCTCCATTTAGACTGTACGAGAATAGGGTTAGAAGTTTACTATAAGTTAGAGCACATGAAACTTACTCTCGAGTTTAATGGTTGACGGCACTCGAATACACCCTCAATATTCTTTAGTGATATGCTTTTGGTAATTTTAAAATTTGTTGTCCATTACAGACACTCCTTGGCATATGTTTAGTCGGCTCTTGGACAAATATAGTTGATCAGGCTATATCCTTCCCAGTTCCGATTACATGTCCCAAGGCATACCTGCACTGCACAACCGATATATAATACTTCAATGTTGTTTTAATTATGATAATGACCATGTTGTTGATATGAAATGAATGCATGCCTACTTTACAAAAACTAAATAAAACTTAAATTTTTAAAAGTATGACTCTTACTCAGAGTGTTTTTACCCAGTTGAGTTTATAGTTGTATACCAAAAAGAAATGGTTTTGATATACTTAATTCCCTATAAACAATGCTCTGATACCAATCTGTCACACCCCCAAACCAGAACGGCGGAAACGTTCGGGGGCGGAGGACATCATGTTCAATATCATAACAGTTCATAGAAAGGAAAGTACACACCACCATATATAGTAATTTTGCAAGATGTTTACATACTTGTATTCATTACATGTTCAAAAGATGAATACATAAACATCATTCAAAAGAAGTAATTAACACCAGCGCGTTAATCCCAAAAGTTGATTCCCAACCTGCTTAGCGATTTCCTGAGAATACAAGTTATTTCAAAGAAAAAGTGTCAACAATTAAGTTGGTGAGTCCATAAGTAATTTAGAAAAATTGGATGCCATTCCAAAATGGGTGTATGTTTTCCAGTAAACGTAGTTTTTCAAAATGTAAAGAGTTGTGATTTGTTGTATTGAAAATGAAAGCATTAGATCCAGAAAATCCCATATTTTCCCTAATGGTTGAGATACGAGTTGTTGTGTTTTCCAAGAAAACCCTTATTTTCTTATAAAAGTATGGAATGCATATAAATATTCGTGTTATAAGTTGTAAATGATTGCACCGGGAAAATCCCTTATTTTCCTATTAGTTGTTTGGTTTGTATGCAGGAAAAACCCTTATTTTCCTCACGTAAAATGGCAGACTCTAAGACCGAAAATTGCAAGAAACCGACGTTTCTCGTAAGTTGTGTCATAGTTTTATATATAATAAAGCTACGCGAAGATCGAACCGGTTGGATGAAGAATAGTTTTAATAGCTACTCGTTCATCAAAACTGAATATCATAATAAGTATATATCCGATGAGTTTTATAACCATACTAAACATAATATGCCTGTAACGACGTTCTTCAGGCGTCGCAGTGCTATGACAACTGTCACCCCAAAAGACGGACTGTAGCTAACAGTCAGGGTGCGGGATCATGACTTCCCGTATAGATCTATACACATTTGACACGTTCTCGTCGCGGGAGATTCTGGTTATAGACAGGACTTACTGCAGTACTTTCTAATAAAGAAAAGTAACGTTTGAAGATGTACGCGTCTCATGGATTCTCAATTAAGTCTATATTAAAGTGCTAGTTTTGTATGCAAAGTTTATCCTTTTTCACAATGTTTGATAAAGCAAAATCATAAGTTTTTAGAATGTATAAAACGATTTAACAATGAAAGATCATTATATGCTTCGTATAAGTCTAATGCACACAAAGTATGACAAGAGTTTTCCATAATAGTAATGAGTTCCAAGTGGTTTATTTGATAATATAAGTGAAGTGAAACTTTATAAAATACACGATAATAACCGTATGTTTACTTGTATTCCCCCCCCCCCCCCCCTAAAAGAGTGTAAAAGTATTTAAAAATGTATTTAAAGAGTGTTAGAAAGGGGTATGAACTCACTTGACAACTTGAAGATAGCAAGATGGAAAAACGGCAGAGTTTCGTCTCGGGAAATGGATTTTCCTCGGAAATCTCAGGATTCCTCGGGAGAAAATCGACCTTCGGATCTTGCACGAAGCGACCAGGGCTTCGGGGTAGTACGAGCACGGAAAACGAGGAAAAACGCAAGAGAAATGAGAGAGAATGAGCCCTTTTCTCGGGAGCCCTCGCATCCCTTTTATAGGGGGCGGATCAGCTTGCGTACGCGGGGCGTACTCCCGTACGCGGCGCGTACGGGACGTCATTGCTGACCGCTTCCTCGGCTGCAGCGTCTCGGATGGGACGGGAGAGGGATAGCTCGCATAGGGGCGACGTGGACGATCCGAGGCCGTGGCCTCTCAGTACGCGGGGCGTACTAGGGTACGCGGCGCGTACTATAGCCCTAGGCTGACTCCTCTTCGGATAATACCGAATTTTGAATAAAAATTATATATAAATTAATTATCAAACTTCAAAAATTCATATCTCTCTCATACGAACTCCGTTTTTGGCGTTCTTTGTATCCCCGTGAAGATGAGACTACGATCTACAACTTTCATTTAGATTCCGTTGGCAAATTCCGAAATTATTTTTATTATTTATTTATTAAAGTGACGTGTTTAAGGAATTTCTTTAAAAATTCATAACTTATTCATATGATGTCCGATTTGAGCGTTCTTTTTATGCATGTTTGTAGTTTAACGATATCTATGACTTTCATTTAGACACCTAAGGTCAGAAAGTGTTTTGTTGAAACTTTGCATTTTTTACGTAACTTCGTATTGCCGGTTTTTTTTTTGTCGGGAAACTTAGAATGGTCATAACTTCTTCGTTATAACTCGGATTTTAGTGTTATTTATATGTTTGGAAACCTTAGGACGATAACTACCACATAGTGTACTCCAAATAGAGTTTTTGAATACTTCATATTCTATTTCCTTTCTCAAGGAGGTTACATGACTCGATCTTTACTGACTTGAAATAACGAGTTGTTACATGTTGGCCTTCAGCAAAAAGCAGGACTGTCTCAACCCAACCACACATACACACATGTCGACATATATATAACTCATAACCACATAATCAATCAACAGGTAAGCATAGATCATATAGATCAATAAGCATAGCGGCATCCTATCTACCAGGATACCAAGCTAATAGATCGTAGTAGCATATTAGCATCCTAAGATAACCAGGATAACAATCCAAAATGGGGTCGGCCTTGGTGCCTTCGACCCATAAGTATGGTGAGAAAACCCACCTTATAAGCAATATTAACTTATAAGATCCAAATCTCAAATATCAGCTCCTGACTTGAATGCCTACAACCAACATGTGACCATTTCTATCAAAACCCCGAAATACCCACAATGCCCTTAAAGTCTAAATTGGTCAACCATGGTCAATGTCAAGGTCAATAGTCCATGTTAACCCAACTCGTCGAGTGCACCTATCAACTCATCGAGTTCCCTTGGAACTTGGAAAGTCGGGAAAACCCTAGCCAACCCGTCGAGTTGGCTAGACAACTCGACGAGTTTTCCCCCTACTCAACACATTCAGATGATTCTTCGATTCTAAGGACTATAAGGCTCAAATATGAACTCCAAAAGTGTCTTAAAGTATAAAGTTTCCAACTTTATCCTTTGGGACTACCCCAAATGCTCAAAAGCTCTTATCCAATGCTTAAAAACTCAAAGGCTTAACCATTAAGCCCAAAACCCTAGAGAACTGGAACCCATCCTTTTCTATAAGAGTTTCTAATCTCAAAAAATTTCCAAAGATTAATGCTTTATAGACATGCATGTCCAATGCATGTCTTGAAGCCAAAATGGGCCAAAAAGGGGGAAATATGCCCAAAAATAATGCATGGCATCAAAAGTTGACAAAAAGTCAAATCTAACTCACTATAAGGCCACCTTTCCCTAGAGATTCATAAAGTTGCAAAGTTTATGAAGTTCATGCATGAAACAACCAAGAATAATGGGGAAAGGGCATATAAGCAAGATCTAGCTACATACATAGATAAAAATCGGATCTTTAATACTCACAACAGTCCCTAAGAGTTCCAAGCTGGAGGCTAAATGGTTTTCTTGTTAGATCCTTTCCCCCTTCACACAATCTTCTCCTTCTTTGCTCCAAAAAGTGTCACACTAACTCCCAATATGAGAGGAAATTATGGTTAGGGCTCACAAGGTTGATATTAGGGTTAGGAGGCTGATAAGAGATCAACCTCAAAGAATTAAGGATATTATATAGGGTGTAAACCCTAAAAATTAGGGTTTCCCATCTAGCCGCCAACCCGTCCAGCTCTCCCTTACCAAATCGTTGAATTGGTCCAAAAAAATTCGCAGCCCAAAAGCTTCAAACACGTCGAGTTGAAGCCATCAACTAGACGAGTTCCAAGGGGATTTTTCCTTTCAAGAAATAAATCATATACCTAGAAGTCGGGATGTTACACGTAATCAGTCTCTACTAACTTTTTTTGATGCACATGGTCCTTATGGTTAGTAAAAGTTACACGAATGACCCTTTTACTAACTCCTTCAATAATCATTCGTTAGGCATATCACGTGCCTCCCATGTGGGAATATTTTGGACTTTTAAGTGTGGCAAGGAATTCACATTGACAAACCACAGTGACCATTTTTGTAGTTTGTATTAAAAAGACAAATATGTGGACCATTTTTGTAGTTTCTCTTAAAAAAGACAAATAAATAATCTGAAGAAAGAGGGGAAGGATCAAACTCGTGACCTCCACCTCCCTTAAATGGAAACACCTTAACCAATTGAGGCAAAAGCTAATTACGTTAATTCCATCCTAAAACTATTTTATATCATAACAATCGGTAAAACATAAACAACAATAGAATTACAAAAAACATTTTTTACATAATTTTTTTTAAATAAAACAAAACGTATTTTATTGTATTATCAAAAAAAGTTTTTTAAAAACAATTTATATGTACTTTTGTGTATTTATTTTACTTAAAATATGATTTTTTTAGTAAAGACAAACATGCAAAAATGGTCCTTGTGGTTGGCAAAATTTTGTAGTTTTGGTCCAACACGAAATGTTGTTGCACCACTGGTCCAATGTTAGATACCATGTGTGGTTTTGATCCCTATAGTTGTATTTTGTTGTGTTTTTGGTCCACATCCGACCTAAAATGACAAATATGCCCCTTAAATAATTATACTTTAATTTCTTTTATTTATTCTCTTATTCTTATAATAAAATAAAAAACAAAATAAACCCACCACTCTCTCTCTCTCTCTTTCTCTCTCTCTCTCTCTCTCTCTCTCTCTCTCTCTTTCTTCATCTGTCATCACAATAGCCTTATCTCTCTCACATCTCTTCTCCTCCCATCGAGCAAACTCTACCGAACCCCCACCTGCCTGCCTTGTTCAACCGGACCATTCTTCTATCCACCTTTCCTTCAAGTTTCATCGTTGGATGCTGCCTCCGTTCTTATTTCTTCGAGTGACCCAAGGTCGTCAATTTTGCTGCTTTGCGTCTATCAAATCGATGTCGAAGATGAGGAAGAAAAATCTACAAAGGGTCACCGATCTCGAAGAATCTGCATATTTGGAAGAATTCTTAGCTCATCATCTCTTGAGTAAGGATTCACACACACACACACACACACTTTTTAAAATCGATTGAGAAGTAGAAGACATATCAAGGGATAAAATCGATATCAAATTTGTCAGGATTCAACCACTTTAAACGAGTAAACCCTAATGGCTCAATTAATAGGGTGTGTGTGTGTGTGTGTATGTATTTTTTTATTGCAGCTCTCAAGGATCCGATTTAAGGGTGGTATCTGGTGGTTTGGGAAAGGGGTGAAGGAAGGTGTTTGATTGTGGGTGAGTAAGCTGCCTTCAGGAATTTATGATTTTGGTTTTACTTAGAAGAAATTAGAGAGGGGGGAAATGCGATCTTGGAAGAAGGAATGATTCTGATGATGAATCGCTTTCGCAAGTGTGGAAGGTTGTCAATCACATAAGGTGTTCGATGAATTAACAAAGAGACAAATAAAGTTATAGCATTGAAAACGATTCACCTTTGGCTGAACCACACACTTTGTTTCTGATTCTTCTTCTACTTCTTCAAAGCCTCACACAACTATCTGTTCTTTACTTTTGCTCGTATATAATATTCATCAAAATCTTTTCTCATTCTCTTGCAAATTAATGAACAACTCCAAATTAGAACCAAATTGATTAGAAGGGCAGTGTTGATGGGGAGGTGTTATGGGGCATGAGGAAGGAAATATGGGGGTGAGGGTGGGATTGGATGTTTATGGTGGACAATGGCGGCAGTCAATGGTGATAGTAGCAAACAATGGTAGCAATTGGTGGTGATGGTGACGACCACTAGTGGTGATATGTTCTTTCTTGAGAGTGTATGTGTGCGTTTTTGTTGAGAGGGAGGGAAAGAGAAATGGTGGGTAGACCTTTTTTTAAGTTAAAAAATATATATTAAATTAACATATATGTTTTAGCAATTAAAGAAAATTAAAAATATAAGTTATAAGGGCAAAATCGTCTTTTCAAGTGTATAGGGACCAAAAACAATAGAAAGATCTAAAATTTGACCAGTGGTGCACCAACATTTCGTTTTGGACTAAAACTACATAATTTTGCCAACCACAAGGACCATTTTTGCAATTTTGTCTTGAGTAAATTACTGAAATCCTCCATATGGTTTGATCAAAATTGCACGTTTGGTCTCTAACATTTTTTTGCACTCGGATCGTCCCTATGGTTTGATTTTGTTGCATTTTTTCGTCCCTATGATTTTTCAAAATTGCACGTTTGATCCCTAACTGTATGTATGTGAAGGACGAAAAACGCAACAAAATCAAACCACATGGACGATCCGAGTGCAAAAAACAAGTTAGGGACCAAACACGTAATTTTGACTAAACCATAGTGACGATTTCAGTATTTTACTCTTTTTTGTTATGTTTTTAAAAAATTTATTTTCGTATAATATGTTATTACGTTGTATTAGAAGGAAAATCGACCGAATATGTTTTTGTTTTGGCCTAATCGGTTTTCTAAAAAACCGTTTTTCGGTTATATGTACTCAAAATAATATAAAAAACATATTTGATTGTACATCTTATTTAAAATATATATTTCAACTTAATCACCAGTTTTAAATCGTATGGTTAAAATAAAGATTGAAAGAAATAATGACATATCTTTTTGAAATAACAATAATTAATACTACTCGTGGCATAAAATAAAATAAAAAACATATAATTTTGTTTATATGCATAACAAAAAAAACTTAACAACGATTTTGTTATGTATTTAAATAATTTATACAGGTTTTTTTTGTTTATTTTATATCAGGAGTAGTGTTATTTATTGTTAATTCAAAAGATATATCATTATTTTTTTTTTCATTTTCATTTTAACCAACGATTTAAACTAGGGATTAAGTTGAAATACATATTTTAAATAAGATATACAATCAAAGATGTTTTTGTGTTATATTAAATACAAATAACCAAAAACAGTTTTTAGAAAACTGATTGTACGAAAACAAAAATATACGGTTGATTTTGCATTGCAATACAACGTAACAACATATTATACAAAAACAGATTTTTTTAAAGATGTAAAAAAGCATAAAAGAAAATATATAACGAAGTTGAAAACGGATTTTTGTAAAGACATAAGATACATATAAATAGATTTTTATAGATAAAAACGGATTTTTTAAAGACAAAAACGGATTTTTTAAAGATATAAAAACATATAAAGTGTTTGTAAAATTTTTTCATAATACGAAAAAATAAATATTTTTATTTAAAAAAATTATGTAAAAAAATATGTTTTTACAATTTATTTATTGTTTATGTTTTACGGATTTTGTTATTATAAAGTGGTTTTAATAAAGAATAAACCAAGTAAACATTCGGCTTGATTTGTTAAAGTGTTTGTCTATTTAAGGGAGGTTGAAGGTAAGGCGTTATATATATATATATATATATATATATATATATATATATATATATATATATATATATATATATATATATATATATATATATATAGGTTTAAGGCGAAAATATCTAATCTAGATTGGTATTCATTGTTAAGGGTGTTTGTTTAGATAGATTTGTTTGATCCGATCCGATCAAGTAAATAAAAACAGATTTTGGCTTTCAAAAGATGGATCAAAATAGTTCAAAGCAAATCCAAATAAGATCCAATCCAACGAAATTACAATTCGATTGGACCAGTTTTACAATTTGGTTTTTAAGAGGCAGGACAATTTATAAAAATATATAACTTAAATATTAGTCAAGTATTTAATTTTTTTTTTAATAATGAGTTATAATTTATATACAACATTAAGAAAATTTGATTATAGTTTAATATTTTATTGATACAAAACTTTTTCATAAGAAATACATATTAAATTATTATATTGGATGAATGTTTTGTATAATTAAAAAAATAATTTAGTAAATTTATAAATGATTATATATATATATATATATATATATATATATATATATATATATATATATATATATATATATATATATATATATATTAAAGATGAATAGTAACTTGTTATTCGTTTTTTTATGATTCATTTTTACTTTATAATCTAAAACTTATCCGAAATCATAAATAATAATTTAGTTTTACTTAAAATAAATCAAAAAATCAAAATATTGTAATCAAATTGTTTAAGTTTTAACCAAATAATGCACAACCTTTTCATTGTTACAAACTCGTTCTCTTCAAGTGGGTATTTCTATAAATCCTATTGTTTTATAATTACGTAAATATGGTTGAAAAACCTATAAATCAAATCAAATAAAAGTATTAAATAAACAATGCATAGATTATTGTTTTATGATTGACTAAATATATATCTATGTGTGGGGACAAGGACCGTGACGTGGAGAAGATCTAGATTGCTAGAGAGAGGTAGTGGGGGAAGTTGTTGACCAAGATGCTTCAAAGTCTACGGCTGTCAGCGATGACGTGTCCAGGGTCGCTTTCTTATCTGTCTGTTTGGCTTTGAGCTTTTATTATTCGGTTTTTGTCGCCATCTTCACGTCACCATGACGTGTGTCTTATCTCACTTTTTCTATATAATTTTATGTTCTTTTTTAAGGGTGTTGTTAATTTTTTTTTTTCAAAAAATAAAATAATTTCAACCGAGAAAAAAACATTAAAAATCATATAAAGTATCTAAATCAACGTTTTAAAACCCGGGTTGATCCGACTGGTTCAACAGGTTGGACCATGACTTAGGATAGAAGACGGGTCGATTGAGAACAGTTTTTTTGTAAAAATATGGACCGGATCGAACCGACCAACTTTCCCCTAAACCGCAGTTCGACCGTTTATGTCAAACCGGTTAAAATCGGATTGACATGTTACAATAAGGCGTGGATAGTTGAATAGAAGTAGCGAACGCCCAAACAACGAGCTGTTTGCGGTTTTTTTTCAATATTTTTCAATGTTTAAACTTTATGGATATTAAATTATTGGTTTTATATGTTTATGCATTATGCACGAAAGTAAAAATATATAAATAGAAAAAAAAAAAAAAACATAAACATAAATCGAGTTGACTTGGCGGTTCAACCGGTTGACCCGTGAACTGATCATCACATCAGGTTAACTAAAAACTCGGATTTTACAACATTGGTCTAAATAGAAACTTACATATTATCCTTTAACGCGCTTAAATATTGAAAAAATTATTATTTTATTTTTGGAAAACTTATAAAATCCAACATATTTTCATTTAATTCTTAAAACAACTATTACATTATTTTTTAAAACATTAAAACCCATATATTCTCTAAAAGTCTTATTTAAATCTTTTTTGAATTAAAAAAAAAATAATGAATAACTCAATCTAGTTTCATCTAAACAATAAAAAACAGTTATTTTATTTTTTTTAATACATCAAAACCCTTATAATTTTTGAAAAAAAAATTAATCTAATGGATTGTAACCATCAAAGTATTGAGAATCGCTTGCCTAACTTTTTTTTTTTTTTTGCTATGTAGGGTTTATCAAACTCAAAGCTTTAATTTAAATTAGATATTTTAAAAAAATATAAGGATTTTAATGTACAAAACAAAATAATATAGTTGGTTTTGAAAGATTTGAGAAAAATGTATTAAGTGTTTTGTAAGGTTTTCCCATTTATTTTTATTTAGAATAATATCATTTTTTTTGTTGATCATGTTTAAAATAGTGTTTCATAACCTACAATTTTTTAAATATGGTTACCTAACATTTTTTGATTTTAGAAAAAACTAAATTTATAATGTTTTTTACACAAGAAAATCTCATTGTGTTATTATTTTATATAATAAAACCATTTTATTTTGTGATTTTGTATTCTAAATTTTTTTTTTTATGTTTTGATTTTTATAATCATTAGTTATCTTCCCTTTTATGCCACATATTTTTCTCTTGAAAAAAGATACCCGATAAACTTTTCAGTGATTCCAGAAATAAATTACATGTAATAAATAATACAATCTAACCCTAAGGCTATTCGATCCCGAATAAATTGAATGCTAATATTTATGTGTTTTTCGCATTGATATTGCACAAGAATCGTTCGCATTGATATTGCACAAGAATCGAGTTCAGGTATACGGCATTGAAGTTGTCACAATAGAAAATTGTGATATTGGTGTTAGGGAAATGGAGTTAGCAGACAAGATTACAAGTCCAAGATGTTTTGATAACTACATTTACCACCCTATGGTATTCAACTTTGACACTAGATATAGAAATAACACACTACACTTAGACAAACAAGAGTTGTGATTGTCACCATAAACATAAAGATCCCAGATGTGGAACAACAAGTCATAGGATAACCCCTCAGTTGGCATCAAAATAAGTAGTGAAATTTGTCGAGCAAGATATATGAAGCTAGAGACCATGATCAAGACTACCTTGTATGTAATGCAAGATGCATATCATGGAATGAAAGTGTAGCTCATCTGGGTCAATTCTAAGAAAAGACATAGTGGTGGAAGAGGGTGACAATAATAAAAATACTCTGAAAAATAGTGAAAATGATCAAGGGGTTAAAAGAGATATTTTGGAAAAGGTGACACTTGGGAAACTATTTATACCATGCTAATTGGTATATTTGTTATTGATTCCATATATGAGTTATAAGTTATAAATAATACAACACTACAATATAATGTGAAATTGTTATTAAGAATTTTACATCACTAGTGGAAACTAGGTACAAGATGAGCATAATGTATACCAAAACTAAGAATCAAGGAATCAAACTGTATTTTCCTTCTGTGAAAGTTCTCTTATTGGATAGTGGGCAGCCGAAATCCGAAAACGATAAATGATATTTTTATTAATTATAATTTCTCTAGAGAAAAAAATATAGAACATAAAGTGAAAATAAATGGTTTATTGTACAAAATCATAACATAAAAATGTTTTATTGTACAAAAACAGAAAATAACCGAATTTAAAGGGATTGCTGGTTATGCAACATTATTTTACGCATGATTAACAAATAAAATGGTTTTATTGCACACAAAAATATCATAATAGTTTTTTTTCGAGCATTGGGGGATAATATGTTGGATTTTTCTAGGATTTTCTCTTTCTTAAATGAATAATATTCTTAGTTATTCTACTCCTGCATTTAGTTTTGTTTTTAAGAATTCACATCAAGGTTGTTATTATCGGGGTCAAATATATATATATATATATATATATATATATATATATATATATATATGTATATATGTATATATGTATGTATGTATGTATGTATGTATGTATGTATGTATGTATGTATATACTATATTTATACATATATATGTTGGGGTTGCAAAGTTATTCATTCATGACTTTGTAAATGTTTGACTTGTGTAAACCCACTTGCATGTAGTGCTTTAGCCTTTAGACACATTTGTTAGTTAGAGTGAGAGAGAAACATGTAAACACCTCTATATAAGGTGGGCTTGTCCACTTGTAGAGATGTGCTTGAGAGATGTAGAAGTGAGTGTGTAAGTGTGTGTTATTTATGTAGTCTAGATCTAGATCCTTTTTGTGTAACACCATGTACATTCAATATATCTCTTAAACACCCAAATCACCATGTTCAATTGTGCAAGCTTTAATTCTGCATGCCAAACCATGTTCTTTGTCACTACAATTGGTATCAGAGCTTGGTTTTCATGATCAACGTGACTTTTGAAGAACGATTCTCGGTTTGGCAATCTTTGTCGCAATTTGATCAATTTTGGTGAGTCTCTCTCTATGATCTCTCTTAATTTCATTGAATTCGTGCGTTGAGTTTATGATTTTGGTGATCGTTTGTCTCGTTGGATCAAATTTTTCTTGAAAAAACCCCATTGATGCTCCAATATTTTTTTTAAGATCAAATCCAATCTAAAATAAAAATCAAGGATCTGTTACTGTTCATGTCCGAGTTTTGAGCCCAATTAAAATTCGTGTTACTGTTCATGCGAATTGGTGTTTAAGCCCATCCAACTAATTCATAATTTGAGTCCCTATATTCTTCGTGATTTAATTTCATTTAAATTGTAGCCCAAGATCGATTAAATCATTTCAATTCCTTACTGTGTCCATTCTTCATCCTGCGCTTTACCGAGTTGTACATTTAGATTGTACAAGCAACTCATCCGATGTGTATTTCTTCTTAAGTTTCCGATTTCGTTATCTCATTTTTCTTGTTAATCAGTGGAATACGATTCGTTTATTGATCAAGTCATTCTGAATGTTTGTTTGATTTTGGAATACGAATTGTATGTGGATTGAAAAGAGCATTAGAACACAGTTGATTTAAGTTGACTTTATTTGTGAAGTCAAACTCAGTGTTCTTACGAAATCGAACTTGAAATTGGAAGATAAATTGGGTTTGGAATCGAAATGGTTGGAGTCAACTGAATGTTAACTATTGTTGATTGTTAAATTTGATTTCAATTTCTGGAAATCGAAGATTTTAATTTTGTGAACGAAGAACTGTGAGAATGATGATATACGAAGGCTTGATGTGCGAATGGTTCCACAGTGATCGATGATTTGGGAAGGGAAGACTTGTAAAACGAGATCTATGATTTTGAATTTGAGGTCAAGTATCGATGATAACAACGAAGCCCTGTTTAATTGTTGATGTGCAAATGATCGATTGTTGATTTTGGGTGTTAACCAGTCAAGAATCGATGCCGACTGGAAAGTTCTTGGAGTCAATTTTGGAATTGAGGAATAACGTTCGCATGATTGGAATCGATAATCGAGTGTTGTGTTGTGTTTGACGTCGAATCTGGTGTATTTGGCTGAAAATCGAAGCGTGAATGGATTGATTTCGGTTGTTGATAGTTTGAAATCGATGAAGTCCAGAATCAATCTATGAATAGGTACTGGGAATTCGATAATTGAATACGTGTTTGATTGGATTCAATTTGCGAAGGATATATGTCAAGTTTTTGGAATCAGAGATCTGGATTGGGTTCGCATGTATAGAATGCGAAGAGAATTTAATGTTGATATTCAGTTCGCATTTGGTGAGACAAGTATGTGGTTGATGATTTTTGGTTGGTTCGCATCTGAAATCAGTGGGTTTCGCATCTGGGTTTCTTAAACAACTGAAATGCGAATCTCAAACAACTGATTAATTTCTCAGTTAATGCGAATGAAGACAACTGAAATGCGAATGAACTAAAAGAAGAAAATGATTGGAACATGCGAAGAAAGAGGTATGAATGAAAATGTGAAGTTTTTACTGTATATATATGCGAATTGGGGAAGAAAGCTAATAGTTTCGCATTTGACCCCTGATCTTTTCACGAAATGACATAATTGGTCCAACTTCGCAAATGGGGTCATAAAATGATGAAATTGTAGAATTTTCAAATATGGTCCCTACAGTTTGTGCGAATTTACGCTTTATGCCCGGTTTCGCAAATGGGCTAGAGTTTCGCATATTAAGCTGTTTTTGGTGCAACGGGTCACTGCAGAATTTTGAAATTGACAATTTCTACCCATTTTTGAGAAATTTTGTCAAAGGCAATCCGTGAATGACAATAAAAATTGAATATTTTTTGGGTTTTCCGGATTGAATCACAAAGTTTATGCCACATGTTAAGGGGGAGTTTTAACATGAAAAATTCCGAATAAAGCACGCTCTTTTTCCTTGGAGTTTTATAATCAAATTTCGATTATAAAAAGGGGGAGAAGTTTTATATGGAAATTCGAACTGAATTTTTCATATTACGCAGATTTGAAGAACGAAGTGATCTTGGAGTTTTGAAGCTATGGGATGATGTAATTGGATGTTCGGAAGTGATGTGTTCGAAATGGGTTTGGAATTATTGAATATTTTTGGGGTGTGTTTTTATGCGTAACTTTGGGTGATTATTTGGAGTTTGGAATACTCTTGATCATTCGTTGCTGCTCGGATTGTATGGTCTCACATCCTAGAGCCTAAATTGAAGAATCATGGAAGAATTGAAGATTGCAGTTCGTGTCGACATGTGTCACCTTTCAGGCTCGAACCGCGTAGTGCTTGATTTTGGAAGATTTGAAGTGGGTCATTCATTCCTAACTTTGTAGGGGAGAATTTTGGGGTTGCAAAGTTATTCATTCATGACTTTGTAAATGTTTAACTTGTGTAAACCCACTTGCATGTGGTGCTTTAGCCTTTAGACCCATTTGTTAGTTAGAGTGAGGGAGAGACATGTAAACACCTCTATATAAGGTGGGTTTGTCCACTTGTAGAGGTGTGCTAGAGAGATGTAGAAGTGAGTGTGTAAGTGTGTGTTATTTATGTAGTCTAGATCTAGATCCTTTTTGTGTAACACCATATACATTCAATATATCTGTTACACAGCCAAATCACCATGTTCAATTGTGCAAGCTTTAATTCCGCATGCCAAACCATGCTCTATGTCACTACAATATATACACAAACACACACTGACACACACACAAATATATATATATATATATATATATATATATATATATATATATATATATATATATATATATATATATATAATTTCAATTTCATAGGATCGTGATTGCAAAATTGAATTGGATCATAAGATCTTACAAAAAATAGTTTAAAACATATAAAATATACTTCATCCATCAGTTAACCATTCTATAAGAACGAATAGTTTAAAAGACGAAAATGAATTTCGATACATTAACTAACAATAGGACGTTCAAAAAAACTTTTCTAAGGTTCATGAAGTTTAGTGGGGTTGAAGTTCATGAGATTAGTTGGCGGTCAAAAACATGAAAATATTTGTTAAAAGGTGTATTTTTGTTAATAGTGGTAGATAGTAATGAAAGGGTTTTTATATGTATCTATACATTAGTTTTAGGCAACAGAAGCAATTAAAAATAACCATAAGTGTAGGTATACCCTAGGATCTAGGTTTTACTATTATAGCAACCTAATTATTTTTTAACTACTAATCATCGCAATAAAGAAATATATGTTTACAAAACTTTAAGAAAAAATGAATTTTGCCTCTTAAACACGTGTAGATCTTGAGTTCCTTGTTGTTATTGGAAGAACTAGCACACAAAGTATAATGCCTCTAAAGAATCACACCCAAAAATCTAAACACTAGAAAACAAGGAGACAAGAGATAGGACTTGCAAAAATTGGATTCTCTAAGTGAATAGGATATAAGGATTGGATATAATGGAGGCATACAGGGTCAACTTATAGTTGAGAAAACTTAAAGAGAAAGCATATTTGAAATAATTAAATAATCAGATTTAATCCTAGTTCAAACACATGCTGTTGGGCTTTGTAGATTGCGTCTTTTGGGCTCGCTTAGCCTAAGGCTTTTTGTGTACCGGTTTGGGCCTGTCCAACCGTGAACCTTTTATGTTTTGTATATAAGTTTTCGCTTGCATGCATATTAGGTTAAGGTTTCAGAGATCTGAGAATAGCGATACATCTAGACGACAACAGGTTTCTTTGATAGTTCTTGTAACCTTCCAATCCTCTACAGTTGATGTTCTTAATCGAGCTCTTCTGAGGATTTTGTTTAATTATTCGACACGTTTGATTCAATCTTGTCTCGTTCTTATTATTGTGTTTTTATCGTCTTTGTTTACTTACTTGTTCAAGATCTAATCGATCTTCATAGATTAAAAGATTATTAAATCTCATCAATTGGTATCAGAGCAGGAGGCTGTGTAATTGATACACATCTTTTCTGTAAAAAAGATTTCCATTAGGGTTTTTCCGCAATCATCAATATTTATTGAGCCGTCATCTCTTTATTGACGTATCTTGATATTTATTACTTTGCCCTAATCTGCTTTATTACAAGTCTGATCTTTGAACAGGTTTTTACGATCATAATGGACGCGACACAATCAAACCTTATTAATATTTCCAATAGCATTGGTTCGAAGACAAAGATTCCGATCTTATACACCCATGACTATGAAGTATGGGCACATCACTTCGAAGACTACGTTATTGGATTGGAGGATAATGGGTATCTCATTTGGGAAGCCATCACCAATGGACCATTTTCTCATTCTGCAACGTCCATAATCATCAAGACACAAAAAGAGTATAATGATCTGCTAAAGGACGTGAAAGATATTGCACAAGATGAAAAGGATAAGTTCCAGTGCAATATCAAGGCATTAAGGTTGATCAGGTTCGCCCTTCAGTCCGATACATTCAGATTGGTTAGCTCATGCACGACGGCAAAGGATGTTTGGGATAGACTTCGCGAACTGTATTCTACAGACGAGGATCTTGAACATTCTATTCAAACTTTGCTCCTATCTGAGTTTGGAGAATTCAGGCAAGGGGTTGAAGAAACTGTTACCCAGACGTTCGATCGCTTCAATCATCTTCTCAGCAAGATGATTAAACACGATATTGAAAGGAAGCTTATCGAATAGAAGGTT
The DNA here is from genome assembly GCF_052625555.1 of Lactuca saligna. Taxonomy (NCBI): domain Eukaryota; kingdom Viridiplantae; phylum Streptophyta; class Magnoliopsida; order Asterales; family Asteraceae; genus Lactuca; species Lactuca saligna. The sequence goes on along the minus strand of NC_136424.1, from coordinate 147,119,197 downwards.
ACATTCCTGAATGGTCTGAGGTCTGAATGGAGAGCAGTGGTTTCCACAGTTAAAGCCCATGAGCAGTTTAAATCATATTCTTTGGCGAAACTGGTGGGTATTCTCAAGTCCCAAGAGAAGATTGTGCTGCAAGAAAAGAACGTCGTTTCCAGTCTCGGTTCGTTGGCCCTCCTATCTAAAAGTAAAGCTGCGATGGAGGATGAAGATCTCAACCTGGAGGAATACGATCTCACGTCTGAGGATTATGCCATGATGGTGTCCAATCCCAAGAGGTTCATAAAGAAGAGATTTCCCAGCAACAAAAACCGAAGCTGGCAGGGGAGTTACAGCTCTGAAAAAGTGATTAATGAATCGAAAGCTGAGGAGCACAAAAAGGAACCGAAGGTGGATGGCGATTCTGGAGTAAGCTGTTTCTACTGTGGTGGGAAGAATCACTATGCTAAGGACTGTGTCCTTAAGAAGATGGCTGAAAAAGATGATGGGAATGACGAGGAAGCCGTGTTGCAGAAAAGACTGGATGAGTTGAGAAAGAAGAAGTCTGCCGTTAACCCTTCTATTAATGCTCTTATTGTGCAGGGTTCGGTTAAAGGTGATGAATTCGGCAGCACAGAAGTTTGGTCTACCGACTCAGAAGACGAGGAAGTGAGGCAGCCTACCCATGGAAAGGCCTACGTGACTAAGGAAGAAAGTAGTGGTGGAAAGTGCTTCATGGTAACTGACGTATCTCAAGTGAGGGGATATAACACCGATGGAGGAAGTGATGGACCGAAGGCAAAGGAGGACATGTGCTTTATGGCCAAACCGCTCAGCCAGCAGTTCAATGAGCTCGATGAACTGATAAAGAAGGTACAATCTGTTTTTATTTCTTGCAAAGTACCATCATCCTCTTATGAGAAAGAACTAAAAAACGTCAATACAAGAATTTCACATCTAGATAGTAGCTTAACTCAAACTCGAGTCACAAATTCTAACCTAACTGATCAATTGAGCAGGGTGGCGTCGAAGAGTGAGGAGCGGAGAATGTGGATAGAGTTAAAGGAGTCAGACTTAGTCAAAGTTAAAGATGAAAACATTTATTTGCAAAGAGACAATTTAAAATTGTTAAAACAACGAAATGTTTTTTGTTTAATCGCTAAACGTCTGTATTCTAATATTACTCAGCTTCATTTGGATTGTGAAATAGGCCAAAAGATCCACCGCATGATCTTGCCCTTCCTAGAGTTTAAGGAAGATGAAATCGATGCCGAAGCCTATAATTGTGAGAGTGTGATATCGTCTGATGATGTCAATCCAACCTACATGTATGGACTAGACAAAATTGAGTCCTTCATTAAATCCAAAGACCACAAGAACATGCTTAAAAATCTTTTGGATGAAAATGACAGACTTAAACTGAGAACCGAAACCATGCAAAAATTTGACTCTTTAAACACCAACGTAAGCTCAGAAAACAAAATTGATGTTGAAAATGCATCTGAGCTTAACGAGGACGATAACATGAGTGAAATTTCTGTAGAGGACACGGTTGACTGCTCAGAATTTATTAAAACCAAGCCTGAAAATCACAAGAATCTAATTTCTGAAAATTCAGTTGAGTTCGCTCGGTTGTCCCATCAAAAGTCCCCAAAATTAGTTGAGAAAGCTGTTGTGTATCAAAAGGTCAGGACCACTCCAAATCAAGTATACAAGGTAACAGGAGTAACCGAACATCAAACAGCTGAACTTGTAGCTATTGTAATCGAAGACAATGCTGATGGCTGTGATGAGTACTTCTGGGAAGCTCCAATTGATAATGCAGACGAAACCATTGGTTTATCTGAAAGAACCTCCTGGAAGAGCAAAGGAAGATACATACCTGAACCCTTGAATAAGCCGAAAAACTTCGATGAGCCGAGCACCAGTGGTACAAAAGATATTCCTCAGAAGAATGATCACTCGGCAAAAGAAGACATTCCCTCGGCTCCTTCGGCTCAAAGTAAAACTCCTGCAGTTCAAAAGGAACCAGCCAAGGAGTCACCAAAAATGAAAGCAAATGTTCATCATCAACCTTCTCAGATGAGGAATAGGAAGATAGAAAGGAACAATAGATACAGGAAGAACCTTTCTGAAAGGAAACAATTCTGGCATTCCCAGAATGCATATTTCTCTCATCAAGACAAGAATCTAAAGTATGAAAACAATCCTGTAGGAAAGCTTGAAAATCACAAAAACCAAAAGCCAAGGTTCGGTTCACAAGAAGATATCAACCGAAAGCCAAGGTTCGGTTCACAAGAAGATATCAACCGAAGGCAAAATTTCGGTTCTGAAAAGGACTTCAACCGAAACCAAAGGTTCGGTTCCAAAGACAGTTCCAATCGAACGCAAAGGTTCGGTTCTGAAGTCAAAAGAGAACAAAACTCTAAGGTCATTCCCTCCAATGATCAAAAGCAAAAGGGTCACCTAGAGTCTCAAGCCCGGGACTTCTCTCAATCCAAACCCTCTTGTTCAAATTCTTCTCGTTCTTCTAATTCCTCTTCTCGGTCTCATAATTCTTCTACTCCCACCGATTCGTCTCCATCTTACTCTAAAGCTGATTTCTCTTGTTTTCAAAAATCTCATTCGTCAACTGAGCAAAAGTGGAAGAAAAAGGTCAATGAATCCCAACCAGAATCCAAACCTAATTCACCCAATCCTAACAAAATAAAAGTTTTTACCATTAAAAGGAAAGATGCAACAACTCTTATAAAACGAACTTATCTTGTTGATGTCTCTCTTATTGTTCCCGTTCCCATACAAAGCTCACGTGGACCCAAGAAATTTTGGGTTCCTAAATCTGTCTAATTTTTGCAGGTTATAAGTGACGAGCAGTTCGACGAAGAATGGTACATCGATAGTGGCTGCTCACGTCACATGACAGGGAGGAAAGAGGAGCTTAGGGAATACAGATCTCTTGCAAATGGTGGCAACGTCAAGTTTGGAAACAATTCGTTTGGCACCATAAAGGGATACGGGATGATAACAAATGGAGACTTTACTATAAGGAAGGTGGCTTATGTGGAAGGACTCCAACACAACCTCATTAGTGTATCTCAGCTTGTTGGAGGTACAGGTCTCAAAGTCCCGTTCGATGATGAAGGTTCTGAAATCATAGAGAAAAAGTCAAAGAAAGTGATTCTCAAGTCAGAGCGAAAGGGTGAAATGTTTCCCTTAAACCTTAAACCCATCAAAGGAAACCCAGCTATATGCTTGTTGTCAAAAGCTCAATCCGACGAAAGTTGGTTGTGGCACCGAAGATTATCTCATCTTAATTTTAAAGATATCAACCGTCTTGTTACTGGAGGTCATGTTAGGGGCCTTCCATTGCTCAAGTTCGACAGGGATCATCTGTGCGCTGCATGCGAAATGGGGAAGCAGAGTCGTCAAAGTCATCCATCTATAATCAACACAAAAGTTGTTGAACCACTCGAATTACTTCATATCGATTTGTGTGGTCCTTCATCTATCGAAAGCATCGGTGGTAGCAAGTATATTCTTGTTATTGTTGATGAATTTTCACGATTTACATGGGTGTTCTTTCTAAAGCTCAAATTTGAAGCGACTCAAAAGCTGAAAGTGTTTATCAAGCTAATTGAAGTACAGCTTAAGAAGGTTGTTCGTAACATCAGAAGCGACAACGGTCTCGAATTCAAGAAAAGGGAATTTGAAGAATTTCTTGCAGAAAAGGGAATTAGTCATAATTTCTCAGCTCCCTACACACCGCAACAGAACGGAATAGTCGAAAGACGAAACCGATCTTTGTGTGAAGCTGCCCGAACTATGCTAAGTTTCGCTTCCTTACCTCTTTATTTTTGGGCTGACGCTATTTCGGCTGCTTGTTTTACATAGAACAGGCCATATCTCAACAAGAGGTTCACGCTCACTCCATATGAGATTCTGAACAACAGAAAGCCAAATGTGAAATTTTTCCATGTGTTCGGCTCAAGGTGTTTCATCTTTAATTCTAAAGAACAACGCAACAAGTTTGATGTCAAAGCCGACGAGGGAATATTTCTGGGTTACTCGCTCACATCCAAGGCTTACAGGGTCCTAAACAAGCGTTCGAGAAAGATTGAAGAGACATACTATGTGACCTTTGACGACAACTATGTCAAGAAGCTACAGGCTAAAGAAGACATAACTGGGGAAATCTTTCCTCTAAATGGCCAGGTTACAGTCTCGATCGCCAACTTATTCGAGACATTAATGGACATCTTTGACGAACCGGAGAACGCTTCACTTTCCGAAGCAGGTGCAGCAGACAACAAAGTTGATCACATGGAGCAGATTGTCGAAGACGCTGCAAAGAGAATGCATGAAGAAGCATCAATCTCTAACAACTCTCCTTCCAACAACGCTCAAGTCGAGGGGGAGCCAAGTGCTCAAGTCGAGGGGGAGCCAAGCGCTCAAGTCCAGGGGGAGCCAAGTTCTACATCTTCAACCAAAGAGGTCTCAACACCAGAAAGCTCAGAATCACATGAAACACCTGAACCTCATGTCTTTCAAAGCTCATCAACTGAGGGGGAACATAATGATATGACACTCGGTTACGATAGCCAATCTGAGCCAGACGAAATAATTAATGCTGAACTAGACCCAACCTTTGATCCAAATTACCCTCCTCCTATCAAATGGACCAGAGATCATCCTGTCTCTCAAGTAGTTGGAGATGTCTCTGAAAAGGTCTTGACTCGATCACAACTGAAAGCAAAACAGACTTCCTTATTTTCAAAGGTTGAGTTTTGCATGTTCAACTCATTCGTATCAAAAGTCGAACCAAAGACAGTTAATACTGCCCTCGATCACTCTGATTGGGTTCAAGCAATGCAAGACGAGCTGAACGAATTTGAAAGGAACAAAGTCTGGCGCCTCATTCCAACTCCTCCAGATGCTTCGGTTGTTGGTCTCAAATGGGTATTTAGGAACAAAATGGACAAGGAAGGTAATGTTATATGGAACAAGGCTCGTCTGGTGGTAAAGGGATACTGTCAGGAGGAAGGGATAGACTATGAAGAGACTTTCGCTCCAGTAGCTCGGCTAGAATCTGTTAGAATATTTCTGGCTTATGTTGCTCACAAGAACTTTGAGGTTTTCCAAATGGACGTCAAGTGTGCATTTCTCAATGGAGAACTCGAAGAAACGGTGTACGTGGAGCAACCTCCTGGGTTCGTGAACGAAAGGCATCCAAATCATTGCTATATTCTGGATAAAGCTGTGTACGGCCTTAAGCAAGCTCCGAGAGCCTGGTATGAAACGCTTACAAATTTTTTAAAGATGTCTAAGTTCAAACAAGGTTCGGTTGACCCAACCTTCTTTCGCAAAAAGGAAGGTAACCACCTTATGATAGTTCAAATTTATGTCGATGACATCATCTTTGGTTCCACGAATCCTAGCTTAACAGCTGAATTCAGAAAGCTGATGGAGACTAAGTTTGAAATGAGCTCAATGGGTCCTATTAATTTTTTCCTCGGTTTAAACATAAGACAGGGACCCGAAGGCATCTTTATTAATCAGGAAGCCTACACGAAGACTCTCCTAGCAAAGTTTGGAATGATGGGAGACTCAAAAGTCAAAGTCCCAATGGCATTCGGCACCAAGCTTACCCCATCCCTAGACAAACCGGTTGTTGATATCATGCTCTATCGTCAAATGATTGGCTCATTAATGTATCTAACCGCTAGCAGACCTGATATCATGTTTTCTGTTTGTTACTGTGCTCGATTTCAGGCAAACCCACGCGAACCTCACATGCTTGCAGTGAAGAACATCCTACGCTACCTCAAGCGAACCACCTGCTTAGGTCTATGGTATCCATCCAACTCAGGCTTCTTTGTTCAAGCCTATTCTGATGCTGACCTTGGAGGATGTGGACTCGACCGTAAAAGCACAACTGGTGGCTGTCAATTTCTTGACGGGAAGTTAGTCAGCTGGCAATCCAAGAAACAAACGTGCGTGTCGCTATCTACTGCCGAAGCGGAATACATTGCAGCTGCATCATGCACGTCACAAGTGATTTGGATCCAAAGTCAACTTCGAGACTACGGACTCAATATGAAGAAGATCCCACTATATTGTGACTCTGATAGTGCAATTAGGATCTGTCATAACCCAGTGCAACACTCCAAAACCAAACACATAGCACTGAGGTATCACTTTATCAAAGATCACGTGGAAGATGGAAACGTCGAAATTCACTTCATAAGAACCACTGATCAACTGGCTGACGTCTTTACAAAAGCTCTTCCTGAAGCATCATTCAATAAAATATTGCAAGGACTAGGTATGATCGAATCAGAGTCAGTACCTCACGCTACCTCTCAAACTCAAACATAAGAACCGAAACCAACTGAACGTTCGGGTTCGGTTCAACTATCTGACCCACTCATTTCTTCAAAGGTAGTTTTTCAATGTTGTATATTTCTTGTACAATTCTGTTTTTCCTCGTTTGATTCAAAAAAAAAAAATATTCTTGTTTTCTTACATTTCCAGGTTCTTCAAAATTTTCTAGAACCGAAACCAACCAAAGGTTCGGGTTCGGTTTTTCAGAATTTTCTAGAACCGAAATCAACCGAAGGTTCGGGTTCGGTTTTTCAAAACTTTTCTTAACCGAAACCAACCGAAGGTTCGGGTTCGGTTTATCTTAAAAATTCCAATTTTTTTTTCTTGTGTATTAGTGTTCGTTTATGGGGATACATTTGATGAAATACCTAAATGTCCCTAGAAGCATGCTGCTGTATGTGTCTCAAGCCTCATAAGATTTTGAATAATGGCCTTCATGACCTGGTATACACAAACCTTGTCTTCCCAATAAGGCCAATTCATTTATTCTAATCGTGAGCTACCTCACTCTTTTCTCACATGAGTTAAGAGTTTCCTGCTTGGTCCTTCTTTTCGCAGTAGAGGTACTTTGTTCTCTTACACCATCTCTACATTACTTCTCCACTACACTCATTCCATCATGGTAACCCTTGAGACTCTCAGAAATTACCACTGAGGTTTATGGTTACACAACATCTGTGTTTATGATCTTAGTATTGTGTCACTACGAACTAAGTGAAACCCAAAATTCCACACCTAACAAATTGACGGTGAACAATTAAATTGCTCAAGTTCTCACTAAAGAATTGATGAAAGTACCCTATTAAAATCTCCAATTTTATGTGATTCCTATGAAATTGTTACAAGCCCATAACATTTCTTCCCTTGGGATCTAGTTCTTATTTTTCTTTCTGAGATTTTATTTTCAAGCTAGTCGTTTTTAGCCTAATTAAAAGAAGCCTTTCAACATTTCTTTATAACTGGTTGATCGTAATTTTAACGGACATTCTTTTAAACCTTAAGTTCTTTCTTGTCCTGTGGCATTTAATGCGCGTGGTTAAACAGTAACGTCTTGTCCCTATGAAACGACGCTTATTGGGCGGCGTGGTCCTAGGAACCTGACACTCTCACTCCTACATGATCATCGCACGTCCCAACTGTCATCCATAAGAGATTTGAAACGATTTTTCTCTCTCTTATCACCCACTATAAATAGCCCGTTACACCTCCTTTTACCTCTTAACCACTTTCAAAATTTCCGAAACGCAAATACTCCCATACTGTTTCCTGTTCATCATCTTCTTCTCACCTGCATCAATGGCTGACTCTTCTTCAGTTCATGCTACCTCACAGATTCTTCCCATTCGCCCACAGCAATGTTTGGTCATTGATCTTAACCCAATGGCATACGACTCCTACATGTCGCCGGTCATAGAGTGCTTAAAGTATTCCCAACTCGTTCCAGCACTTTCCAGAATTGAATCCGTGCCGATGGCGACCCTATCGCAGGTCTACGTGACTGCATATTACGACAAGGCTGTCGACCAGGTATTTTTCGAGATTGGAGACCACAAAACCTCCGTCTCTCGCCCACGTTTCTGCACTTTGCTCGGATTTGCTACTGACCATTCCAGAGTTCATCCGGAGTCGATACAGATTGGTCATCTGTATAACATGTTTTACAACATGGGATACACAGAAGTTCTTACCTCCGTTGCAAAATTCAAAAAGTCATGCTTGCCGCCACAATGGAACGGTTTATTTACAGTCCTTTTCAAGGGATTTTCGGAGAGAAGTTCAGGTTCAGATGGTGCAAGTCGTCTGTTCCTCACCATCATGTACGGAGTTTATAATGGGATCAACCTGGATTATGGGTTTGTTCTATGGCAACAACTTATTCAAAGCCTCTCTTCTTCATCCCGACACTCTGAAGTTTCGTTGGCCCGATTCTGGATACTGATAACTAAATGGGCCATGGACAGATTCGATGTTCCCACTGCTGAAGGTGCATCGATGTCTTCTGTTGGTACTTTCCATACCAAGAAGATCATCGTCTCAGATGCATCAAAATTCTCCTTTATTGGCTCTATCCCGGAGTCAATGTATGGTGATGTGCCTTTGGACAGCAGGTTGATTCGGAAGCTCAAGGAGCTAAGGCCATCTGGTCCAAGGGATCTGACCCCGGATATGCTCAGGTCTATTCATGATGCAGATAAACCAGTGAGCAGAGGTAAAAAGGCAGAAAAAGGAAAGAAAGCCTCCAAAGCTTCAAAGGGACCTTCTTCTAAAAAGAGGAAACAGCCAAAAGCCGCACCATCCCCACCACCGAAGAAGAGGAAGACCCAACCGAAGCGAAAGCTTGTTATACCCTCTTCTTCGAGTGACTCTGAGGGTGAGAGTTCGGGTTCTGACGACTCTCAAGGGGATGCATCTCCTCAACGAGGCAATACACCACCTCGGTCCCCTACCCCAGAGATTGAACTACCCATTTCCCCAATTCCTTCCCCTCCACCAATCTTTACAACTACAACCGAATCACCATATGTAACCGAACCTCCTCAACCCAAAACCCACACAACCGAAACTACTCATACTCAACCACCAACCGAAACTATACCATTACCCACTCAACCTGCTCCTACCAAACCCTCAACACCCCCAACCTCTCCACCCTCTTCATCTCATGGAAATGCATCTGAGGGTGAAAACCCTTATCTTGGGGGAGAAAACATGATCTTTGATTCGGTCTACTATAGTTCGTTTCAAGTTCAAAGTGACGAGGAGGATGATGCTCCAGTAACCAAGAAACATCTCAAAGAGCTCAACGAGAAGATTGACCTACTTCTCGCCTCCTCGTCTAACCAACAGTCCACTTTGTCTGAAGCTGCCCTTCAGAAGATTGTTGATGCCTTCTCCAGGGCTCAACATGATTCAGCAGCCTCAACAACTGCTGCAATTCAGGCATCTACCAGGGCATGTGAGGCAGCGACCGAAAAAGTTGATAAACTATTTTCTGATGCCTCTACCCTACTGCAGTCCCTGCAGGAAAGTGCAGATGCCACAAAGGCATCTTTGGCACCAATTGTCCAACAATTGGTCAATTTTGTCTCATCGGAGTTGCCTTCATTCGCAACTCTACGTCAAACCATAAGCGACGACAACTCGGCCTTTACTGCCTCCATTGATGCTCGCCTCGCCAAGCTACAAGAAGATCTGGCAACCGAGCGTTCGTTAATGGACGATCTGGCAATCAAAACAACTGCACTTGTGGTCAAGACAACACAACTCTCTCAATCCCAACAACAACTGGAAGATCTTCGATCTGAACGGGAGGTGGTCAAGACGTGTGTTTCGGATGTCCACGCTGTTATATCCAACATTCTGGAAGCACACGATCCCATCCTAAACTTTTCGGTGAGGCGTTCCCTTGCTGAAAAGCTCTCTCCAGCCATCGATCTTCTCAACAAAGTAGAGGGCCTCCCAAGTTTTGTGTCCATTCCGAAACAAGGGGGAGATGAGAAGACAGGATCAAAACCACCTCCTTCCTCCAAAGCTACTCACACGACCGAACCATCTCCAACTGATCAAACTTTAGGTTCGGGTGTGAAGAACAAAGGCAAAAACATAGCTGAGGACGAAGACGAAGAAGGCGACAAGGAGACCATTGCTGACATTTTAAAACGAAAGAACAGTCGCAAGGTTGGTGAAGATGCCAGTCGTGTGGCATGTGAGGCTGCCCCACGATCTCCTTGAGAGCCGAAAGACTCTCTTCCCTGTCTGGACCAGGGAACGCTTAATCAAAGAGGCCATTGAAACTCCCAGCATCTTGTGGCTCGAGCCGGTTATATCGTTCGACTGCAACAACACTATCGATTCGCAGTTCGATATGCCGCTGACTCGAAAGGCGTTCATCTTCCACGTCTTCTCTAACATCTTTGAAGTCCCTCACCCAAACGCTGAGCTTGACAGGGAGCTCATTGACTTCTATCTGGCAGCTGCTCGTCCACAATTCCTTACATGGAGCGCCCAGAAGATTGTAAACGTTCGGGTGCTAAAACCTTATACTGAGGGACGTTTTGTAAACGTTCGGTTCAAATTGATTCGGGGATCTGCAAAAACTGCTCATCTTATCTCCCTGGCAGATCTACCGAATCTAAATCCTCATGATTGGATCGTCCTGTATAATATCCTTTTGACTAATGAAGCTGAATATGGTCCCATTCTAGACCATGTCAAAAGGATGTTAATCTGCTACATCATGGAGGTTGCCTTAATGGATCAGGAGGTCGCCACAGTCTTCAAGAAGAAACCCAAAATTGCTCCTGTGGGATCGGCCAGTGATCTCAATCAAATGCTACTGGGCATGATCGACCCAAGACGTAACACGGTTATGTTCACTCGAGCGGAAGGACAGAAATGTCTCTTCGCTTTAGCTGACAAGCATCTTTAGACCACAACCTGTTTGGAGCATGTGATGTTCATTGTCAAACGGTGTAAAGAGAACTCGGCCGATGATGTCAAGTATTTTGAAGATATGATTAACTGGTACATCCGGTTTAGACAGACCATTCTTTCAATCACCAAATGTCTGTTTAGTACCGTGAAGAAGGTACCGGTTTCAGCTGCTGGCCCAAGTAATTAGTGAAGGTCTCGCTCCAAATTGACGCAAAGGGGGAGATTGTTGGGCTTTGTAGATTGTGTCTTTTGGGCTCGCTTAGCCTAAGGCTTTTTGTGTACCGGTTTGGGCCTGTCCAACCGTGAACCTTTTATGTTTTGTATATAAGTTTTCGCTTGCATGCTTATTAGGTTAAGGTTTCAGAGATCTGAGAATAGCGATACATCTAGACGACAACAGGTTTCTTTGATAGTTCTTGTAACCTTCCAATCCTCTACAGTTGATGTTCTTAATCGAGCTGTTCTGATGATTTTGTTTAATCATTCGACACGTTTGATTCAATCTTGTCTCGTTCTTATTATTGTGTTTTTATCGTCTTTGTTTACTTACTTGTTCAAGATCTAATCGATCTTCATAGATTAAAAGATTATTAAATCTCATCACATGCCTTATCAGCAACTATTGACAAATTCTAGAAGGATTCTTATCCTCTCAAAAGCCGTCGATCCCATTAAGGATTCCAGAATATTCCAATTACTCAACTATTGAATATTTACTATTCAGTCCTCATACCTTTAAATAGTTTCCTAACTAATTGTACTTAATTCCAATTAATTCAAAACTAATTCTATCAAGTTCTTAAATAATTCATCAAGATATGATGAATTAATAAACTATCTCTCTCACTTTCTCAAATCCTTTTCTAGATATTTTAGCTCTTGAAGGTAACCCTAAAATGACTTTTTTATTATTCCTTTTCTGTAGGTTGATGCAGGATTTTGCTATATGTTTGACAAACATCACATTTCTAGGCATGAAGGAAGGAATCTTTCTTCATGGTTAGCTAGTAGTATCTTGTCCTGAACACTTTAGAGCATAAGGATCTATCCCCAGTGTGGTTTCTGCAGTCTCCTTCATGTATATCTTTTAGGACCTCTGCAGCTTCATGATCTTCTAGGCACATAAGGTATGAACCTGCTATAGAGTTTTTGTATAACTTACCTTGGGTTATAACAAACCATGATATCCTTGTTCTAAACGCCCTTTTGTTTTTCTCTTCCTTAGGAATCGTGTCATTCTAGAGGTATTCCATAATAGGTTAGATCTAGGATCTTGAGGTGTGAGAGGGATCCTTGATGTTTGGATCGTGATGTTGATTCGTCGAATCGGGATCTTCGATTATGGCGACATCAGTAGTTTCCACATTATTGTTGGGATCCTTCAGTCTCTTGGTAGCATCCTTAATTTTCAGTATCAATACATGGGTTATAGGAATCCTGGTTTCTAGCAGGATCCTTAAGGAATATCCTAGATTGGCCAAAGCGTCTGCTTTAGTAGTATATTCTATTGGAACCTACTTAGGCTAAATGTTTCAAATTATGGGCCATGTTTTTGAGGATCTAGAGATATAATGCTAGCCTCTCTCTTTATACTGCATAAGATCCATTAAAATGGTTATTTAACAATAAAGAATATTTGAATACCTGAAGATCCTTGATTTGAAGATCTTATTAGTGCCTCGTATTGAACTCATAACTAATTGCTTCGTTGTTGGCTGTATTGAACTCATAACTGATTGCTTGAGGTAGGTTGCCCCCCTGTGGTGATTTTAGTATGATCCCCAATCCAGTTCCTCTTTGGTTTGATGCTCCATCTGTGAATAACATCCATCTTCCCATGTTCTCTTCATCTAGAAGTATTTTGGCTTCAATTTCGAATTCGGTACTTAGATCATAACTAAAGTCAGCCATAAAATATGCCAATGCTTGGGACTTTATAACGGATCTTGTTGTTATGCCACATGCCGCACATGATCTTTTTTGCTAAGCCTGGGGCCACCCCCTCCGGTCTTATAGACAAGTGTCAAGAGCCACCTCCTTGTTTTTAACGCAACAATCACAAAGACAACTAGCATACATACTACTCTACTTAGCTAATCAACATATAGTGTGCTAAGAGCCACCTCCTGGCCTTTCATACATAATAGCATATAGTGTGCCAGGAACCACCCCTGGTCTTTCATACATATTACCTAGGGCTGACCCCTCGATCCTCCTACCATACATACTAACATATTGTGTGCTAGGAGCCACCCGTGGTCTTTCATGCATAATGCCTGAGGGCTAGGGCTAACCCCCGGGTCTTCCTATCATACATAAACCAAAAGGGTCGGCATTGGTGCCTTAGACCCATACAAATAGTTTGGAGACTCACCTCGCACTGCTGAAATCCTGCAGATAATCCTTTGGCTACTAACTGGCAATTTCCCAAACTGCTGCTCCTTCAGCTGCCCGAGCTAGCAGTACCAAGATAACACTTAGTCTAAAAACCATTAATCCTCCTCAGGGTAAAATAAGAATTTTACCCTTGATCTAATTTGGTCCATGAACTAGGTCCAAATCCATCACATGAAGGGCCCAATCCCATATATACTTTTCATGCCCACTAACGGCCCACTAATGGCACAATTTCTAAATTAGGCCCAACTTCTCAAATGGGCCTTCCCTCAAGCCCAACATATAATATAGTCCATTAACAGTCCAACAAAATAGTCCATTAAGGCCCATAATCAACTAGTCCAAGGAAATGGACTAAAAAGGCCCACTAACTTACGAACGCAAGGTGTTCCCTTGTCGAATGTTGGGCGTTCCTTTGTAGTCCTGGTCATGAGTCATAGTGGCAACGTAGCGTGTTCCCGAGCCCTACACAGCGCGTTCATGTCCTGATTCCAAAAATTGGCCATTAGGCACTTAATGCTTAATCCATGCTATCCAAATACAGATCCAAGCTAATTAAGACCTCTAAAATCATAAAGCCGCTGACTTGATGAATTTGCATGCACCCAAAAGTCCCAATCTCAAGAAAAAGCTATCAACTTCCATAAATATGGCCACAAATCTTGCATGATCCCATTAGGACCTTAAAGATGGCAACTTTCCTGCCTAAGGGACTAAAATAGCTTTATGGGTGGCAACTCTAAGTCCAAAAACCGATTTGAACCCTAAAAATCCATTATTGAAATAAAAAAGGGACAAAATTTAAGACAAATTAGATCTATGATGTAGGAGCACCAATATGAGAACTTTATACCTTCAATAGGCTGGAAATGATGTAAAACCTCTGGATCTACAAGCTCTCTTCAATCTCTTGCTTCTTCTCTAAACAACTTCTTCTTCAAATCACCCAAATAACATGAAAATGCTAAAGGTAAGCTCAAAATGCATGTAAGAGGCTGAGGGTTAGAAGGGATGGAAGCTGAAGGAAAATAAGGGTTGGACTTGAGTTAAGGTGTTTAAATAGGGTCCAAGACCCGGAAATTAGCATTTAGTCTGCCCAGACAAACGCAACGCATTCCCTTGAGGAATGCAAGGCATTCCTATGTACATCCTCACCCAAAACACCCAAGTACACCATGTGTACATATCTCGTACGCTCGCGTACCCAGTTTGGCCCAAACCCTTGTAACTTCAAATGACCATAACTTCTTTGTTATAACTCCGATTTTGACGTTGTTTATATCCATGGAAAGCTAACAAGAAGCCCTACGAATCTGTAAACTTTAATTAGCCTGAAAGCCAACCAAAATTAAATCCAAAATCCATAAATGGACCGAACCAATTCCTTTACTGATACCTTTGGGCCTCCAAACACAAACCGAATAATTGGATCATTCAAATTACATCATCCACCTCCAAATGAGCCAAAATTCAACTCTTCAATGGTTCTAACTCAAAAAATACCCACTCCTTGATCACCACCCTTAAACAGAAACAATTCGAAACGGGGCTTTCCGGATGAACCAGGACCTCCCTGGTCCTAACTTACCTATCGACTATCTAGAAATATCAGATTCCACCCGGTCACCGAACCCAATAATGATGTGGCCTACTCTCATCCGTGTGGGCTACCCTACCCCATTTTAACCTATCTGAAAAACCCATAAGCAAGTCAAACATTTAATACATTCTTACTACCGAATAGGGATCGATGAATGCTACGGGCCACCTCGCAGTCTCACACTTCCATTTTAACTTACTACTAATGAATGCTACGCGCCACCCCATAGCCTTACCATACCGTTATACTAACAGCTAACTGACGAATGCTATGGGCCACCCTACAGTCTTACAATACCAATGTACTACTAGCTAACTAACAAGTTCTACGGGCCTCCGTGCAATCTTACAATACCATTGCTACAGGCCACCCCAGTGTCTTACTATGCTAATATATGAATTCTATGGGCCACATAATAGTCTTACAATGTTCCCACTGTATCTGTAAACTATTGAATGCTACGGGCCACCCCACAATCTTACAATACCTCTACACTATCTACTAACCAATGCTACATGCCACCCTATAGTCTTGCCATACTTCTCATGCTATAAGGCTACTGGTGAATGCTACGACTAACCTGTAGTCTTACAACACTTCCCCTTTCCGACTGGCTACTAGTGAATGTTACGGCTATCCCACAGTCTTACAACAATTTCCATGCTGACTGGCTACTAGTGAATGATATTTCTATCCCGCATTCTTACAACACTTTCCACGTTGGCTGGCTACTAGCGAATGCTACGGCTATCCCGTAGTCTTACAACACTTTCTACGATGAGTGGTCACTAGCGAATGTTACAGCTATCCCGCGGTCTTACAACACTTTCCATGCTGACTGCTAATCTGAACACACCCATAATCGAGCATACAAGCAGATCTAGTACCCCAAGCTGTACTCATGTCCTGATTGAAATTCCCAACTTAAGTCTTCTGAAACCTGATATTAGGCATTTTGAGAATGCGATCTCATTTGTTCATGTTTTCCAAAATTCCAATTCACACTACCCTCAATCCATATAGCCACTTAGGCCGTCTTTCTTCCTAACAACGATGAAAAACTTATCCCATTTTCAAAAAAACTCCTTCTTCTGAGTACCTGATCATTTATCCCCTACTTAGCTTCGACTAAGGCTTCACGACATGCCAAAATTAGGGGATTTCCATTCCTTCCTCCCTTACACGATAAACACGCTAATTACCAATGCCTAATATTGCTAGCAACCCATCACTAGCCCACTCCAAAGACTGCACAATCACTAATGACTAGATGAATGCTTTCTGAAATTCCAACACTAATGACCCCAAAAGCTTGACCTGATGTCCCTCCCAACCTTAAAGTCCAATTAGCCGATGCTCAGAGCGACTTCTTTAGTGATAAACTTTTTCTCTTGATGCCTCCAAAAGCTATCCATAGCACAAGGACTGATCTTCACCGAATCCTGATGATGGTGGATAACCATCCTGCTGAATCATGACCGTAGATTTCTCATGATGTTCCTGAACTGATCTCGGCCGTAACCGAGATAACACTGAACCCGTCGAACCAGAAAAGGGAAATAACCATACACTAGTTACTAATAATTCCCGGTGTGAAATTGGCATATGAAATTTATCACATATACAATCTGAATATAAGCAGGGAGATAACTCATAAATATTATTACCCGAGACTGATGCAAGAACAATCATAATACATGTAGAATCAAAAAGGGAAATGGATACATACCTGCAACATTGTCTGCTGTAATCTGGATCTCCCTCGTCTGTCACTACAAGGTCCTACCCCCTTGCCCATCCGCAATCCTCAAAGTAGTCGGGGAAGTCGACTTTCTTGTGGCCCACCTGATCGTTGTGAAAACATAATAGGCTTGCCCCTGTAGGCAGTCCCTACTGATGTGACCATCCCTGCCAGACTTGTAGCCGCCTGAACCCCTGGAACGACAAACTCCCTCGTGCAGCTTCCCACACGTGATGCACTGACTTCAGCCCTTTTGACCTACGAATCGCTGATCTGACGTGTTAAGTCTCATTGTGGGACCCTCCAATGTTTACATTTGATCAATCCTCCTCTTCGCAATGTGATCTAAATCAGTCTCCCTCTCCCTTTCCTTGGCAATCATAGAATCCATGGTCGGGCATGACGAGTAGCTGACATGCTCCCGAATATCAGATCTCAACATGTCATGATAGCGGGTGTTCCGTATACTGAGGCACCAACAAGGCCCTCTCCCGGAACTTGGCGGTAATCTCCGCCACTGTCTCTTTTGTCTGCCTCATGCCAAGGTTCTCCCTGGCCAGCTGCTGAAGCTCCACACCTGGCGCGAACTCTGCCCTAAACCGGGCCACAAAGTTTGACCAAGTCATAGCCCTAATGGTTGAGGATCCTAGAGAGTCACCAACTGACTCCCACCAATCTTTGGATTTGTCTCTTAAACATCCTGCAGCGTACCAGACCTTCGACCCCTCAGGGCAGAGGCTAATCAGCTGAGTAGACTCCATGTTTGCAATCCACTTCCTAGGAACAATGGGGTCTTTCACACCGTTGAAGTCTGGCACACCACATCCCGTGAAGTTTTTGAAGGAGAGTGTGGGTGTCCCTGTCTGGCCAGATGCCATAGAGCTCTTGAACGCCCTAAGGTGATCCTCCATCAACTTGATATCCCCTCCTGTATCAACCTGAAAATCAACAAGGTTGCCTGAAGGAACCCTCTCACGATGTCTGGCGCGATGAACTCGCTTCGACTCTCATCCACTGGTTTGGATCGCGAACCTGAACCTAATCCCAATCGTGATCCTGATCCTCCTGCTCCATGTCGGGTAATCATCACCATTCTGAAACAAAACACATAATTCTCAGGGTCATACGTAACCTCAGAAGGTCTCACATACTACGGCCCCATACTACCTTCCACATCTATCCATACTTTCCTCAAGGATTTCTTTGACTTAACCAAGTCCCTTCTACTACTGCTACACTATGCTACTCTCATCCTAGGCTTCCCTAGGTTCCCGAACCCACCCTGTCCTTAGCTGCTGAAGGACTCTTCATGATGTCAATTAACCACTACATTAATACCATCACATGTGGCGAGCCTCAGATAATCCTTCGAGTAAAGGACCCATCCCTACAATGGTTAGACTCAGACGAGAGTTGTGCAGTAAGGTCAAATCGAACACTCTAAGTTAATTTAACCTCGGTGACATATGACTTAACGTATTTATCTAGTAGTTAAATCCTATGACTCGAATTCCCACAAAGCACAAAGAAATCAAAATTCAGAACAATGGAAAAATCTTACCAAACAAGCCACTCAATCCTCTTACCAGGAATCTATACTAGTATGTAATTCAAATGCTTATACAATCAGGCATAACCTTAACAGGCCATCCTACTACCGGCTGATCAGTTCTAGCATGCAAATCTAGAAGCTCATATAAGCATACAAAGGCATCTCTCCTAGATTCTTAGCTCTAATCTAGCATGTAAATCACATCATCATATCATATCATATAAAAACTATGTATTGGTATTTTGGGAACCACTTACTTGAGCTCGATTGATTGCAGGCATCACACCCTTTTCTTTCCAAAGTTCTTTTCTCTTTTCAAGTTCCTCTCAATAGTCTTTTATAAAAATGAATTTTTTTTTGAAACTTTTCAAACCAAGTCCTTAGTTTGAGTTCAGACTTACTCAAGAGTGTGCCCGAATCCCTCAAACCAAGGCTGTGATACCAACTTCTAACATCCCAAAATTTAAGTCCAAAATTTTCATTTTTAATATAAGAAAACCGTTAATATCTTTGTTCCATACATTGAAAACATTTCAATTAAAACAAATATTAGAGACTAATCCCAAAGATCACGTGATGCGAAATAACATGGGTGAATGCGGTGCGATTGTCCCGAGCTTCTTTTTCTTGAAACTGAATATTCCTGAAACCAAAATTGTAAACTGTAAGCACGAAGCTTAGTGAGTTCCCAAATACCACATACCATAAATATCAACTAGGCCATACATACTGCGAGCCATACATATCAAACATGTCCATAATCAAGTAAGGTGCTATGTTCCAAACATAGTCTTGCTGTTATGCCATGGGCCGCACGTGGTCTTTCTTGCCCAGCCTGGGGCCACCCCACTCCTCCCCTCGTTCTTACAGGAAAGTGCCAAGAGCTACCTCCTGATCTTTCAAGCAAGCATCAAAAAGACAACTACCATACATACTACTCTACTTAGCTAATCAACATACAGTGTGCTTGGAGCCACCTCCTTGCCTTTCATACATAATAGCATACGGTTTGCTAGGAGCCATCCCCTGGTCTTTCATACAAATTGCCTAGGGCTAACCCCCAGGTCCTCCTACCATACATAATAACATACTGTGTGCCAGGAGCCGCCCCTGGTCTTTCATGCATAATGCCTAGGGGCTAGGCATAACCCCTGGGTCTTCCTATCATACATAAACTAAATGGGCCGACATTGGTTCCTTAGAACCATACAAACAGAAAGGAGACTCACCTCGCACTGCTAAAATCCCATAGATAATCCTCTGGCTGCTAACCAACAATTCCTTGAACTGTTGCTCCATCGGTTCCCCTGAGCTATCAGTACCAAGATAACACTTAGTCCAAAAACCATTAATCATCCTTAGGGTAAAATGACAATTTTACCCCTGATCTAATTTGCACCATGACCTAGGCCCAAATCTATCACATGAAGGGCCCAATCTTATATATTCTTTCCAAGCCCACTAACAGCCCACTTATGGCACAATTTCTAAATTGGGCCTAACTTCTCAAATGGGCCTTCCCTCAAGCCCAACATATACAATAGTCCATTAACAATCCAACAGAATAGTCCATTAAGGCTCATAATAAACTAGTCTAAGGAAATGGCCCAAAAAGGCCCACTGAATTACAAACACAAGCCATTCCCTTGTGGAATGCTAGGCGTTCCTTCGCAATCCTAGTCAAGAGAATCAGTAGGAACACAACGCATTCTCGAGCCCTACGCACCGCGTTTGTGTCCGGATTCCAAAAATTGATCATTAAGCACTTAATGCTTCAGCCATCCTATCCAAACATAGATCCAAGCTATTTAAGACATCTAAAATCATAAAGTGTAACACCCGGTTCCTGGTATGTAGTTAAATTCAAGGAATTTTGTAATTCACTCTGAGACTCAGCGAGTTGGAGGCCCAACTCATTGAGTAGACTCGACTTTTGATTGGGGTTTAAGTGACCTACTCGATGAGTAGGATTGTCTGGATGAAACCCTAATATTTGTGTTTGATTCCTATTTAAACACCTTATAACACCCCAAACTAGCCCCCATCGTCCCTCCCAACCCAAAGAAAACCCTAACTCGAAACCCTAGCAATTTATTAAGTGTTCTTGAGCTTTGTGGTTCCATTTTTGTGTGGTTGAAAATTGAAGAGAAGAAGGAAGCTTGTGAGATCAAGGGGAAGAAAGAAGATGCAGAGTTTTGGGCACATTTCCGGCTAGACTCTGGAGGATTACTGCAGGTGTGTGTTTTAGATTTTAGAGGTAGTTGGGATACTTACCTTCTTTTGGCTAAGTTTTCCTATAATAACAACTATAATGCGAGTATTGACCGTCCTCCCTTTGAGATGTTGTATGGGAGGAAGTGAAGGACCCGATAGGATGGGGTGAGGTTGGCCAGAGGGTCAAGGGGTGTATCGAAGTGGTACTCAAGTCTATGGAGAGGATCCAACAGGTGCGGAGCAGGTTTTAGACTACTCAGAGTCGGTAGAAAAGTTATGCCGACAAGCGTCGTTTGGACCTAGAATTCCAGGTCAGGGATATGGTCCTCCTGAAGGTGTCACCTTCGAAAGGTGTCATCCGGTTTAGGAAGCAGGGCAAGTTGGGCCCCAGATACATTGGACCTTTTATGGTTGTAGCACGGGTGGGAAAGGTGGCGTGTAGGTTGGACCTGCCAGCCGAACTCAGTGAGATTCATAGTAATTTTCACGTATCCCAATTGCAGAAGTGCCTGGTGGACAAGTCAACAGTGGTGCCTTTGGAGGATATTCAGGTGGATGACATCCTAAACTACATTGATCGGCCAGTAGCTATCCTCGACAGCAAGTCGAAGGATCTGAGAAACAAGAGGGTGGAACTTGTAAAGGGGAAATGGCAGCACCGTAAGGGCTTGGAATGGACCTGGGAGCCGGAGGACTAGATGAGGGAGCACTACCCTAAGCTTTTTCCGGATTCAGCAGCAGGCTTCGAGGATGAAGTCTAAAATAAGTGGGGGAGATTTGTAACACCCGGTTCCTGGTACATATTTAAATTCAAGGAATTTTATAATTTACTCTAGGACTTGGCGAGTTGGAGGCCCAACTTGTCGAGTAGACTCTACTTTTGATCAGGGGTTTAAGTTACCTACTCAACGAATCAAGAGACCGACTCGGCGAGTAGGACTATCTTGATGAAACCCTATATTGTGGTTTCCATCCTATTTAAACACCTTATAACACCCCAACCCAGCCCCCATCGTCCCTCCCAACCTAGAGAAACCCTAACTTGAAACCCTATACATTTATTGAGTGTTCTTGAGCATTTTGGTGCCATTCTTATGTTGTTGAAGTTTGAAGAGGAGAAGGAAGCTTGTGAGATCAAGGGGAAGCTAGAAGATTCAGAGTTTTGGGCACATTTCCAACTTATTTTAGGTATAACGCTGTAACCTTGGCTATTCAATGCTTAGATCTTGATTTTGGGCTATTTTCTACATTTTTCTAAGCATTAGTGAAGTTATATTCGGGATTGGTTGTAAAAGTGAGTTTGTGCTTCATAACTGGAACCATTGAGGGTTCCCATGGCATAAAGGTGCCAACTTTATGGCTATGGGAGACCCATGCATCTTTTAGACCTCTTTTTATGGCCTTTTGAGCCAAAGGCCCCATGCATGTACATCAAGCTTGTAGCCTTACATATAAAATGGACCCTAGGGGGTCGGATCTATGTTTTTGATGCGTTAAGACCCATTATAATTGACTGTATATTTTAGACAAAGAGGGATTCGGTGAGTCGTTCATGGAACTTGGTGAGTTGGGGTGTATTTTCCACCATGTCATTTCTTTTTGTGGACCAGATGCTAAGATCGAAGGTTCCCCAGTTGTTTAGGTTCACTAGGGACCTGTAAGTCATAAAACTCGGCGAGTGGATGAACAGACTCGGCGATTTCAAGGCAATGTCCAAACCATATTAAGATGGACTCGGCGAGTTCAAGGGGAACTCGGCGAGTCATAGACTGGACACCTTCTTATGGATGAAGATGAACTCGACGAGTTCAAGGAAAAACTCGACGAGTCTGTTGAAGATAGTCCGACGTGTTGTTGAAGGCAAACTCGTCGAGCTCTTGCTAGACTCGACGAGTAGGGACAAGATTATGGCATTTTGTGGATACGGGGACTCGGCGAGTTGGTGGACCAACTCGGTGAGTCGAGTCAACAAGATGTTGACTTTGACCATGCTTATGACTTTGACTTTGACTTGGATTTGAGTGAGTCTTCTATGGGTTATGAGTGTGAATTTATAACTTAGAAAAGTTTTCGTGTAGGGATTGAGGAGTCGGGGAGAGTTGATTTTCAAACCGAGGACAGTGAAGACACTACATGGCGTTGAGGTGAGTTACCCTTCAGTAGAAGTGGGTCTAAGGCACCAAGGCCGACCCACTAGTAGTTGATTACAATTGAGATGATTTTCTTTGTGATAATTGTCTGGTTTGCTATTACTTGTTGTGTTCTATGTGCCAGTATGATATGTTCTATGTGATAGCGGTAGTAGGAGGGGAATAGTCCCCCGATTCGGTCGTTAGGACCGAAAGGTAGATCGGACACCCCGGATATGTCTGACAACATGTTTATGATATGTTATCATGTGATAGCTGTAAGGGTGAAATAGTCCCTGTGAATGGGTGAGATAGACTGGAGGGTAGGCAGGTACCCCAGAATGGCTTGACATGGGTAGGTCACCCTAAAAAGGCTTGACATGGGTAGATCAGCACCCCATAATGACATGACGTGGGTAGGTCGAGCTCCTCAAAATTTCTCGGCAGTATGTATGTTTGTATGGTATGTGGTATGATGGGGGAACTCACTAAGCTTTGTTCTTACAGTTTTTTAGTTTTGATTTCAAGTACCTCTTTAGCTAAGGGGAAGGAGTCGGCAGGGAAGCAGCACATCGCACACACATGATTTCATCTTTCAGAACCCTGGGGATGTACTTTGAGGGATTCAGGCACACCTTCAAGGGTATCAGAGCCTTGGTTTATGGGATTCAGGCACACCTTCAAGGGTGTCTGAACTCAAATTGAGGGCTTGAAGGATTTTTACAAGAAAAATAGTTGTCTAAAATTTAAAATATGGAGTTTTGAGAATGAACAAGGTGTGTGATGCGGGCGACCGACTGAGCTCAAGTAAGTTTTCCCCAAGATACTCATACATGCTATGTTATGTTATATGATATGATTATGATAATTGCATTCTAGATTAGGGCTAAGGATCTAGGAAGGATGACTTATATGCCTAATGTATGACTTTATTGAGCTATATGCTAGGGTTGGTTAGTCAGGAGTATCGTAGCCTGATTAGGTTATGCTTGGTAATGGTTACTCAACACAAGAATGTTGCTTGCTTTTTGTTGATAGGGGTTCTGACTAGCTTTAACTAACTAGTAAGCGGATATGTAATAATATCTGCAAGCTAGTTAGGGAAAGATGGTAGGGACTCCTTGTACAACTGATGTCGGAGAGTAGGTTGGAGAGTGCCCTAGGATAAGCTTGGGATGAGATTAGTTGGAAAGTTTCATTAGTAAAAAGGGACTTGGTGAAGTCAAGGCAATTCTTGAGGAAAGTACAGATAGATATGGAAGGTACTATGGGCCCACACTATTGGAAACTTGGAGAATTTGTAAGACCTTTCGAGAGTATGTATCACTCTGGCATCATTATGTTAATTTTCAGAATGGCGATTACATGACATGGAGCAGGATCTGGGTCAGGATCAGGGTCAGGCTCGGGTGCGGGATCCGAGCTGGTTGATGATGGGATACACAAGTTCACCACATCTGAGATCAAGAGAGGTATCCTTGAGGCAACCCCGGTTATTTTCGGGTCGATCAAGGAGGGGATTATGGAGCTGATGGAGGATCGCTTCCAAACATTCAGGAGTGACGTAGCATCCAGCCAATCGGGTATGCGCACACTGTCCTTCAAGGACTTCCCGGGGAGTAGTGCGCCAGAATTTCACGTGGCGAAGGAACCTATTACTGCCAGGAGGTGGATCACAGACATCGAGTCTATGCAGTTGATGAGCTTCTGCCGAAGGGGTTGAAGGTCCGCTTTGATGTAGGTTGTCTGAGGGACAGAGCTAGGGATTGGTGGGAGTTATTCAGTGACTCGTTGGGAGCCCCAGCCTTTGAGGCTATGACTTGGTCAGACTTTGTGACCAGATTCAGGGCTGAGTTTGCGCTAGCTATGGAGCTTTAACAGCTGGCCAGGGAGTTTCTTAATACGAGATAGACTACGGATTCAGTGGTTGAGATCAACACCAAGTTCCAGGAGAGGACCTTGTTGGTACCTTAGTATGCAGGAGATGAGGACATGCGGAGGACCCGCTATCACGACATGTTGAGGGCTGATATCCAGGAGCATGTCAGCTTCTCAACCTATCCGACATTGGAATCCATGATAGCCAGGGCGAGGGAGAGAGAGATTGACATAAAGAACCTCAGGAAGAGGAAGGAAGAGATAGAGCAGAGTATTGGGTTTCGGGAAAGCAGCCCCAGGGATCCGACACAAGGTCGAAGGGCCAACTAGGCCAGAGCCGCTGCAGGAAATGTGGTAGGCCGCATGAGGGAGCTTGTAGAGCGGGATCATCAAGCTGCTCCAAGTGTGGAAAGACGAGGCATTTTGGATGGGATTAAATTACTCCTGGCCCCTCTGTTCAGACTTCGGATCTGATTTTCTTTCATTGCA
Organism: Lactuca saligna; assembly: GCF_052625555.1. Classification (NCBI taxonomy): domain Eukaryota; kingdom Viridiplantae; phylum Streptophyta; class Magnoliopsida; order Asterales; family Asteraceae; genus Lactuca; species Lactuca saligna. Next base: position 147,094,409 of record NC_136424.1, on the reverse strand, counting down.
ATCAGAGGGGCCATAAAAAGGCCAATTGCCCTAGATTGACAGCAGCAGCAGCAATGCTAGTAGTGGCACCAACTCCAGCGATTGCAAAGGTTATAGATGGCTGGAAGGACAAGCCAGAGGCTCTAGTGGTGAGGAGCTGAGATTTTCATTTGACAGTCGAGGTGGTACGCATCGCACCCGATGTGATGACATGTATGGTTTCTTCTCTCTTACTTTTATTATATGTTGCTTATGATATTGATGTATTACGCTATATGTTTTGTTTAGGATCGTTCCATGTGAACGGTATCCCAGTCCAGTTGTTGCTTGATTCAGGTGCTACACGATTATTTGTCTCTCTTCCGCTTAGCAAGAGGTTTCCTGAGTCTTCGGGTATTGTAGATTTCCCTCTAGAGGTCAAGATTTAAGACGACTGGTTGGTGCGAACGTCAGAGGTTTTTAGAGATTGTGTTTTGTGGTTTTACGATGAGCGCTACTTGGTAGATTTGGTTCCCATTTTGTTGCTGGAACAAGGTTATCATATGGGTGGATTGGTTGAGCCCCAATGGGGCAGTGATTGACTGTGTTTAGCAATTTGTTCAGATCAGGACCCCAGGTGGGGGAGAGCTGGTGGTTCAGGGCGAGAGGCTACAGCATGGACCAACTTTATGTTCAGCAGTGATGCTTAGGCGCTATCTCCAACAGGGTTACGCGGGGTATGTCTCCTATGTTTTGGATACCCGAGAGGCGATTCATGCGATGGTGAGTGATGTGCCAGTGGTATGAGAGTACGCGGATGTATTTCTAGAGGAGCTGCCTAGGATACCTTCGGAGAGAGAGGTGGAGTTTAGGATCAATCTATTCCCTGGTGCAGCTCTGATAGCCAAGGCACCGTATCGGTTGGATCCTCATGAGATGCACAAGTTGTCTACACAGCTGCATGAGCTGTTAGACAAGGGATTCATCAGACCGAGTTGTTCGCACTGGGGAGCCCCGATACTATTCGTGACAAAGAAGGACAAGTCACATCGGATGTGTATAGATTACCGGGAGCTGAATAAGGTAACGGTGAAGAACCGTTACCCACTCCCGAGGATTGATGACCTCTTTGACCAGCTTCTAGGAGCATATTGGTTCTTCAAGATCGATCTACATTCGGGTTACCATCAGATGAGGGTCCGAGAGGAGGATGTGCAAAAGACTGCTTTTCGAACGCAATATGGTCATTATGAGTTTGTGGTGATGCCTTTTGGGCTCACCAATGCTCCTATCGCGTTCATGGATCTCATGAACCATGTGTGTAGACCGATGCTGGATTGGTCGATGATAGATTTCATTGATGACATCTTGGTCTATCCAAGACTCAGGATCAGCATGAGGAGCACTTGCAAGAGGTATTGGATACTCTTAGGAGGGAGAGCTTGTATGCCAAGTTCTCTAAGTGTGAATTCTGGTTGCGCAAGATGCAATTTGTTGGGCATCTAGTCAACCAGGATGGGAATAATGTCAATCCGGCCAAAGTGGAGACCTCGATGAGGTGGGTAGTCCTGAAGTCTCCATCTGAGATTCAGAGCTTTCTAGGATTGGCAGGGTAGTATAGGAGATTCATTCAGGACTTCTTCAAGATAGTCGTGCTTTTGACCCGATTGACAAGGAAAGTGATAGTCTTTCATTGGGGGTCAGAGCAGTAGGCCACATTTGAGACTCTGAGATAGAGATTGATTATGTGAGGTGCCAATCTTAGCCCTACCAGAGGGCATGGATTATTTTGTGGTATATTGTGATGCATCCATCTCGGGTTTGGGTGCAGTATTAATGCACAGGGGCATGTTTTCGCCCCGGGGTGTCCCGATACTATTCGTAAAAAAGAAGGACGGGTCGCATTGGATGTGTATAGATTACTGGGAGCTGAATAAGGTAACGGTGAAGAACCGTTACCTACTCCCGAGGATTGATAACCTCTTTGACCAGCTTCTGGGAACATCTTTTTTCTCCAAGATCGATCTGCATTCGGGTTACCATCAGATGAGGGTTTGAGAGGAGGATGTGCAGAAGACTGCTTTTCGGACGTGATATGGTCATTATGAGTTTTTGGTGATGCCTTTTTGGCTCACCAATGCTCCTGCCGTGTTGATGGATCTCATGAACCATGTGTGTAGACCGATGTTGGATTGGTCTGTGATAGTTTTCATTGATGACATGTTGGTCTATTCCAAGACTCAGGAGCAACATGATGAGCACTTGCAGGAGGTATTAGATACTCTTAGGAGGGAGAGCTTGTATGCCAAGTTCTCTAAGTGTGAGTTCTGGTTGCGCAAGGTGCAGTTTGTTGGGCACCTTATCAACAAGCACGGGATTTCAGTCGATCCGGCCAAAGTGGAGGCTGTGATGAGGTGGGAGGTCCCGAAGTCTCCTTCTGAGATTTCGAGCTTCTTGGGATTGGCAGGGTACTATCAGAGATTCATTCAGGACTTCTCCAAAATAGTCATGCCTTTGACCCGGTTGATAAGGAAAGTCGTGGTCTTTTGTTGGGAATCAGAGCAGCAGGCTGCATTCGAGACTCTGAGGCAGAGATTGTGTGAGCCAAATCTTAGCCCTACCAGAGGGCATGGATTATTTTGTGGTATATTGTGATGCGACCATCTTGGGTTTGGGTGCAGTATTAATGCACATGAGGCATGTTTTCGCCATTGGGATCCCCGATACTATTTGTGAAAATGAAGGACGGGTCGCATTGGATGTATATAGATTACCGGGAGCTGAATAAGGTAACGGTGAAGAACCGTTACCCACTCCCAAGGATCAATATGCATTTGGGGTACCATCAAATGAGGATCTGAGAGGAAGATGTGCAAAATAATGCTTTTCGGACACGATATGGTCATTATGAGTCTGTGGTGATGCCTTTTGGACTCAGCAATGCTCCTGCTGTGTTCATGGATCTCATGAACCATGTGTGTAGACCGATGTTGAATCAGTCTGTGATAGTTCATTGATGATATCTTGGTCTATCCAAGACTCGGGAGTAGCATGAGGAGCACTTGCAGGAGGTATTGGATACTATTAAGAGGGAGAGGTTGTAGGCCATGTTCTCGAAGTGTGAGTTTTGGTTGTGCGAGGTGCAGTTTCTTGGGCACTTTGTCAACCAGGATGGGATTTCAATCGATCCGGCCAAAGTGAAGGTCGTGATGAGGTGGGAGGTCCCGAAGTCTCCATCTGAGATTCGGAGCTTCCTAGGATTGGCAGGGTACTATCAGAGATTCATTCAGGACTTCTCCAAGATAGTCGTGCCTTTGACCCGGTTGAGAAGGAAAATTGTGGCCTTTCGTTGGGGGTTAGAACAACAAGCTGCATCCGAGACTCTGAGATATAGATTATATGAGGCACCAATCTTAGCCCTACTAGAGGGCATGGATATTTTGTGGTATATTGCAATGCGTCCATCTCGGGTTTGGGTGCGGTATTGATGCATATGGGGCATGTTTTCGCCTACAATTTGTGGCAGCTGAAGCCTCATGAGGCAAACTATGCGACGCATGATTTGGAATTGGGAACAGTTCTTGTCGCCCTCAATATTTGGCATCATCGTTGTACCATTTACACGGACCATAAGAGTTTGAGGTATCTTATGGACCAGCCAAATCTAAACATGAGACGGCGTCGATTGCTAGATGTGGTGAAGGATTATGATTGTGAGATCCTTTACCACTCAGGGAAGATCAATGTTGTGGCCAACATGCTTATCCACAAGGCAGTCCCGATCGGAGATGTTTGCCTAAGGATGACCGTAGTGACTCCACTGTGAGAGCAAATTCGCGAGGCGTAGGTCTAGGGCCTGAAAGAGGAGCATCGGAAGTGTGAGCAGATCATAGGACAGGTGGCCTCGTTTGACTATGACAGTCGCAGATTGTTGACCCTGCAGGGGAGGGTTTGGGTACCATACTGGGGCGGGGTACGATAGATCTTGATGGATGAGGCCCACAAGTCCATGTTCTCTATCCATCCAGGGGTGACGAAGATGTATAGAGATCTTCAACCCGACTACTTGTGGCCCTGCATGAAGCGAGACATCACCTGGTATGTTGAGAGGTGCTTGACCTGCAAAAAGGTCAACGCTGAGCACTAGAGGCCTCACAGAAAGACGCATCCGTTAGACATCCCCATGTGGAAATAGGAAGATATTACTATGGTTTTCATCACAAAGCTTCCCAAGACTGCACGGGGAGTGGATTCGATTTGGGTCATCGTGGATCGGTTGACCAAGAGTGCCAATTTCATACGGATCCATGAGAGCATCTCGACTGAGAAGTTGGCCGATATCTACATCCGAGAGGTAGTAGCTCATCATAGAGTACCAGACTCAGTGATTTTAGACCGATACGTGCGATTTACTTTTAGATTCTGGAAGCAGTTTCACGACGTGTTGGGTACTCGTATGCACTTAAGCACTGCTTTACACCCGCAGATGGATGGTCGGAGTGAGCGTACCATCCAGACTCTAGAGGATAGGCTGGAAAGGTGTGTTTTAGACTTTGGAGGTAGTTGGGATACTTACCATCCTTTGGCTGAGTTTCCCTATAATAACAACTATCATGCGAGTATTGACCGTCCTCCCTTTAAGATGTTGTATGGAAGGAAGTACACGACCTCGATATGCTGGGGTGAGGTTGGCCAGAGGGTAATGGGGAGTATCGAAGTAGTAGTCAAGACTATGGAGAGGATCCAACAGGTGTGGAGCAGGCTTCAGACTACTAAGAGTCGGCAGAAAAGTTATGCCGACAAGCATCGTTTGGACCTGGAATTCCATGTCAAGGATATGGTGCTCCTGAAGGTGTGACCTTGGAAATGTGTCATCCGGTTTAAGAAGGGGGGGCAAGTTGGGCCCCAGATACATTGGACCTTTTAGGGTTGCAGCTCGAGTGGGCAAGGTGGCGTATAGGCTGGACCTGCCAGCTAAACTCAGCGTGATTCACAATACTTTTCACCTATCGCAATTATGGAAGTTCCTAGTGGACGACTCGGCAGTGGTGCCTTTGGATGATATTCAGGTGGATGACAGCCTGAACTACATCGATCGGCCAGTAGCTATCCTTGACAGGGTGAAGTCTAAAATAAGTGGGGGATATTTGTAACAAACGGTTCCTGGTATTTATTTAAATTCAAGGAATTTTGTAATTTACTCTGGGACTCGGCGAGTTGGAGGCCCAACTCGTCAAGTAGACTTGACTTTTGATCAGGGGTTTATGTTACCAACTCGACGAGTCAGGAGACCGACTCAGCGAGTAGGACTGTTTGGATTAACCCTTATATTTGGGTTTCCATCCTATTTAAACACCTTATAACACCCCATCCCAGTCCCCAACATCCCTCCTATTCGAGAGAACACCATAACTTGAAACCCTAGCCATTTATTGAGTGTTCTTGAGCTTTTTGGTGCCATTTTTGCTTGGTTGAAGTTTGAAGAGGAGAAGCAAGCTTGTGAGATCAAGGGGAAGTAAGAAGATCCAGAGTTTTGGGCATATTTCCAGCGTATTTGAGGTATAAAGCTGAAACCTTGGCTATTCATTGCTTAGATCTTGATTTTGGTCTAATTTCTACATTTTTCTAAGCATTAGTGAAGTTATATTTGGGATTGGTTGTAGAAGTGAGTTTGTGCTTCAAATCTGGAACCATTGAGGGTTCCCATGGCATAAAGGTGCAAACTTTATGGCCATGGGAGACTCATGCATCTTTTAGACCTCTTTTATGGCTATTTGAGCCAAAGGCCCCATGCATGCACATCAAGCTTGTAGATTTACGTATAAAATGGACCCTAGAGGGCCATATCGATGGTTTTGATGTGTTACAACCCATTATAATCGATTGTATAGTTTTAGACAAAGAGGGATTCAGTGAGTCGTTCATGGAACTCGGAGAGTCGGGGTGTGTTTTCCACCAAATCCTTTCTTTTTATGGACCAGATGCTAAGATCGAAGGTTCCCCAGTTGTTTAGGTTCTCTAGGGACCTGGAAGTCATAGAACTCGGTGAGCAGATGAACAGACTCGATGAGTTCAAGGCAATATCCCAACGACATTAATACAGACTCAGCGAGTTCAAGGGGAACTCGACGAGTCATAGACTGGACATCTTCTTATGGATGAAGATGAACTCAATGAGTTCAAGGATAAACTTGGTGAGTCGGTTGAAGATAGTCTGATGTGTTGTTGAAGGTGAACTCATCGAGCTCTTGCTAGACTCGACGAGTAGGGATGAAATTATGTCATTTTTTGGATATGGGGACACGGCGAGTTGGTGTACCAACTTGGCGAGTCGAGTCAACCAGATGTTGACTTTGACCAAAGTTGACTTTGACGTAGGTTTTGACTTGGATTTGAGTGAATCTTGTAACGGTTACGAGTATGAATTGATAACTTAGAAAAGTCATCGTGTAGGGATTGAGGAGTCAAGGAGAGTTGATTTTCACAACGAGGACAGTGCAGACACTACACTACGTTGATGTGAGTTACCCTTTAGTAGAAGTGGGTCTAAGGCACCAAGGCCTGACACGGGTAGGTCAGCACCCCAGAATGGCTTGACCTGGGTAGGTCAGCACCCCACAATGGCATGACATGGGTAGGTCAGGCACCCCAGAATTGCCCCGACAGTATGTATGTTTGTATGGTATGTGGTATGATGTGAGAACTCACTAAGCTTCATGCTTACAGTTTTTAGTTTTGATTTTAGGTACCTCTTCAGTTAAGGGGAAGGATCCGACAGGGTAGCATCGCATCACACATACATTATTTCCGCTTTGAGAACCCTTGGATTGTACTCTAACATTTTACTATTTGATGATATGGTTTTTGAGACTTGTTATTTGTGACTTGATGTTTGAAATGATAACAATGATGTTATCCATAAACTCTTTTCATAAGTAATATAATTAAGAAAAAAAATTTGGGTCTCAATTTTGGGATGTTACATAGAGTCACGAATTTGATGACTTTGCATGCATCCAAAAGTCCTAATATAAAGAAATAGCAATCAACTTCCATAAAGATGGCCACAACTCTTGCATGATCCCATTAGGACCTTAAAGATGTCAACTTTCATGCCTAAGGGACTCAAATAGCTTCATGGGTGGCAACCCTAAGTCCAGAAACAGATTTTCACCCTAAAAATCCATTCTTGAAACCAAAAAGCGACAAAATCCAAGAGAACTTAGATCTATGATGTAAGAGCACCAAGATGAAAACTTTATACCTTCAATAGGCTATAAATGAAGTAAAACCTCTGTATCTACAAGCTCTCTTTAATCTCTTGCTTCTTTTGAAAACACGTTCTTCTTCAAATCACCCAAATAACACCAAAATGCTCAAGGTAAGCTTAAAATGCAAGCAAGAGGCTTAGGGTTTCGTTCTTCGGGTTAGATAGGATGGAGGCTGAAGGAAAATGAGGGTTGGAGGTGAGTTAAGGCTTTTAAATAGGGTCCAAGACCCAAAAATTAGGGTTTAGTCTGCCCAGACGAACACATCGCCTTCCCTTGGGGAACGCAGGATGTTCCCATGTGCATCCGTGCCCAAAACACCCAAGTACGACATGCTTACATATCTTGTATGCCCTGTGTACCCGGTTTGTCCTAAACCCTTCTAACTTCAAATGATCATAACTTCGTTATAATTTCGATTTTGACATTCTTTATATCCATGGAAAGCTAACGAGAATCCTTAAGAATCTATCAACTTTATTTAGCCTAAAAGCCAACCGAACTTAAATCTAAAATCCATAAATGGCCCGAACCAATGCCTTTATTGATACCTTTCGGCCTTAAAACACAAACCGAATAATTGGATCATTCAAACTACAACATCCACCTCGAAATGATCCCAAACTCAACTCTTCAATGGTTCTAACTCAAATAATACCCACCCCTTGATCACCACCCCTAAACGGAAACGATTCAAAATGGGGCGTTGCGCCACCACCAACAAAAATTGGAAAATAATTACATTTATCGCTAAAATACTTGAGAGTAACTAAGTCGACATGAAGGACTATTTTTGCCACAGTATCCATTTACCTATTTGGATTTCTCGGGTCTTGGCGGTTCATGATGCTAAAAGCTTGCGGAAGTGAGGTGTTACGATTGGTTTGGGCTAGAAAATTGTATCATTGCCAAGTATTGGATTGACAAGCCATGTAAGCTTACTACTAATAGGCTGATATAAGATGTTGCTAGAGCGAAAAGGAAGTAAAAAGACTAGAAAAAGGAGCTGGAATACAAAAACAAGAAACAATGATGATTTTTGTCATTACACTCTATGTACCTAGCCTGATGAAAATGTGTTTCTAATACATTATCCCATGCTTAATTCTAAGTATGCTTTCCATACTAAGTCGACATAAAATCATTTTTATATCCTTTTATAGTTATCCTAAGAGGAGGTGACGACTTCTAACCACCCTTAGTTGACAAGTAACACATATTCAGCTGTTTGGAGAGTCTATAGGGTGGCTAAAAGGTTGTTAAGCTAATAGGAGTGAAGATATGAAGGATTAGAGGACAGATTCATGCCGCAAATCATTTGGTTTGTTGTTCCAACAATGATTATCATTCCAATGTGATCATATATTTTTTTACTTTCTTATTTAGGGATTCAAAACCCTTTTTCTTTGTGGTAGATTAGATGAATCTTTGAATTTGTGGATTCTTTGCATTTTGGGTTATTCTTTCTTATTCAATTTATTATGTTCGCTTGATAAATATCCTTATGTGTTAAAGTTACATTCTTATTTGTTTATTGTTGTGCATTGTTAGGTTAGATTAACAATATACGCTTATGTGCTTGAACCATATGAGTTTATGAATTATAAATTTGTATGAATAATGTTTGATCAAAACCCAAATTTAAATGTGTAAGTATGCATGTAAGGACCATTCATATGGAATTAGCTTCATAATCTTTGATGTTAATAATTCAAGTCTCTCATAATACGAATTGAATGCTGATTTTTAGGATAATTAGTGTACTTGATCAGTGCTAATGAATGTCTTAAAGATCAAAGGGTTAGTTATCTAGAACAAAAAACTAGTCATATTAGGAATTGGTGAAAGTCTTGAGATGTAAATTTTGACTAAACCAAAGTACCTAAAGAGATTTGTCTTCAGTCAGGTTATCGTGATTTACTATTTAGCTATTTATTTGACTAATATTTAATCCCAAATCCCTCTTTGATTTTTTTTGTGTGTTTAGTCTAACATATAACTCATATCCCAAAACATAGGAAAATGAGTTTTATGACAGATAGTACTAGAAATGATAGTGTATTTCGGGGTCAATCCGATTATATCATATATTAAAAGATATATATATATATTTTTGGAACAAAGGCTCCAATGTTTGCAAGAAAATCTAGGATAGCTTGTATGTGGTTACATTACACAATAATTATCGAGTTGCCTATGACAATGTTGTGAAGTTCATTCTCCAGTTTCAGGTTTTAACTTTTATTTATCTAAATTAAACTTTTAATTTAATTAAATTTAAACTAATTATAATTTAATATTTATCCTCTAAATAAATTTTAATTAAATTAATTTAAATCATTAAGGGATTAAATAATTATTTTCTATTAAACAATTTATAAAATAATTCAAATTCAATCCTAATCCAAAACCATGTTAATTTTCAAAATTAGGGTTTGGGGTTATCCAATTTTAATTATTTAAATTTTAAAGCTTTTAAAACAATAATTAAGGAAACTTGAAACCCTAAGGAACCCTTGTATTTTTCGAAAATAAGGGGTGGAGGGTAGGGTTTCAAGAAACCCTAGCCAACTCTAAATTTCAAGGCTAAAGGTTTTAATTTCTATAAACCCTATATTTGATCCGTTCAGTATTATGAGCAACCAATAGAGAACAATCTAGGCTCTGATACTGCTGATGGGTATTATTGGTTATAAATCTACACACGAGGCGAAAAATTACTTAATTCCTAAGTTTACATGCAACCTCTTTGGATCTATGTTTTCTCTATTGACAACAATAAATTGTGACATCAAGAACCCTAATGGTAACTATAATTAGAATATACATAGGATTAGGGTTACATACATTTTGATTATTATAGTAAATAACCAAACAAAATTCCCTCTTGAAAACCATGGAAAGCAAGCACCAAAACTTTAGTGCCTCTAATGGTTTGTACCCAAAACCCTAGAAACCCTAGAAGGATAAGGAGAAAGAGGAGAGATGTAGAAATTTCAATCCGATACTTCTTAGGAATGTCGTTAATGAAAATAATGAGCTAAAGGGTCCTATTATAGTTTATGTAAATTGTAGAAACACTAGATTTTAATTAATTAAATAATAGATTTAATCCCAGTTCAAATCCTTTCCTTATCTACATCCAGGAGGCTACCAGAAACCCTAAAAGAGCCTCCAAAACCATCCACCCTTTGATGGTTCTAAAATTGTCTTCTTCTATTCAACTATCGAATAATTACAATTAATCCCTTCCACCTTTAATTAATTGTAATTAATCGCAGATTAATCATGATTAATAATTAATTAATTCTAGTTGATTTATTATTAAATTATTAACCATATAAATTAAAAAAATAGTTATTTAACTATTGATCTTATGTTAATTTATTAATCACATAAAAACTAATTGATTAATTATCTATTTCCAATTTATTTATTAATCACATAATATGTTAACAAATTTAGTTACACAAATTTGGTTATGAGCACATAATCCATAATCCAACAATTTCTCTCGGGTTTGTTTGGTTTACAACACAAAGCAGTAGCACCTCAACGCAACCTCACTATATAGATATATGTAATAGATAAACAATGACCAACAAGTATAGGTAACCATACAAATCTACCAATCTAATAGAATACTACAGCATAGAAACATCCTATACACAAGGATACATAACACAATCTAGTAGGTCGACATTAGTGCCTTCGACTCATGAGTATAGTGAGAAAAACTCACCTCAAAGTCTAGAAGATAGCCAAACCGATCAATCCAAATACCCTCTCTATAAGTCACCTATTCAAAAAACAGGGACCAAGTCTCATTCCACATCTCAAAATACCCCATTTGACATAAAGTCAAACTTAGTCAAAGACAACGGTCAACATTAAAAAAACTAACGATCAACTTCTAGCTGACCTACGCTCGGCGTCAGGTGTAGAGCCTAGGGTGGCAAAGATGGGGAAAATCAGGGCTACACCAAGCGTCAAGAATTTTACGTAGTGCATAGACACCTGATGACCTAACTTCATTATTAATTCATGAAAACAGAAGATCAACACTCCATACTTTAAGATCTATACCAAATGGATATCTTAATGGATACAAATTCTGACTTTAGCCATTTGCATTCATACCAAGAGCACTAATTCAAACCGTAGGTACAAAAAGCCTTCTATTATTGCTCAATAGCTGATGCATGGATGGATGAGAGTGACCGAGCTCACATTTTTATGACTTAAAAACCCTAAGAATGTCTAGGAAAGATATACACATAATCCGGAGTAGCTCATACTCATAAGAACGAAGGTTCTGGGCACCAAAGCATGGAACTCTTAAGCATAACTAGATCTAACATAATACAACATCAAGGTGGAAACTTATACCTTCTGGAAATGGATGAGTGGATGAAACTTTTGGATCTCCACTGATTTGAGCACCTAAGTGATTTCATAATTCTCCTAGTTCTTCAAAGGTGAACATAAAACACTACAAAGGCTCAAAACTCACATATAGGGATTTAATTTTATAAGGAGGTCATTTGGGAGGATGGAGGGTAAGAATGGAATGGGACTCACAGGGTTTGAGCCTTGAAATATGGCCCAAACCCAAATATTAGGTTTTTAGTTCTAGGATCCTACGCCATGTGTACCTTGATCTATGTCTTGCATAGATCATTTAAATCCCTATTCCAAACATCCTCCTACACCCAACATAGGAGACTATCCTATGCTTAGCGTAGGGTAGAGTTTCTTGAAACTTTGCTTTTTATAATAAGTAAAAATAATACCTAAAAGATCAGGTGTTAAATTTCTCCCCCACTTGAACTAGATTTGGTCCTCGAATTCCTCAGCTTACAATAATTCTAGATAGTGCTCGTGCATCTCTATCTCAGGTTCCTAGATCCACTCGGAACCCTTCCTATGCTACCATTGTACTCTCACTAACGGTACCACCTTGTTACATAATGCTTTTTTTTCCTATACAAAATCGCAACTAGCCTCTCCACATAGTTCAGGAGTTCATCGACCTGAATGTCATCTAGCGGAACCACCACCAAATCATCAATCACACACTTCTAATGTAGAGAAACATGGAAGGTGTTGTGAATCTGACTATTTTCCTCAGTTAGATCCAATCGGTAGGCCACCTTGCCCACCCTGGCGACTACACATAACGCTCCAATAAACCGGGGGCCTAATATTCCCCTCTTCCTAAAGTGTATCACACCCTTCCAAGGGAATACATTCAGGAAAACCATGTCCCCAACCTGGAACTCCAGCTCGGATCATCGTTAATCAGCATAAATATTATGTCGGCTCTGAGTTGTATGTAACCTGTGTCTTATATGCAGGATCAACTCTATCATCTGGAGGGACACTTCAATCATCCCCATGGCACTGTGGTCGACCTCTCACCAAAAGACAAAAGTATGACACTTCCTCCCATACATCAGCTCGTACGACGGTGCACCAATATAATTCTGATAGTTGTTATAAGAAAACTCAGCTAGAAGAAGGTAGGAGTCCTAACTCCCACCAAAATCGATAACACAAGCCCTCAACATATCCTTAAGCGTCTGAATGGTCATTTCGCCCTGACCATCATTATGTGGCTGATCATAAGTGCTGAAATGTAGTCTTGTACCCAACCCCTCATGAAATCTCTGCTAAAATCGAGGAGTAAATAATACATCATGATCAGATACTATAAAAACCAGTACACCATGATGAGCGAAAATCTTACACGCATACACGTCGGCCAATTTATCGACCGAAGAACTCTCCCAAATAGCAAGTAAATGGGAACTCTTGGATGGAAGATCGATAATGACCTAAATAACACTGAATCATGTGGTTGTCCTCGGCGGCTTGGTAATGAAATCCACGGGGTGATCTACTCCCATTTCCACATGGGAATCTCCAAGGGCATCATCTTACCATGCGGCCTTTGGTGCTCTGCCTTGACCATCTAACAGGTCAGTAATATCTCTACATACCATGATATCTCCTGCTTCATGCATGGACAACAATACCTAAGTTCTAAGTCTCGATACATCTTTATGGCTCCAAGGTGGATCCAGAAACTAGACTTGTGCGCCTCCTCCATCATTCTCTAACGGACCCTGCCATATATTGGGACCCATACCCGACCATTAGGTTAAAAGATCGTTTGTATCGGTGGCAAACCTATCAAATGGACATATGATCTTCTCCTTCTTCGAATTCTCCGTCATGATTCCCTCCACCGAATCTCCCTGATCAAATCCAAAAGTGGTGAGTCAATGGTCATTCTAAAACAGAGTCCTTGAAGGGAACTACCAACCACCTTGTGAATCAAGGCACCGAAGACCATATTAGCCTACCCTCGATGATAGAGAATCTAACAATCATAATCCTTGACCACGTCAAACCGCATGTGTTGCCTCATATTCAGATTAAGTTGATCTGTAAGAGATCTCAAATTCTTGTGATCTGTGTAGATGGTATACCCAACCCCGTAGAGATAATCTCACCAAATCTTGAGGGAAATCACAACTGCCCTCAACTCCAAGTCATATGTCAGGTATCTAACCTCATGATTCCTCAACTACCTGGATGCATACATAATGACCATGACTCGCTGCATAAGTTCTTCCCCCAATCCCGTGATCAACGGATCACAATATACCACAAAATCCTCAACATGTTGAGTCATGTTTTGTTGTGACATGTCGAATCTGTAGTAAAATCGTTATCTAGTAGTCTGTAAACAATGAATGGTCAAATGTACTAATGATGTAATGTATTTACTAGGCATTTTACGATTAGCAATGTAATCTCGAGTCCTAGTATTTTTTGGTTCTATGAGTACCCTATAAATAGGGTAGGTACTTAGAGGATATAGTAACTTTTGTAATAGCATTTTTCACTCTTGTACTCAAACTCATTGTAGTCATTCTGGATTATATGTGCTGAAACCAGATCTTATTTAGATCGTCGTGTTGTTACTATGTTTTTCTAATTGACTGATTAAAACACATTTCTAGAAAACTTATCAATTAGTATCATAGTAGAAATCATTACTTCGATTGAATAATCCTTTCACATTTTTCATCTTATTGAGTCGATCTTTCTGATTTAATATTTCTTCAAGATAGAATGTAATTCTTAATTTAACCAATTGTGATTAATCGATTATGCATCAGTTTTTTGTTAGTAAATCTAGCAACTAATTCATTTATCTTCAACACTTTCCTCTTTACAATCAATCTGATGGAAAATCTTAATGTTAACACTATAATGAACTTCATGAACTTTATTGGATATGCAACTAAGGTTCCAATGTTGATTCCTGAGTACTACAATTAATGAACCGTTCATATGGAAGACTATCTGAAAGGTATTGATGAGGATCTCTAGAGATCTATCGAAACTAGACCTTACCATGCTAATTTGGTTCAAGCTGTTAGTAACGCTGGAGCGGCTAAATATATTATGGCACAAGGAAAGAAGAAGAAATCAAACGACAAAAGATTTCTCCGTGAACTAAGAAGAGCTCTTCCACATGTTTTTTACAGTTATGTGCTAGGTTGTAAGACTGTGAAGGAGATCTAGGATACCCTGAAGGAGAAGTATCAAGGAAATGAAAGAACTAAGAAGAGATTTGTCGCATAATGTCTCTCATAATTGGCGAATTGTAAGCAAAAAGAAAATGAGACTATTGAGGCATATTATGATAGGTTGAATGAGCTAATGTTCAATGGAAAAATAGGGTGAAAGAGTTCTACAAGAAACTGATAAATGGGTATTTCAAGAATTGTTTAGAGAAGATGGCAATTACGAACACTGTTGCAGGTGAGAAAGGAGTTACAAAAGTAGAAAATAATGAATAAGAGAATAAGGTTGAGAAGAAATTGAAGGGTGGTTCGTGGTACAAATATAACTACCGCAATGGTTACAATCATCTTGCAAAAGATCGCATGTTGAGGAAAAGAAAGAGAAGGTTAAAGATGAGGCTTCTTACTCAATGAAACTGGAAGAACTCTGCACAAAGTCTACGGATATTTCTTTGATGGTGAAGCGAGTTGATAACAGTGACAGAACGTATCAAATTTGGTCTTCTGGCTTGGATGAAGAGGAGATGCGTCATCCTACACATGTAGTCTTATTTACTAAACTTGAGGAAGATCAATCTTAAAGTAGGAGCTTGTTTGTGGAGATGAGGAAGAGAATGATAGCAAAGTTATGAATATTGAGAAGGGAGAATAAAGTGATTAAGATAATGAGAAGCTAACTGGAAGATGCTTCGTTACCATTGACCTAAAGTCACCAATGATTGCAAGGGTACATGATCTTCTTGTTTCTCTTAATGTTCCTTTATATTCTTACCATGCTGTTTTATATGAATTTGATGAAACCTGTTCTTATCTAAATGATATGTTGATCTTTATGGGTAGTGATGTTGAGAAATCTAAGACCATACTATATAAAGCTCGAAATAAGTTAGAGGATAAGAACAGTAAGATACAAGGCTTAGAACCAAAAATTATGAATAGTATATGTGATAGGGATTCACTTCGTCTAGATAAATTTATGTTAGTAAAACAAAGAAACATCTATTGTAATACAACCAAACATCTATACAGAAACTTGCTGACCTATATCATTCATCTGAAATCTTTAAAGGGGAACATAGGAAGCTACTTACATTCATTACTTTCAAAAGAGAACTAGTTGATGATACTAACTTTGATTGTGAAATTAAAGTAGTTGAGTATGATAGTATTCCAAATAGTTCATATGCATATGGTATTGTGAATACTAATGAATATTTGAATGCTGATGAACTTGTTTATATTGTGAATGAGACTTTGACCAAAAACGAATAATTCAAAATTTTGAACAACAATGAGAATTCGACTCAAAGTACTCAACAAAATTTTCTAATATCAAAGAAGATTCAGACAATATCTATGAAGTTGAGGAAGAAGAATGTGTTGTCTGCTCAAATTTGTCAGTCCTTAGTTTCACCTCGTTAGTTAAAGTGAAAGAGAATGGTGATTCAACAATGAAGCTAAATAATGATTTCTCTTCGACAACTAAAGTTGATGGTTCTCAAGAATCAGTTATTGTCAAGGAAGATTCTGAGGAATACACAAAAGCTTTCAAAGAAAAAGAAAAATAATTTCTTGAAACCAATTCAGTTCTTTATCCAACTTGTATTAAATGTCTTCTTAACCAAGTGTTTGTTGTGACTCATAATGGGGAAACTATTGATCCAAAAATAAATGAGTTGTTAAAAGAAGATAACTCAAAAGTGACTGATGAGGGATTTTAACGTCAATAGAGTTAAAAATCATTTTCCAAAGAAAACAAACAGAACACAAATAAAGTTTGGGTTGTAAAGATTGTTAAGCTTGATGTCGAAGGTAAAACTAAGAAGGCTTGTGACAAGTCTATTTTTAATGATTCCAAAAATCAAAAGGAAAAGACTCAAAATCATGACAAAGAACTCGAGAAATCTGATGTGAAAAATAACATTTCTAAAAGGAGAGTACAAAATAAGGCTTATTTGAAGAAACAAAAAGATTCTCAAAAGGCAAAGACATTGAAGCAAAAGTCATTACAAAATTCTGAAAGAAAAAAAAAATTCTCAAACATCAAAAACTCATACTTCAAAAGAATCTTCAAAATCTATTCCCGAAGTTAACAAAAATATTGAGAATATATCTCAAAATGATTTTTCACAGAAGACGAATGGTTTTACAAACGAAAAATGAAACCACAAAATCATTTTTAGAAAAATGTGCAAAGGAGTTTTTCCCAAAATCAAAGAAATTTTAGAAAGAATCTCGTTCTAGGTATCAAACTCGATATCAAAATTTTTTTTTCAACAACAACCACAATTTCTTTTCTCAAATGGATTTTGCTAAAATGACAAACATTGTGAAGAAAAATGTACTATTTAAACCTGATGATCCACATTTTCCAAATCCTGATTCATAGCACAAATCGAATGTTTCATTTGTTAAAGGAAGAAATGAAATGAAAACTTTTAATCATTGGTTTGAATGAAAAGGAAGGTAATATCAATTGAAAAAGTATTCTCAAGAACATGTCCAACATGATTATGAGAATTACTTGAATGTTTTGATGAGTGGAAGCACTTTGCCTCAAGAATCAGTGTTGAAAGTGTCAAAATGGCAAGAAGTTAAAGCTAATAAAGTTTATGTATCTCAAAGTAAGGTTGAAAAAGGAAAAATAAAAGTTGACACTTCACCATTTAATGATTACATATCTATACCTAAAACTGACAAAATTGACTTAATCAACAAAATTAAAACAAAAGTTCGTAGTTGGATCTTTAGTTCTGCATTGCACACTACTTTTCATGCTAATGCCTAAGGACCCAAAAATTCTTGGTGACCTAAATCTCTCTGAATGATAGCTGGTACTATATGACGAACATTATGATGAAAATTGGTATATTGATAGTGGATGCTCACGCCACATGACTGGTCGTAAGAAGAATCTGAGGGATTTTAGGAAACTTGAGAATGTTGGAGTGGTAAAATTCGGGAACAATCATAAGTGTAAATTGAAGGGATACAGAAAAGTTCAAAATGGGTAATTTTTTGTAAACATGGTCGCTTATGTCGAAGGTTTGAAGCATAACCTAATAAGTGTCTCACAACTAGTTGTTTGAACTGGGAATTAAGTTCTTTTTTATGTTGAAGGATTGTAATATAAAAAAAAGAAAAGAAAGGAGGTCTTATTGAAGTCGAAGAGGAAGGGTGATATGTTCACTTTGGACATAAAACCTATAGTGGGCATTCCCTCAGTATGTCAACTATCAAAGGCTACATCAGACCTTAGCTGGCTTTGGTATCAAATACTTTCTCATCAACTTCAAAACTTTAAATCAAGTTGTTTTAAATAATCTTTTTCATGCTTTAACTATTTTGATAATTGTAAACAATTCGTTATGTGTAGCATGTGAACAAGGTAAACAACATCGTCAAAGTTATGGAATCATAATTGATTCATAGGTTGTCGAACCGTTGGAACTTTTACACATTGATTTGTGTGGTCCTTCGATTGTTTAGTGACTCAATCAGAAGAAATATATACTTGTTATTTTTGATGATTTTTCATGATTTACTTGGGTTTTCTTTCTTAGATAGAAATCGGAAACAAATCAAGTGATGATTGATTTTATCAAAAAAATATAGAATTAAGTTTGAAGAAGAAAGTTCACAAGATCAAGAGCAATGATGGGAATGAGTTTAAGAATCAAATTCTAGATTCGTTTTTGGCGAATTTTGGAATTTCTCATAACTTTTTGTCTCCCTAAACACCACAACAAAATGGTGTTGTCAAAAGGAGGAATCGCTCATTATGCGAAGCGGCTATGACAATGCTCACATATGCAAATTTACGTAAATATATTTAGGCAGGAGTTTTGACAAATTGCTTTACACAAAATTGTTCACTTATTCATCGGTGTTTTAACCTCACACTTTATGAAATCATTAACAAAAGGAAACCTAATGTGAAATTTGTCCATGTTTTTGGTTGCTGATGTTTCATAATGAATCTCAAAGATAATCTTTCCAAATTTCAAATGAAATCTATGAAGGAATTATCTTGGGATATTCGCATAACTCTGATGCATATAGGGTGTTGAACAAGCGAACATGAAAAATTGAAGAAACATTAAATCTCACATTTGACGATTACTATGTGAAGAGTGTTGAAAAAGAATTTTCAAAGAATCCCCTTCTATCTGATACAAATAATGAATCTTAGCAAATGCTTACTTTCGATGTTGATTTTGATTTAATCTTTGGTATACCTGACCGGGCTATTGATGCTAAGGTAAATATTGAACATAATCAAATACCGGAAGTATCAAAGCAATCAGAGGATTTTGTAGTAATTGATGAGAAAAATGATGAACATTCGTCATCGATTCAAGAAGTAAATGTCGAGAAGGATTAGACTATGAGTCCTACTAGTGTCGAGGGGGAGTACTCGACATCTCCAAATCGTATAGAGGGACTACATTTATCTTCTCCTACTCGAGTCGAGGAGGAGCTGAGATCCTCGCAAGCTAGTGTTAAGGGGGAGAAACAAACAATGACTCCTTTGGTTAAGGGGGATGCAAGTGGAACAAATCATGATGCTGATAACAATGCTCAAGGTAATGAATATCATGATGTTAATGATAATATTTCCATTGCAGATGAAATGTGTGAAGCTGAAGACACGTTTGATGATGTACCTTTGGACTTTAATCTGTCATTTCTTCCAATGGAGAAAGAGACTCGTGATCATCCTAAAGAAGAAATTCTTTGTGATCCTAGTTCAGGTGTTTTAACATGAACACAAGTTCGAGCTAGGAATGAGTTTATTAATGTTCATTAAGAATACTACATGTTCAATGTTTTTATTTCAAAAATCAAACCGAAAACAATCAAGAATGCTTTATAACATCCCGATTAGTTTGTTGCAATCTAACTGGAGTTGGCTGAATTCGAAAGAAACAAAGTTTCGATGCTTATTCCAAAACCTAAATATGTTTCAATTGTTGTTTTAAAATGGGTTTTTAAAATAAAATTGACAAATAGGGTAATGTGGTTTGTACTAAAGCTAGATTACTTGTAAAATGATATTCGCAACAATAAGGAATTAATTACAAAGAAACCTATGCCCTGGTCGCAAGACTCGAGGCTGTATAATTTTTTCTTGCTTATGAGGCTCATAAGAATTTTGACGTCTATCAAATGGATGTAAACTGTACATTTCTCCATGGTGTACTTGAAGAGACGGTCTATGTTGAGCATCTACTTGGATTCATAAACAATAATTTTAAGATCATTGTTATATCCTTGAGAAAGTAGTTTATGGGTTAAAACAAGAACCTCGTGCTTGGTATGCTACACTGACCAACTTTTTGAAAATCGTTAAATTTAAGCATGGATCAGTTGACCCCACTCTATTTTGTAAGAAATTGGGAATGATCTAATGATTGTTCAAAAAAAATTTGGTCACATAATATTTGATTCTGCATACCCTTCTTTGTCAAAGGATTTTGAGGAGCTTATAAAGATTTAATTCGAAATGAGCATGATGGGTAAGATCAATCATTTCTTGGGATTAAATATTCGTCAAAGCAGAGAAGGAATCTTTACAAATCAAGAAATCAGTTCTCCTAACCTACTTGAATGGTTTAGAATGACAAATTTCTCAAACACGAACATACCCATGGCAATCGACCCTCGTTTAAGTTATTCATTGGATAAGGCAGTTGTTGTTCTAAAAACATATTGTAGCATGATGGGTTCACTATTGTATTTAACTCGAAGTTGACATGATATTATGTTTTCATTGTGTAATTGTGCAAGGTACCAAACGAATCCCAGGGAACCTCATATCACAGCCATTAAGAATCTTTTTTAGATATCTTCAACGAACTCCAACTCTTGGATTATGGTATCTAGCGAACACAAGATTCTTTTTTCAATCGTATTTTGATTTTGATCTAGGAGGTTATCAATTTGATTAAAAAATCACTATAGGAGGATGTCAATTCTTAGATGGGAAGCTTGTGAGTTAGTAGTCGTAAAAGCATACATGTGTATCGATTTCAATAGTAGATGTTGAATATATTTTTTTTTGCTGCCTATATCTCGCAAGTGATTTGGATTTAAAACCAATTGTGTGACTATGAGATAAATATGAAGAAGATAGCTTTGTTTTGTGATTCTCAAAGTGCAATTCACTTAAGACATAATTCTATTCAACATTCCAAAAAGAAACATATTTCACTTTGATATCATTTTATCAAAGATCGTGTTGAGGATGGCAATATAAAAGTCCATTTTATGAAAATGATGGATAAATTGGCTTGTATTTTTAGAAAACCTATTGACGAAAAGCCAGAATTGATCAGTGCTTGTTATGTTCCAAACTTTGACTAATCTTTGTTGTTCTTGATTTAGGAAATTTTGATGAAAATTCTTTATCGATATGTTATCATTCAGATATTACTATCACATTCAGCGATTCAATAGCGTTCATTTTTTACATTTGCTCTGATTCATTTAGTGGGTGTTGCCAAATAAAGATTACGATAGCGACTGGGGAGTTGTGACTGCTCGTAGGACATTTGTGAGTCGAATATAATAGTGAATAGTGTGTGTTGATGCTACTCATAAGGCTTTTATGAGTGGAAGGCTATTCGTTACCAACTTACGATTGGTTGTGTAAGATCACACCTTATTATCTGATGAGTCAAACACTCCACATGCCATCTGTCAACGTCAACATCTACAACATCGGCATCGCCAAATTATCAGCATTAGTGTATAGCGTAGTTATTCTATGTAATCATTTGTATATTAGGTAAGCATGTAGATAAGTATAGAATAGATCACAAATTTGGAATATTTGTGATAAGATCGGTTCTTAGTATAGATTAGATTTAATCCTTTCAATCAAGGGATATACTTTTATAGATTAGTATATATACAACATTAGGGTAAACCCTAATGTTGTGAACACGGATTAGTGTCGTAATCATCTTTATGACAACCCGTGCGCTTGGTGAAGACAAAACCCTTTCTTGGTGAAAGATACTTTCGAGAATTCCGTATTTTATTTACTTTCAATTCTTTATTTTTCATGGATTAGTTTACGTTTGTTCTTAATACTTGAAATATATCCGATCAATACCAACCTAAAATTGGTATCAGAGTAGGTTTAACCTATTTAACTCCAAAATCAATACTCTGCAACAGGATCCCTTCATTTGATGAGCACAACTTCTCTACATGGAAATCAAAGGCCATGGAAGCTCTCAAGTTCATGGACTTTGATATGCTCAACATTGTTAACAAAGGTCATATCGATGTTATGCATCAATCATCTAATAATGAGGCATCTAGTAGTAAGCTAAAAGAAAAATGTGTTTGGTTATAACAAGGAAGAGAAAAGGGTGTTGACTCTTGGTATAAAGGAGAGAATTGCTATTGAAAACCCACTCCCTTTCATTGTCTGTCATTTGGTTCAAAACTGTTCAACCATTCAATAGATGCTAATTACACTATCATCTTATTTTGAAAAAGAAAACTCCTCAGATGATGAAGGTAAGTGTCTCATGGCTAAGATTGTTGAATCTTACGCTGACATTTCACATGATAGCATTGGGATCCTTGACGCTGATCCTCCTCATGCTGCTAAAGATCTCATGTCAGAACGGGACAAAACCTCGACGTATCAGGTAAAGAATATTGATAAATTCTCTTCTGTTAAACATATAGAAAAGGATGACACCATCGATCTCTTACTTTTTGGTTTATTGGTCTCAAATAAAGAAAAATTTGCTCTTAGTCTTGAATTAAGTAAACTCAAAGAAAAACTCTCG
Source organism: Lactuca saligna (assembly GCF_052625555.1). Taxonomy (NCBI): domain Eukaryota; kingdom Viridiplantae; phylum Streptophyta; class Magnoliopsida; order Asterales; family Asteraceae; genus Lactuca; species Lactuca saligna. The sequence goes on along the minus strand of NC_136424.1, from coordinate 147,071,771 downwards.
TTTCTAGAAAAAAAAAACTCTATTTACATTAAAAAGGGAAAACACGTGTATGTCACTGACCAATAATTTTCTTCACACTGAAAACAAAAAGTTGTTGATCATACTAAATGCATTCAACTTATTTTGAAAAATTGGGCATCTTCTCACTTTAATGTCACAAAAATTATTAATGTTCAATTTTCATATTAGTGTAAGAAAATTCTTGGAGATGAAATAGAAGGTGCTTTTTCCTTAACCAAATTTGTTTAGAGTAAACAAACCTTCTATAAAGCTGATTGTTTGAAAGAATATTTTAAGAGTAGATTTATGAGTTCTTATTTTATAAATCAAACTATAATTGATATTCACTGCTCTACTAATTCTAATCACATTACTAAATGTGTTTCTAAATTATCTGCTCTTGATCCTTCTCACCAACCTTCTCATTGGGGTATGTTCTTCCCTCCACTAAGATTTTATTAAAATTTTCCTATATGTATTCATGAAGTTCATTCTGTGAACGAAACTCTTAGCATGTTTCCTCAGTGCCCAGTTAGCAATTGCGAACCTGAAGATCAATCAAAGTCTTTTATTTCTGATGACTCTTCAATACATCATAATCCTCGTGACAAGGTTGTATCTGAGCCTACCATCGATGACATTCCTTGTTCCAGAATTAAATCAAGAACTCTTAACTCAAATAATCAAAGTTCTTTGAATTCTCCAGTTAAAAAGAAATTAAAATCTTATGTTAAGGGAAAGAATCCTAGTATCAAGTCTGTTATCGATGTGGTGATGCCTCTCATGAATTCAGCGGGTGCACTTTTGAAAAGAACGTTGTTTATGTTGACAACATCTTAACTTGTAATGATAAGAGGACCAAAAAGTGAAACATGTTAAACTGTCTCCCTGCTGATTGTTATAATATCTTTTCTTGAGTGACCCTTTGCAAATGGGTAAGCGTATATTGTTTGCATTTTTTTTTGTTTCAAGGATACTATATGTCTTAGCTTCAACATAAAGAGCATATATGGTATTTATACATTAGCTGCTTAAGATATATGATAGGATTCAAGTCTTTCCTATAAGATTTCATAAAGAAGGATGGTCCAACTGTTACATATGGAGATAATGGTAATGGAGCTACAAAGGGATTTGGATCCATTAAGTGCAACTCTGTTCTTTTCAAGAATGTATCTTATGGTAATGGAGCTATGAATTTCTATTTAACAAGAGACGAGTAAAGGTTGTTAATCAAAAGAGTGTCATTGTTCTTACTTCAAATCGACAAAGCGACATCTATGTTCTGGATATGTTTTCTGCTGACAACTCTCTTCGACGTTGCTTCTTCTCTCATGCTCAGTCTCATCTAAATTGGTTATGTCACAAGAGGCTATCACATATGAACTTCAGTAACATTTCGAAGATTTCAGGGAATCAGCTTGTAAGAGGAATTCCTAAAATGTTGTTTGTCAAGGATAAGTTAGTGTGAAAAAAGGGAAGAAAACCAAGTCTTCCTTCAAGCCAAGGTCTTGCTCTTCTATTTTCAAACCTCTTCATATTCTTAACATGGATCTGTTTGGACAAGTTCCGGTTAAGTCAAGGGTTGTAAAGAAATACACTCACGTCATCGTGGATGAATTTTCAAGGTTTACATGGGTAATTTTTTTAAGAAAGAAGAGTCATGCCGGTGATGAAATCATTGCACTCATTAAGCAGTGGGAAGTCCTCTATGATCCCAAAGTAAGGTAATTACGTAGTGATCATGGAACTGAATTAAGAAACTCCTCCCTAGAAGACTTTTGCTTAATCTTAGGAATTTCTGATAGCTTTATGGCAGTTAGAAATCCCAAGCAAAATGGTACTACAGAGTGAAGAAATAGAACTCTCACTGAAGCTGGAAGAACCATGGTCAATGAAGCTGGTATTTCCTTGTCATTTTAGGTTGAAGTTGTCAACACAACGTGTTATACCCAAAATCGGTCTATCACTGTTAAGCGTCATGGAAAAACTATGTATGAGCTATTAAAAGGAAGTAAACTAGACATCTCTTATTTTCATGTGTTTGGATGTGTTTGTTACATCTTGAATTAAAGAGATCAGCATTCAACGTTTGAAGTTAGATCTGATGAAGGAATGTTTCTAGGTTACTCCAACATATCCAAGGCTTTAAGGGTATTTAATATTTCAAGGAAAATTATTCAAGAAATAGTTCATGTCACTTTCAATTAAGACTTATTCATTCATGATCAAGTTGATCAACCTTCATCAATTCTGATTGAACTTACTCATAGTCCCTCAGACCCTGGTCCCGAATTCTTGTCAAATGACGTTGATCCTGTTTTTCATAATGTTGATCAATTATTTAATTCACAACCTATATTTGAAGATCAGCATTTCATCTTAAAGAAGTTGATCCATCCAATCAGGAAGACTTTTCCTAAAGCAATACAAATGAAAGTTCTAACCTAATAATCCTTCGAGATCATCCCAAATCTCAAATCATTCGAGATGTAAATTCTAGGATTCTCACTCACAGTAGAGTTAACAACAACGTCTTCATGTTTGTAAACCTCTTCTAAATGATTGAACCAAAGAATATTGTTGATGGCTTGAAAGAAGTTGACTGGATCAAGGCCATGCAGGATGAGCTGAATGAATTTGAACGTCATCGTATGTAGACTCTTGTTCCCAAACCTCACGGAAAGACTAACATTGTCACTCGATGGGTTTCAAGGAACAAATAGGATAAAGATGGGATTTGCAGAAGAAACAAATCTAGGCTTGTGGCTCAGGGTTTCTATCAGCTTGAAGGGTTAGACTATGATGAAACTTTTGCTCCTATGGCTAGACATGAAGGAATACATTTGTATCTTGCCTTTTCCTATTTCACAAACTTCAAAGTGCGGAGTTTCCAAATCAAGACTGTCTTCTTGCATGGAGATCTTCAAGAATAATTTTTTCTAAAAAAACTCCGGTATTTAAAAGTGCGGAGTTTCCAAATCATGTATATCATCTTCATAAATTTGTCTATGGCTAAAAGCAGGTGCCTAGGGAATAATATAACACATTGGCAAGCTATCTTCTTTCAAGTGGATACAAATGAGGGAAGATCGAAAATACTATGTTCATAAAGCATTCAGGATCCCATATCATTCTTACCCAAGTGTATTTGGACAAGATAATCTTTGGATCCACTAATGAAAAGCTTAGTTCCGAAACCATGGAGATCATGGTCAAAAATTCGAGATGAGCAAGATGGGCGAACTAACTAATGGTATTTTTATTTGCAAGATAAATATATTGTACTTATGTTGAAGAAATATGGGTTCTCAGATTTTAAGCCGACAAAGACTCTGATGTCCTCATCAACATCTATTGGTGTTTGTAACACCCTGTTATGAAAATATACGTTTATAGGTTTCAAAGGCCAAGGCTAGGGGTGTTTCGGTCTTTTATGGGTTTTGAGTTTTTATTTGAGAGGTTTTGGGTCGGGTGTATCATTAGAAGCGTAGGGCTTCTCGCCATCTTTTCGTGGATATAAAGTTCATCGGAAACGGACTTGGAACAAAGGAGTTATGACACTTTTAGTTATTGATAGAAATGGCCCCTAATGGAAATAAATGGCAAGAAGAACCACACATGTAAGGTGGAAAACGTGCGAGTACACCCAGTGTATAAGGGTAAAAGATTGTGGGTGCCTTCTGGCGTACGCCCAGTGTACATGATGTTCGCCCATCCTATGCCTAGTGTTTAGAAACCCTAATTTTAGGGCATGCCACTATATAAAGAACATATTGGTTCAAGCCCTAGCCTCCTTATATGTTCCCTTACCCTCAGAAAACCCTAGAATGTCTCATACCCTTCATTATTGAGTGATTTTCTCCTTAAGAAGCTCATTTTGGTGGTGTCACTTGGATGAGGAAAAGAAGAAGTTGACAAGGGAGAACTTTCAAAGTTGGAGCTCATAGATCTGGAATAGCATCATCATTTGGGACTTTGTGGAGGTATAAAGTTCATAACTTTGATCTAGTGTAGTGAAGTTTTTGAGTCATTTTGGGTCCTAAGATTGGACCTTTATGATGAAACCTCATTTTTGAGCATGGGGTTGCCACCCTCAAGGATAAAAGTATTTCATAAGAAATAAAGTTTCAAACTTGATGGTCCATTCATAACCATGCATGAGATCTAACCCTCTTTATGGAAGTAGAAGATTATTTTTGGAGTTTGGGTTGTTTGGGCAAAGTAAAGTCACCAAGTCAGTGACTTTATGGAATGAGACATGGAAAAGGACCTAGATCTGAGTTTGTAGCCTCTGGAGTGGAGTAATAAGCACTTAATGGAAAAAGGACCTAACAGGGGAACTACGCTGAGTTTACATGCAGGTATGCCCAACGTACTCACCATCTTGCCTGTACACGTAGCGTACGTAGACATACGCCTCGCATACTCTGGCAATTTGGGTTTGCGTTAAAAGGCCTCGGTATAGGTTGTGCTTTGGACTTGGGGCCTTTATTCTATAGTAGGTCATCAGAAGTCAGGTAATGTGTTCCAAGGAGATGTTCGGGCTTAGGTTAAATCCCGTTGGAGGATTTGGGCCCAATTTGGCAAATTGGGGCATTAATGGGCCACTAGTGGGCTTGGAAAGCCTAACTAGTGTTGGGCTTTTGTTTTGGAATTAGGATAGGGGTAAAATGGTCATTTTTCTCCCATACGTGGATCAAGGATTATGATATGGGGCCCAATTGCTAACTTGGGTGTATTGATTGGTAGTGGCAGCTCGGGAAGCTCGCGGGGCAAAAACTAAGGATTTCTTCAGGAAGCTTCTACATTCGAGGTGCGTCTTCTCGCCATACCAATGGGTCTAAGGCACCAAGCCCGGCCCATTATGTGACTATGGTTTATGTGTTAGTCATTTGTAATTTGATATGCTATGTGATTATGTTTTATTGCATGGAGGGAGCCCGTGGTGTAACAACCCGAAATTTCAGTACCAACTCTTATAACTCTTTCGTAGTACAATTCACACAACCAATAGTCGTTTCCAAATTCGATTTCCGATCTTCTGTTTAATTAAGTCATTAACTGTTAAGTATCTAAAATGACTTAATGGGTGTCTTAATACATTTAGAAATCATTTTAACAACCCATATTAGCGATCGGAATATTTCTAGAATTTACCATATCGGGTTCCGGCAACTCAATCGGGTACGACCAAAAGCCTCGCCTAATGCCGGTATCGGGTAGAATTCCACCGTGTCCAAAACTTAGACACTCTATAAAGTGTTTTAAGACTCCATTTGCAGCCTTTGGCCATTTTCTCATAAAACTCTCCCAACCTCTCTCCTCATCCATAATCAAAGGTCCAAAACAAAGATTTAAGGCTTCCAATCAAAGAGGTAACACCCCTAACTTGTTATCCAACCTCTTTAGCCTTCAAATTTATGTTTAAACTTAGTTTTGGGGACCAAGAACATGAGTTTACAGCCAAGGATCAATCTTGGGCCGTAAACTTCTCAAAATGGGGTTTTTGAGCCAAATTTACCCTTCCTAATCATAGTTGGGACTAAGATATGACCTTGAGGCTTGTAAATCAGGACTTGGAACACATTAAACATACATTTTGGGGGAAAGACAAGAGTTTACGGCCAAGGCATGTGCTTGGGCCGTAAACTCCACTAAATTGGGGATTTAGTGCCTTTAAACATGTCCAAATGCCTTGAAACTCAACCAATGGCCTTATGGTAAATCCTAGAACCATCTAAAAATAGTTTGGGGACCTTAAACACACCAAATACCTTACATAAGTGAGTTTACGGCCATATAACCTCTCCTGGGCCGTAAACTCCTATAAGTGTGTCAAATGATGCCTTAAACCACCCCAAAGGCTTGGATAAATCCTAGAATCACATGTGATTGTTCTTAGCATCAAAAACTAATCTTTTCTTAACCAAATTAGAGTTTACGGCCAGAGGGTATGTATCTGGGCCGTAAACTCATACAAAGGTGTTAGTTGAAGCCACAAGTTGATACCAAGCCTTAGAAAATTAGTTAGAATCACATGTGATTGTCCTTTGTAGCTTAAACCAAGTTTTCTTGGCCATGGGTGAGTTTACGGCCGTAAACTCCAAGGTTGTGGCCGTAAACTCCCTTCCAAGTGGTATAAACTCATGTAATCCATTCCAAGGCATTTTAGAAATCCATTCCAACAATCCCCATGTCCAATCAAGCCATTAAGCACTCAAGACACACCAACATGAGTTTACGATCGTAAACTCATGTATGGGTGTGTTATGTGGCTGTAAACTCCCTAAAATGTTTACTCTTGGAGAGTAAACTCAAGTCCCAAGTCCCTAGTGCCATTACACGTCCGAAGATGTCACCCGGGTCACTCCAAACACTCGTTTTGAGGTGTTTAACCTCGTTGGAGTGTAATGTTCCATATGATTAGTGAATGTATCCCTAATTGAATATATATGGACATTATTTCATTTTTCATAGGGACATCGTGAGTAATCAGACCTCAAACCCAAGTTTAGTGTCCGAAAGCTTCGCATTCCCAAGTCTGGTGAGTTCATACCGCTACCCTTTTTCACTGTTTTCACTGTTTTCAGGGGGGAACACAAGCAAAGTACAAAGGAATTCTTGTACTCAAAATATGTTTTCAAATGTGTGTTTTATATTCCATATGCTTTTAATACTGATTACTGCAACTGATAACCATTTGAACATGCAGATCACGTAACATATATTTGTGAAATGGGTCTTTAGACTGTTATGTTTTACATATATTTCACAAATGACTTTCCACATTTTATTAGTTAAAAGCATGACATTAGACATTTGAATATAATTCATGTACACTGTTTGTCCTCGGTAACACTCCACCAATATACGCGAGTGGAGGACTATCATATTATTACTAGTAAATTTGTTAATCCTGTATGATTGGAGACACGTCCTCGGTGAACACTCCAAAGAGATACGCGAGTGGAGGACTGCACCCGTAACCAGAATCTCTGGTATTTAGAGAGCGTGACTTGAGTGTATAGATCTATACGGGGCTGATTACCCTACACCTGGCTGCTAGCTACAGCCGAACTGAAATGGTTCAAGGGTGACGAAAGTCATAAGTATGTAGACTACTTATTGCCACAGGTTTTAGTCTATTGTATGGTTATGGAACTCGCAATTAGGATGACAGAGATTTACTCATAGTAATAATGAACCACTTTTTACAATGTACTGAAAATCAGGTTTCGGTATACATCTTTTACATCTTTCACGTACGATAACCAACGTTCAGGAAAGTATGGGACTTTCCTGGGGAAAACATGGAACATAACCACGTTTACATCTTTTACATCATTTACATCTTTTACATCTTTTACATCGTTCACATCGGAAACCAACATGCAGGAAAGCATGGGGCTTTCCTGGGTAACCCCTACATAACTAGAAAGGGTAACAAACTGGATAACATTACATCTTTTACATTTGGTAATATACAAATAAGAAAATATGAGATTTTCTTGGTGTGCGTAACATTTCAGAAACAGAAAGGAAACTTGAACATTTTCACAAACAAAAACCACTTATGAACTCACTAGTGTTATGCTGATTTTTAAACCGCTTGTGTTCTCAGGTCAGCGTTAGAACAGGTACCCGAAGATCCCTTTATGGTCAGAAGACGGAGTGCTTGAAGACCCGTTTCATTTTGTTTATATATACTATGTATCACAACTGTACAAACTTTTCTTTTGAAACAACTGTATAACTTTTCTTATGTAATGTAGTGGTTGTTTTACTTTACTTACTATGTGCATTGGATTTGATACTCAACGTGGAGTCAACCCCGGAAATGTTTCCACCTTCGGTTTTCGGGGTGTGACACGTGGCATTGGACATAAGACCATGTGGGGTAGCCCATGGCATTCGTAGGTAAATACCATGTGGGGTAGCCCATGACACAATGGTGTAAGACCCTTGGGGGAGCCAACAACATCCTTTCTGGTTATCTGTGTTATGTGTAGATATTTATGTGATATATGATATGTTTATGTGATATGTGTTATGCTAGTTGTCTTTGTGATACTTGCATGGAAGACCTGGGGATGGGGGTGGGGGAGCCCATGGCATTAGATATAAGACCATGTGGGGTAGCCCATGAAATTCCTAGGTTAAGACCATGTGGGGTGGCCCGTGACAAAATGGTGTAAGACACTGGGGGGAGCCCACGGCGTCCTTGCAGGTTTTTTTATGCATGGCTTATGTGTTATATGTAGCTTCTATAGCTAGCAGGAATTGTGATACAGGTAACTTTTATAGCAACATGATATGTGATATGTGGTTTGTGTGTATGGTATGCTCTGGGAAACTCACTAAGCTTCATGCTTACAGGTTTTGTTTATGGTTTCAGGTATCATAGTCTTGGAAAGGAAGGGATCGGATTGATCACAGTGCACACACCTATGATTTCCGCAATGATTGATTATGGGATGAACTCTGATAACTTTTTTTACCTAATGATGATTTGTAATGTTTTATAATAAATTGTATCAATGTTTTAGCTATATTAAAAATGAAAATTTTACCTTGATTTTTGGGTCGTTATAGTGTTGATCCAAATGGCGCTGATGTGAATGCAATTCCGTTTCAACGAATAACAGGCTCTCTACTTTATCTTACAACCAATCGCCCTAACATTATGTTTGCTACTATATTATGTTCTTGTTAACAAGCTAATCTTAAGGAATCTCATCTTCTCACTGTGAAAAGGATCCTTCGTTACTTAAAGCATACGCTCAATCTTAGGTGATGGTACCCACGTGATTTTGAGTTCAAGATGGTAGGTAACTTTGACTCTAATCATGGTGGATGTTGAATCGATCGCAAAAGCACTTCAGGACGAGCTCAAATGCTTAGAAATAGATTGGTAAGATGGTCCACCAAAAAGTAGACATTAATGGCTTGGTGTATGGTCTAAAATTCTCAAAGACACACATCTGTTGTGACAACACCAGTACCATTCAGGTCATACAAAATCCAGTGCATCATTCCAAGACCAAGCACATCGGTATCCGTCATCATTCCACTGATCAGTTGGCTAACATTTTTTACTAAGGCGTTGGACAGGAAGACTTTAAACAAATTGATTGTAGATCTTTTCATGGTTCATTGATTTAAGTGCTTTCTAAAACTTTTAACTTCTTTCTAAAAAACACAAAACCAAATGTTGATTTTATTATGTTTATGGATTTTTACATAATTTCTTTAAGCTTCGATTCTAGTATTTACATGTATTCTCTTTTCTCTCCTACTCATCTTACAGGACTATCTAAGATTTATTTACATCTCCTTCTTCAATGTGTGTAAGAACTGAAGGATCTCAATGCTCTTAGTGCTGATAAAAAGAGTGGCGTCATGTCCACTGCTTCTTGAGGATACCATCATTCTCCTCCACTCACTTTTATGGATGCAAAGAGCAACCATCAATGTAGTAAGTCTTGTTTTCATATATTGTAGCTTGATCTGATTAAACCTCGAATGCCCTCATGTTGATCTTGAGGACATAATAATTTCATGGATTTGATTCAGTTAACTCGTTGGTTACAAATACTGATCTCTATTTCTTTTTTGCTCTTGATAAATATGAAGCTTGGAGTCCATCTCGAATGTTTCAGTGATTAGTGACTTCATCATTCAGGATTTATAGTGATATGTATAGTATATGTATTATCACTTGTGCTTTGTTTTATAGCCGGTATCAAAGGGTAGATATATGGGACAAAGAAATTTAATGAATGAGTAATTACTTCAAAAGATTTATTTTTTAAGACACTGCGCAAAAGATCTTCTAAAAAAGGCTATATAGAGAGTTAACACTATGATATGAATTAACTCTATGATACGAAAGTTTGAACCACTTTTTGTTGATGAGTTAACACCGTTTACGATTCACTTTGATTCCACCTCAGCGTGACTGAAACGATCCACTCTTTCCTTAATTTCTTACTAATAAAACTTGACGATTCATTATGATATACCACACACTGATAAAAGTTTGAAACACTATGACGATGGCTAGTCTATGTACCATAGGCTATCACACGCACCAACCCATTCTTGCCCTAATATTCTTCTTTAAAGCTTTATGATTCAATGTAATGTACCATACGTTCTTTATAGCTTGATAAAATCTATAATGATGGTTAAGCTAAAACAACACAGTTTATCACATGCATCAAACCATTCTTTCCATAAATTATTCTCTAGAATTTTATGATTCATCAGATGATACCAGATGCTAACAATAATTCGAAAAATCTGTGCCAATGGGTATATCATGTTCGTGATATATTACACACACCTACTCACTATTTCCCAATAATTCTTATAAGAATTTAATGATTCATTATATTAGCCATACACTGATAAAACTTCGACATTCTTTGCTGATGGGTACATTTCATACCGGAATGTGTTGCACGCAATAAACCATTCTTGCTCTTTTCTTCTAATAAAAGTGATTAATGGGTCAGCTTATGAAACCACATGCTGATGTAATCTCACAATACTATACCAGTGAATGATATTTTAAGTGAATACTATCAAGATACATGTCAATCTTACTAAACTACAAGCTTTAGCAACTTTATTCCTGTGTTTACTGCCAATGTCAAAAAGAAGAGAATCTATATAGAAAAGCACAATCTAAGGTGGAGTAGAATAAAACTAATATCAAGATTCTCAGAGTGAAGATAATATCAAGATGTTCAGCTAGTTAAGTCAAGTTGATCCAAATTTTTAGCCCATCTCGTCACCTTGACCTATTCATTTGTTGTCCGCTGTGATTCATAAATGTTGCCTCAACTGCTTTGTAAGTCATTCATCTTCTCAGCGGGAGCATTATTTAAAGATGAAATGTTAAAACTTCATTCTTACTTCAGGTGGAGCATGAGCTGATGAATTCATTGAAGATTAGTTTTGACATCATCAGATAGGAGGATTGTAAGGTCACACCTTATGATCTGATGAGTCAAACACTCCACTAACTAACTATCAGCGTTAGCATCAACGTCTACAACATCGACAACGCCATCATATCAAGTTTATCAGCGTCAGTGCATAGCATAGTTATTCTATGTGATCTTTAATATATTAGGTAATGATATAAATAAGAATAGAATTGACCACAGATCCGGTATTTTTGTGATAATATTTGTTCTTAGTATAGATTAGACGCAATCCCTCCAATCATGGAATATACTAGTATAGATTCGTATGTGTGTGTGTGTGTGTGTATATATATATATATATATATATATATATATATATATATATAATATTTAGGTAAACCCTAATGGTGTGAACATGGCTTGGTGTTATAATCGTCTTTGTGACAACCTGTCTTCTTGGTGAACACATAACCCTTTCTTGGTGAATGACAATTTGGAGAACTCCCTCTGCTATTTACTTTATGTTCTTTATTTTTATTAAATTAGTTTACGTTTGTTATTAATACTTGAAGTCCATATGATCGATAAAAACTGTGACAACCTGAAATTTTCCATTCTAATCAAACCATTTCAATCCAATAGAAGTAGAGCAGTTACAATGAAAATTCAAACTTAGAATATAAGTTTGGCGGTTTTAGGGTTTTACACCAAAAAGGGGTATTAGGAGAGTGGTTGCACTAGGATTTTGTGCAACACTGTAAATTCCATTACCCTAGATCATTAGAATCCATTCCAAGAATAGAAATATTTTCTGCCAAAAATCTCAGGACTATAAATAGAATTCTGAACCAAATTGGTTCATTAGTTGAATTCCATTTAGAGAAAAGCCCATTTCTCTCTCACGGATCTTCGGGTTTTCATCCCAGATTGTGAGTCTACTTCCCTAGATATGTTTTAATACTTTTTATATGCTTAATAACATTATTTACATGTCCAAAACACAAGATCCGGGAGCTTACGGCCCAAGAACGTTCTTGGGGTTTAAACTCCAAAACAAGGCCTAAAGGCCACCTAGTCCCATTTCCTTGTTAGACAACTAGTTAAGGACTTATTGTAGGATGTTTTGAGGCTAGAAAACATCCAAGAACATAAAGCTTTTGGAGTTTACGGCCCAAGAGTTTCTTGGACCGTAAACACCATTTTCAAGGGCTTAAATGTGCCCTACTTTCCCCAAAGGCTTAGGCTTCATTTTATACATGTACACTAATGTGTTTAGAACCTAGGAAACATAAGAAAAGCACAATTATTGAAGAGTTTATGGCCAAGAATGGTTCTTGGGCCGTAAACTCCCATAAAGGGGTCAAAGGACACCCTAAACACTTACTAAGGCCAAGGGAGAATTTGGACAAGTACCGAGATGAGTTATGGACTAGCTAAAACATTTAGAACCCCATGTTTGAGGGAGTTTACGGCCCAAGATGTTCTATGGCCGTAAACTCCAAGAAATGGTACCAAATGGTGCCAAAAATCCTCCTAAAGCCAAGTACAAAAGCCTAGAATTGTTCCTAGTTATTTTAGAGACTTGAAAGCACAATAATCACCCTCCCAAAGGGAGTTTACGGCCGTAAAATCCAAGGGAAAAGGGTCTTTGGGCCGTAAACTCCCCAAAGGAGTCAATATGGTGCCCAAACACTTGTAAAAGCCTTGAAACAATTCCCACTAAGGTTGTTGTAATTGAAAGGACCATCCCAAGATTTGGTTGGGAGTTTACGGCCAGGAGCTTAATCGCTTGGGCCGTCAACTCCAATGAATATGGTCATTAGACCTTAAACTCACATTAGGGGCATTGCACTCCTTTGTTGCAACCCTTTAGCCTCCTAGCACTTGACCAAAAGTGTTATCCTCGCGCTTAAATGTTATTACTTGTATAATTAGTGTTATAATCACTAATTATTTATATACATATGTTTTCATATGTAATTAGGATCATTCTGTGTGTCTAAGTCTCCACTTGACACCAAGCACTTGTCCGATCCTTCCGTACGATAATAGTCTATTCAATTCCAGTCACTTACTGCAGGTGAGTTCATACCCCTTAACTAATGTTTTAAACTTTTTTTAAATGTTTTATGGGGGGGGGATACAAGTAGAATCATGCTACTTATTATATCAATCACATGTGATTAGTAAGTAGGATTATATTACTTATTACATCAATCACATGTGATTAATATACAGCATTCAAATGATTTGGCTACTCATTAGCCGTTTTACCAAACAGTTTCCTTCAAATGACTTTTTATAAACATTTTATATGTTTTAAACTCCTCTTTACACTGTACAGCTTACTCCGTACATTTCCTTTCAAACTTATTTACAACTATGTTCCAAACAAATGTTTCCTTATACTTAAACTGTTTTATTAAACTTATGCCTTCAAATTGTTTTATAGATTGACATCAAGTCGATCTTTTCTAAAAATAATACTTATATTTCAAATGTCTTACAAAACTTATTTATGCTTTTATATTATAAATTGCATGCCTCTATATGTATAGTTATATAATAAATGTTTAAAACACTTAGGAACGCTATCCACCCTATTTCCTTTTCGCGCCTTGAGATGTGGTCTGGTGGGACATTGGGTATTCGTCCGAAAGTCGTTTAAATATTATTTATATATCATGTGTACATATATAGTCATAAAAGGTCCTTCAAGTTCATCCTATGCCCTTGGGTAGCAAGGGTATACATCCATGTCTACACGTTCCACTTAGATTACTAGAAAGCTACCATATGGGTAGTTCAGGAAGATACTAGAACCATTGCTAGAACGCGATATCATACAATGAGTCAGTTTATTCATGAGTCAATACTTTCTAGAACTTTTCAGTACATTACATATACAACTATACTAGAACGAGAACATATACAAGTATACTAGAACGAGGACATATACAGCTATACTAGAATGATTACATTACTATACTTGCTAGATAGAGAGAACACACATTACAGCTAGCACACGTAGAACATTACAGTACACTACTATACTATTACATGATCGCTCTTACTTGAGTACAATTACATGATCACACTTACATGAGTACACTTACATATACATAGAATAGACGTCACTAGGTGCTGTAGCACAGAACCAGTTCAGGATCTAACTATACTGATGAATCACACCACAATTGTGATAGTTATATCGAGTATACATGATCATTCGGTAATGTGGATGCTCACGGCTTGCATTCAGGCAGGGGTCGTGGGTAGGTCCCAAAATCCCTTTGATAGGGGAGCGTATAGTCTGGGATCTAGACGTCACATTATACCTTATCCCTCAAATAAGGCAGTTGAGTACCGATGTAGTTATTTATATTAAATACTACAGTACTTGGAAGTATTACCCTAGATTTAAGGTAATAGGTACGGTTGTAGTTCAGCACTACACCATAGTACTACATTGATTTTCCATTACATATTTTTAGTGATAACCTCACTTAAATATAAATGTACAAACTATATTTTTGGATAATGATAGTTATACTTTGGAAAATACATCCTCTTACAAGAGACACACACACACATAACAGTTAGGTCTTGGTAGAAGACACCTTCATATACTAGAAGGAATCATCGAGATTCTAGGGTTTTTCAAACGTTTACAGTTGCTTCATATACATTTTCAAAACTTACAGTTCATATACATTTTCAAATACTTACAATGCGTATAGATACAAATACTTACATTTCAAATACATACAAGTATTTACATACAAATTAAGACACTAAAATACTTATGATCTCACCAGCTTCAAAGCTGATACTCGCTTTCAAAATTACTTGTATCCTCAGGTCATCATAGACAGGTACCGATGCAAGGAGAAAGGAAGATGGAGCTTGTTCAAGACTTATCTTTCATTTTGATTTATGCTTTAGTGTTTATCAAAATTTGACAGAACACATTTGTATAATAATTATATTATTAATGCAATGGATGATGTTGTTGCTTGTTTACTACTTTACATTGTTGTTGATATTATACATGACGTCCTCCGCCCCAGAAAGTTTCCACCGTTCCTGGTTTTGGGGTGTGACAGATTGGTATCAGAGCATTGTTTATAGTGAATTAAGTATATCAACCCATAAAAGAGATGCTAACTATAAATACATAAGGGATTAAGAATACTCTGACCAAGAGTTTATACTTTAAATAGTAAAATATTTAAGTAAGTATACGTGCTGCATTCATACTAAAATCAGGGTCACTAGGACAGTACAAAACGAATTACGATTGTTGGGCAACACAAGTGGGCTTAGAGACATATGGTCAAAACTGGGAAGATATAGCCTGATCACCTATATTATCCGAGGGTTGACTAGCATGTGCCTAAGTTTAGGTGTGTGGTTGCAACAATGCAAAAATCTTACCAACCCTACCAGAATGAGAATAATAGAACATAACATTAAAATTAAAATACTATATGAGTATTTGTTGTTACTATAAATACTTTATACTTGAGAATTAAAATGGGATCTTCATTACTAAGTTGACAGTTGCTAAGTGGATACACTAAGGCTACATGTAATTAGGATGTTATAGACTTAGAATCTATGATAATTTTGCCTTACCCCTATTCTGTGTGAATTTGGAATTAAGGTCACATAATCGAAGGTCTATCCTGTTTAGATTACACATAGCTGGTATGCACTTCACAAATAGCAATGTAACTGATGAAGATTTTCTACATAATTATCTAGATAGATCGTCTAATAATTATTCTCTTACCCTAAATTCTCGCATAGAAAACATAACTGGACTCCATCCCCTTGACAACCAGTGTTTTCCGAATGAAGTCATAGCTGGTTGGTTTGGAGAAGAACCAGAGAATGATCATCCTATCTCCTTGAATGATCACCATGATGAAGACTTTTCGTATGATGCTAACCCCGAAGCAGAGGTTGAAAACCTACCCCGAGCAGCTCCATTTCCAATTCCTAACCCTAGTCTGGCTTTTCATGGCCCGACCCCCCCTGAGTGAGGGGAATGCTTGGAAACAAGGAGCCAAGGATAAGAACAGTCTATGCTAATTGATGGCGACCGAAGCTTTTACGACTTGAAGCAATGAGGGCTTAGCAGGTATAGTCTTGCCAATCTTGGTCCGCAGAGTGGCCCGAAATGAGATTCAAGGCAGGACACCCCTACATCATATTACAAAAGTAGTCGCCTATGCTAGAATGCATACCCTCCACACCATTCATCTAGAAGATGCACACGAGAGATCAGAGAGAAACCATGAAACCCTGTTGCAAGCACTAGCCGAATCACGAGCCAAAGTCATAGAGCTCCGAGTACGCCAGATGGTGTGCGAAAGACACCTACTTGACATGGAACGTCAATTGGTTGAACTACGAGTTCACCAGAGGGATGACCGTCGCCAGTAGTAGATGCTTTACTTTATTTCCTTATAATGAGGAGTCATATTAGTCTGTCTATGCCCGATGTGACATTTTATATGAAATTATCTTGTATCGTGAGTACTTTAGTTAGGTCTTTATGCTGTCAGGAACTAGCTTTTGTGGATATGATGTAAGACCTTTACAAGGTCATTTTCCAGAATCTTTACATTGTGAATATCAAAGATATTGATAGCCGGCTAACTTCTGGGTCATTCTTCGTTTAAGTACTCTTACCATTCTTTCATTTGAGTCTACCTGAATCATGCTTTAGTCAAATCATTTGGACTATAGTGATTTATCTCCGGAGACATATCCAAGTCTATTTCAGTGGTTGGATCTTGTTATTCACCAACCCATGATACCTCAGCTCGAACGACAAACGTCTTGAGACCATTCTACGAACATACTCCCATTCTTTACTAGGACTGCATCATGGGGATGTAGGTCCAACTTTCGAGAACATACTTCTACTCTTTACATGAACAATCTAAATACGTCAGGGTCAACCTGAATCGCTCACAAATTCCTTATTTTCGTATTACAGAATCATGCCGTCATCCAAAAACAATCAGCTGAGCACCGAAATCCCTATCCTACATATCGACACCGCTACATTACAAGCTGCAGTAACAACTGCTGTGACAACTTTCCTTACACACATCAAATCAGGAAACACCAATAAGACTGAAGAAGGACTCGAGAGTTTAAATGGTAGTACCAAACCGGGAAACCAACAAACAGTAACAGTCACTGGTTCGCAAAACCGAAAGACAGAGAACAAGAAACGAAAGCGCCTAGCCCAGAAAGAACGCAAGAAATCCCATAAGCTGGCTATGAAACCGCAACAAGTGGAAACCCCTGCCATCCCAGTGCCGAGCAGGCCATTGGAGGGAAAACTCCCGAAGTGTGATACTTGTGGTTTCCATCATCATGGGAATTGCCATGAGATGCAATGTTGCAATTGCCTAAGCATAGGGCATCATGCTCGTGACTGTGGAGCACCGAAACGACCCATCACTCAAGTCCCTTTCATTGGGGCTAACCCTACGCGCAAGATGAGTTATAACGCAGAACGATTTAAGAAACAATTTTCAAGATGGAGTAACGAGGAAGGTACTAGTGTCCACATAACTCTGGCTAAACACCGCAATCCCGTCGCCAAAGCTAGTACTACCCAGGCATGCCACCAATGCGGGGAAGTAGGGCACTTCAAGAAAGATTGCCCAATAGCAAAGAACTCTGGTGCAGATGGGAGAATTCTCAGGATCACTGCTGCAGGAGAGCCTGCTCAGGAACCACGTTATATATAAATTAGGTGTTTCATTGTAACAGACTTATAAACTATCTAGGACTAGTGCAACTAGAGTCTTACCTTTTGCGAGATCCTGTCTGTATAGGAATTCTCGTGCTGCGTATACTTGTCTTTTCTAGTATATCTTATTCACAGCAATAGTCTTATGGTAAATCTAACGTACTGTAACTCTGTTCATGGTTGCACGGTTGTGTTTTGTCTGTAAACGTCTTATGTTCAAATCTAATGTCTTTAAGTTTCGGTATGATTTCGACATTATCATATACTCGACTCAATTTGATCCTCACAAAAACAGCTTCATACGTACACCTCTTTCTTCTAGATCACTTTTTCAGCGAAACTGTCACATCAGAACACCTAAGTACTCATGCCAGGAGTACCTATTAGTTATTTTCTTTCCGAAAAATCCCCGAAGTACCACTCGTGCAGTATGTCAAGTTTAATCCAGGGATTCATGCGGTTGATCTATCACTGAAGAATGTATGCATAAGAGTGATATATAATCAAGGTTCTACAGGTTTAGAATTGATGATTCCATTTTAAATTCTTTTTCCCCGATGGGATGTGAACTTAAAGAAGAACCAGTTATTCGACTACCTTTTCAACCTTAATTATATATGACTCGTATACAAGAAAGGGTGATTGTGAAACTAGGTATGAATTCTAATATGAACTTCAAGACGGAGAACTGCCTAAGTACGAGTAATCACATCGTCATGAGAACAAGCATAGAACCTGGTACGAATCCCATAAACAGATCACCTTATAGTTTAAACGCCCACAGAGATACAAGAACAGTTTGGACAACTTAGCGAACTACACATAAATAGAATTAGAAGACTAGGTTTCTCACCCTAGAGAACCTCCATCATATTCTTCCAGAGATCGACTGATCGCATTGCATGTACCTCGGTTATCGAGGACTCCGTCGAGATTTTTCATTAGAAATCGTTATCTCTGCCGCGCGTAGACAAAACGGTTGAGCAAACGCAAAGAAAGAAACTACTTCCAGGAATGGATCCGGGATTCGAGCATCACCAGTTCGAGTGTAAGGGAAAGATGTCCAGAAGACTATCTCCTGAACTCGATGTGGACACTTCGAGTCCGTAGTGATACCCTTCGGATAGGACCAATGCGCCCATAGCTTTTATGAGCTAAACGAGTAGCGTACGTCTTTCTCACCTGGATCAGTTCGTCATTTCTCCATGTAGTGACTTACTTATCTACCCTTGTAGTAAGAAGGAACCCATGGGAAAACATTCCCTTCAGAGGAACTTTTAGCGATGTTCTCAAAGCACGAGTTTTGAAATTGAAGAGTCAAATTTCGAAGACCCACTATTAGTGGTGTGGGAAATTTTGAGTACTCTTTCGAATTGTCAAAAACCGTTGAGCATTTATCGAGACCAGAGACGCCGACAGTTATTTACCAAATTATAGGTCTTACCGACCTACCGCCTTAGTTCATTTAGAACTCCTCGCAAGCTACAGAAACTCGTACGACTTTGACCTAGCAAGGGGTGGCCTTTGACTGGGAAGTTACGCAAGAAAAGGAACTTTTGAGATTCCAAGTGAGCGACCAAGTTCATTAGAATAACTCACTCTAGGAATGGCTTAATACGCTTCGTAAAGCGTGGAAAGCTAAATCCAAGTTAGACAGGACCTCAGGGATTCTTATCAAAATCGGTCCTGTGCCTCGCACAAACTAGACCTACTCCGCGAACTCAGTAACATACTTTCTACTCTTCGCATCTCGATCGTGAAACCATACCTTTCCGTTAGGACTCTTGCAAGTCCACTCGTCAAGATCCTCGCCTTCGTATTAGAACCGTAGTGACCCTTGACCGAGAGGTCAAGCGGACAAAGCAACATCGTCGCCAGTTAGTGAAGGTTCATTGGAATGACAACCGAGAGCCCGAATTCACTTAAGTGCGCTAGAACCAATCGATTAGAAAATTTTCTCCTCACGACTCGATCATTCGTGCATACTTCCTTGCCTAAATTCTAATTTCGGGACGAAATTCCCTTTAACAGGGGGATTATGTGACAACCTGAAATTTTCCATTCTAATCAAACCATTTCAATCCAATAGAAGTAGAGCAGTTCAAAGAAAATTCAGACTTAGAATATAAGTTTGGCAGTTTTAGGGTTTTACACCAAAAAGGGGTATTAGGAGAGTGGTTGCACTGGGATTTTGTGCAACACTGTAAATTCCATTACCCTAGATCATTAGAATCCATTCCGAGAATTGAAATATTTTCTACCAAAAATCTCAGGACTATAAATAGAATTCTGAACCAAATTGGTTCATTAGTTGAATTCCATTTAGAGAAAAGCCCATTTCTCTCTCACGGATCTTCGGGTTTTCATCCCATATTGTGAATCTACTTCCCTAGATGTGTTTTAATACTTGTTATATGCTTAATAACATTATTTACATGTCCAAAACACAAGATCCGGGAGCTTACGGCCCAAGAACGTTCTTGGGGTGTAAACTCCAAAATAAGGCCTAAAGGCCACCTAGTCCCATTTCCTTGTTAGACAACTAGTTAAGGACTTATTGTAGGATGTGTTGAGGCTAGAAACCATCCAAGAACATAAAGCTTTTGGAGTTTACGGCCCAAGAGTTTCTTGGACCATAAACACCATTTTCAAGGGCTTAAATGTGCCCTACTTTCCCCAAAGGCTTAGGCTTCATTTTATACATGTACACTAATGTGTTTAGAACCTAGGAAACATAAGAAAAGCACAATTATTGAAGATTTTACGGCCAAGAATGGTTCTTGGGCCGTAAACTCCCATAAAGGGGTCAAAGGACACCCTAAACACTTCCTAAGGCCAAGGGACAATTTGGACAAGTACCTAGATGAGTTATGGACTAGCTAAAACATTTAGAACCCCATGTTTGAGGGAGGTTACGGCCCAAGATGTTCTATGGCCGTAAACTCCAAGAAATGGTACCAAATGGTGCCAAAAATCCTCCTAAAGCCAAGTACAAAAGCCTAGAATTGTTCCTAGTTATTTTAGAGACTTGAAAGCACCATAATCACCCTCCCAAGGGAGTTTACGGCCGTAAAATCCAAGGGAAAAGGGTCTTTGGGCTGTAAACTCGAATGGAAAAGGGTCTTTGGGCCGTAAACTCCCCAAAGGAGTCAATATGGTGCCCAAACACTTGTAAAAGCCTTGAAACAATTCCTACTAAGGTTGTAGTAATTGAAAGGACCATCCCAATCCTTGGTTGGGAGTTTACGGCCAAGAGCTTACTCTCTTGGGCCGTAAACTCCAATGAATATGGTCATTATACCTTAAACTCACATTAGGGGCATTGCACTCCTTTGTTGCAACCGTTTAGCCTCCTAGCACTTGACCAAAAGTGTTATCCTCGCGCTTAAATGTTATTACTTGTATAATTAGTGTTATAATCACTAATTATTTATATACATATGTTTTCATATGTAATTAGGATCATTGTGTGTGTCTAAGTCTCCACTTGACACCAAGCACTTGTCCGATCCTTCCGTATGATAACAGTCCGTTCAATTCCAGTCACTTACTGCAGGTGAGTTCATACCCCTTAACTAATGTTTTAAACTCTTTTTAAATGTTTTATGGGGGGAGGGGGGGCGGGGGGATACAAGTAGAATCATGCTACTTATTATGTCAATCACATGTGATTAGTAAGTAGGATTATATTACTTATTACGTCAATCACATGTGATTAATATACAACATTCAAATGATTTGGCTACTCATTAGCCGTTTTACCAAACAGTTTCCTTCAAATGACTTTTTATAAACATTTTATATGTTTTAAACTCCTCTTTACACTGTACAGCTTACTCCGTACATTTCCTTTCAAACTTATTTACAACTGTGTTCCAAACAAATGTTTCCTTATACTTAAACTGTTTTATTAAACTTATGCCTTCAAATTGTTTTATAGATTGACATCAAGTCGATCTTTTCTTAAAATAATACTTATATTTCAAATGTCTTACAAAACTTATTTATGCTTTTATATTATAAATTGCATGCCTCTATTTGTATAGTTATATAAGAAATGTTTAAAACACTTAGGAACGCTATCCACCCTATTTACTTTTCGCGCCTTGAGATGTGGTCTGGTGGGACATTGGGTATTCGTCCAAAAGTCGTTTAAATATTAGTTATATATCATGTGTACATATATAGTCATAAAAGGTCATTCAAGTTCATCCTATGCCCTTGGGTAGCAAGGGTATACATCCATGTCTACACGTACCACTTAGATTACTAGAAAGCTACCATATGGGTAGTTCAGGAAGATACTAGAACCATTGCTAGAACGCGATATCATACAATGAGTCTGTTCATTCATGAGTCAATACTTTCTAGAACTTTTCAGTACATTACATATACAACTATACTAGAACGAGAACATATACAACTATACTAGAACGAGGACATATACAGCTATACTAGAATAATTACATTACTATACTTGCTAGATAGAGAGAACACACATTACAGCTAGCACACATAGAACATTACAGTACACTACTGTACTATTACATGATCGCTCTTACTTGAGTACAATTACATGATCACACTTACATGAGTACACTTACATATACATAGAATAGACGTCACTAGGTGCTATAGCACAGAACCAGTTCAGGATCTAACTATACTGATGAATCACACCACAATTGTGATAGTTATATCGAGTATACATGATCATTCGGTAATGTGGATGCTCACGGCTTGCATTCAGGTAGGGGTCGTGGGTAGGTCCCAGAATCCCTTTGATAGGGGAGCGTATAGTCTGGGATCTAGACATCACATTATACCTTATCCCTCAAATAAGGCAGTTGAGTACCAATGTAGTTATTTTTATTAAATACTACAGTACTTGGAAGTATTACCCTAGATTTAAGGTAATAGGTACGGTTGTAGTTCGGCACTACACCATAGTACTACATTGATTTTCCATTACATATTTTTAGTGATAACCTCACTTAAACACAAATGTACAAACTATATTTTTGGATAATGATAGTTATACTTTGGAAAATACATCCTCTTACAAGAGACACACACACACAGAACAGTTAGGTCTTGGTAGAATACACCTTCATATACTAGAAGGAATCATCGGGATTCTAGGGTTTTTCAAACGTTTACAGTTGCTTCATATACATTTTCAAAACTTACAGTTCATATACATTTTCAAATACTTACAATGCGTATACATACAAATACTTACATTTCAAATACATACAAGTATTTACATACAAATTAAGACACTAAAATACTTATGATCTCACTAGCTTCAAAGCTGATACTCGCTTTCAAAATTACTTGTATCCTCAGGTCATCATAGACAGGTACCGATGCAAGGAGAAAGGAAGATGGAGCTTGTTCAAGACTTATCTTTCATTTTGATTTATGCTTTAGTGTTTATCAAAATTTGACCGAACACATTTGTATAATAATTATATTATTAATGCAATGGATGATGTTGTTGCTTGTTTACTACTTTACATTGTTGTTGATATTATACATAACGTCCTCCGCCCCAGAACGTTTCCACCGTTCCTGGTTTTGGGGTGTGACAAAAACCTACACGTTGGTCTTTATGAGTGGTTACCGTTTACGAGTAGTTACCGCTTTCGAGTAGAAGGTTACTCGTTACCACTTACGAGAAGTTTCCGTTTGCGAGGAGATAATTATTCATCATCAATATTGAGTGATAACAATAGTTTTTTTTTTGTTGAAAAATACACAAATATTTTCTTTAATTGGTCTCTTTTTGCTTTATTAAATCAAAAACACAAAAAGATTTTTATTTTTCATTGTTTATTTTTCAAAATAAAAAACTCAAAAATATTTTCATTATTTTGTCTTTTCATTTCAAAAAAATTATAAAATTACAATTTTTTTTTCTTTCAAGATTTGGTTAATTCGATTGGGAAATCCATTGTGCAAGTTATTGCTCGTAATCATGCCAATTAAAAATATCGAAAAAGATCAAGTATAATTGTTAACCCGTTACTAGTTAGGAGTCCCTAGCATGCTGCAACATGTTTTCCAAAGCCTCATTGACTCATTGTGTATGAAGCCCTGATGAAATATATTTTACGGAAATTTCTTCCCTATAAGTTGTATTCGCAATAGTCTTCAAGTTTCCATTCTCTTCTCAGTTTGAGTTAAGAGATGGCTACATGGTCCTAATATTCACAAAGATAAAATGGATTATCGTAACCAAACTTGTTCATCCTAAAGTTCTTAGACTTGCCCACACGATGACACATTCCCAAGACATTTTTGTTCAAAACCAATCGGGATGTAGGTATGCCACATTTATGTGTTTATGATCCTAACACATTTTTCCATAATGAGGTTCAGAGCCAACAAACTTCAACTTTATGAATTGATGGTGAACATTTTTGTGTTCTTGATTTAATGAAAATGTATGTTTCCATGTACCTTTTTTGAATGTTTAAAATCTCATTCTTAATTCTTTTGAGTGATAATGTAATAAACCCAACTTATTTCTTCCTAAAAGATCTAGGTTTTTAATTTTTCATGAGATGAGATTTCTATTTGAACATTCACCTAGGGCTTTTCTCACTCAAAATGTTCCAAAGCTTACTTGTTCTTGACTAAACTGGTCATACAAGTATTTTCTTACAAGCATTTGTTCTTATGTTGAGTTAAGAATTTATATGAAAATGAAACCACCCAAAGAGCTTATTAAAAGAGGTCCTTAAATACTTCTTTATAAGTATTCGATTATAATTCACGTGACACCAAACAAAGAATTCGACATCTCTCTTGATGACGAATTAAGAAACTTTTTTCCGGGATATTATTGCATTTATACCAAAGATCCTTTGATACCACTAAATCAAAAATTTTCTTATTTTGATTCTATCTTTTCAATTGGAACACTAAGCACTGAAATCCTTGAGGTTATTTCGTATTACCAACTTAGACATAGATTTCACAAAGTCTTGTGTATGATTTTGCTTATAATTCCCATAAGTGAATGAGCCCAACCTCCATACCAACAAATTGTTCTTGACTTGAAACGAAAAGGGGTAATGGTTGAATTTTTCTTTGGAATACATAATTAGTCGTTGGATGGGATATTACTGTTACTTTAGCATGGCTCGATAAAAGCACTCATTAATTCTGCATGTGGCAGCAAGCGGTGATTTCATTTCGACAACTAACTTTATATGTGGCATTTGGTGATTCGAATTTATTTTGAATTTCATGCTGGTTATAAAAGATTGGGTGATCATTCATTTTAACTTTTCTGCTTTCTGACATTTATGCAAGAACCCTAATTTTTTCTCTACGATCAAACTCAAAATTTCCTCCATCATTATGTCAACTGTTGATCAATTCAAAACCACCGAAGATGAAATTTCCATGCTGATAATGAAGATTCAATCGAATATTGTATGGCTTGATCCAGTTATTGAGAATTACCCTGAAGAATTGCAGATGCTTGCTTAATGTATGAAGGATTCTTGTCTCGCTCATGCTTTATATGTGTCGTTACCGATTCTGATGAAGTGGTTGATATTTGTTGCTACAATTTTTCTTTACCACAAAACATCAGAGGTTATCATGTTTCTGATTGAATCTCACAAGACTAAGTGTGTGATGAAGTAAAAGTTCACCCAAATTTTACAGTTACCACTAGAAGGTCAATTTAAAACTACTTCAACTGATACAATTCGTATATGTTTAATGAAATGGGGTATCAACCTCCAATCACACTTGAAAGTAGTTTCAAAAAGGCTAATCTTCCAAATGTTTGGAATTTCTTCTTTCGAATTATGCCTAAGTATTTGAAAGGTCGAAGTACTGGCATTGATAAAGCAAAGCTCTAGTTCTATTCAGTCATGGCGGGTTTATACTATTGAATACATGTCGATTATGCAGCATTGCTTTGGGAAAAGTTTGTTGTGTCAATTTCCTACTCTAAGATGACTACTGATATCTCAAATGCTTAGTTTTGGAGTTTTATTTTAAAAGAAGTATATAGTCAATCAGTTATTCTTGTTCCATCAGATGTTTAGGTTGCACAATTTCTTCATATTTTCATCCTTAAATCTGTTATCGATGATCCCCTTATGTTCCTTATGGTTGGTTGAATTCCTGATGTTATGTTCAACCTCGTTTCACATACGAATTCTATTTTGGTTGCTTACAAAGAATCTATTAATATTACTTCTTCTAGTGCAATTCCTAAGAAAGTCACTTTTCATATGGAACTTCTACCGAATCGCAAGTTACGAAGAAGAAACTTAAGTCTAAGCCTATAGCTATTGAGAAAGAGGCTTTTGTGAAAACTGTTTCTGAGATGCCTTCAAAATGACTTTCAAAGCAAGTTATGAAAGAATTGTCTAAGAAGTCTACTAGTGTTGGTTCTGAGCAGCCATTAGAGTTGATAAGCAAATTGAGAAGAATGATATGGTGGATTTTACTTCAGAGGTTTTCCCTCCAAAACCTAAAAAGATTAAGAAGAAAGTCAAATCACGAAGTGAAATTTCTAATATTATGGATCCAAAAAAGAAGAAGCGTAAAGTTGTTGGTGTTTTAAAATGATTTCAAAAATTTTGAGCTTTATCTGTTCTTGAGCCTTCTAATACAACTTCACACCATTATGAACAATTGAAACATACAAAGATAGTGAAGAAACAGAAGATAACACAGTTAAGAATGATGCAGGTTTATATCACACTTCACCACGAAATGATACCAATGTAGAGTTGAATTTTGAGGAGCTATTTATTCCTGGTGTCATTAGTAACATATCTAATGTGGATCCAAACATCGATTCCGGTGAACATATTATTAATTCAATCCCTAAGAAGAAAATTGTTCAACCACCTGAAGTTGATCTTCCCAATTCTAATATGGAGGAGGGTATTACTTGAAAAATCACTGAGAACATATCAAATACGGACTCAAATCTTAAATGGGTGAAGGTATTTCGACATCCACTCTCAGTAATTCAGTTGTTACACCACCACTTCCACGACCTTCATTGTCTCCACCTACTTCTACAATCATTCCTACTTTGTTCCTATGGTTTCTCTAACTTTTCAAGAAGTGATGCAAGAACCTATTACAATTTTTTTTCATCCTAATCAACAGAACCAAAGGTCACATTCATGATGATGAAGATAAAGATGATTTCAAGGTTGGTGTTGCAGAATTTGAGTTTAGTATGTAAGAAGTTGATGTTTCTAATAGGGTCATCATGCCTGGTAAACAATTCAAGATTCTCAATTCTATGTTGAATTTGTTTCTTTAATTATTCAATGATAGTGCTGGAAAGTCTTCTGTTAGTAGGGTTGAGATCCAGTACCTATTAAAGTTTCAAGAGTCAAGGATTAGGGATTGAATTGAAGGTACACTGTATTGATGAAATATTAGCTACTCATTCTTGTATTTTTTTATTATGAACTTATGAAATTGCATGATGTTACTTGTATGCGATATTTGAGAAGCTTTTGACTAATCAAAGGATTCTATCAAGTAGAAGATAAAGGAGTTCAGTGAATTATTTCCCAAAGAGGTTCAGAGACTTGATAGGTTTAGTGATGTTGTTACTCAGAAGGTTAATGTATTGATTAGAGCTACAAATCGTTTCATGTAGGATATTTCCACCTTCAATAAATATTAATATGGTGATTTGAAGTTATAGATTAAAGCAGTTGGGAAGGTGTTCGATAGAATTGAGAAGTCTCTCATTGAATTTCAAGAGGCGTTATCAAAGTTTGATCTTACTTCACAATATTCGCTTTCCCAAGAATCTCTTTATGCAATGGTTTCCTCTACTAAATCAAGCTTTAAGTCTAAATTGACACCCATACTAGATTTGGTGCTTCAATTTCCAAAAAATTCTCCACGTTTTGTGAATGTGTCACAAAGGAGACAAAAGGGGTTAGTTCATCGAAGGCGAGTAATGAAGATAAAGGAAAATTTGTAGGGAAAGTAATGTCTACACAAAATCCAACTTCAATACCGATGAAACCAGTGGTGACAACATCGACAACAACAACGACTACCCCAAATGTCAATTTCGACTTATCCAAGTTGAAAAAGAAAGGTATAAGTATTGGAGAAGGCAGTTCAAGTTATGTTGTGGTTAAGAATACTTCAAATGTTGATCCCAAAGATAAAGGGAAGGGTTTTCAATTTGAGCCTTCAGCTGAATAAAAGAAAAGCTTGCAAGAGATCTTGATGGAAAAGATAAGCAGTTGAATAGCATTATAAGGCATAGCAAAGATGGTCCACCTGGTCTTAGATAGGGTGATCAAAATGAAGTTTGGAATTACAAATTGATTGAAAGCACAATTTTCAGTGAAGATAAAGACTTTGTGGTCAAGCAAAGGAAGAGTTATCCAATAGAGAATACAAAGTTTAATCAACTAGATTTTCCTGTTAATTGCTCATCGTTTGTATTTTGTCAATTTAAACTTGCTGAGAATTACAAGGAAAAGGAAGAATTTAAAAATATAAAGATTTAATTTCATGCGGTGCTTGGAAAAAATGAGGAAGAGTTGTGGTCGTTAGTGAAAATCATCAAGTTTGTATCGATTACTCCTGATGTGTTATTTGAAGTATTGTTGCAAAATTTTCAATACAAGGTGGTTTGTGCAAACAATATGCCCTTTGAATTCAAGATTGTAGATTTTCCACTCATGAACATGAATGATCTCATTCCAACTTCATCATTGATGGGCGACTTTAAAAAGATTGATATTCCAGATAAAGTTGCCTATGTTCTTGGATATTGGCATATCAAGACTTTTTTGGATGCTTATTTTGCTCATCTGGCACATATTGATATCGATCTCTCTACTTACTTCAACAGAAGAACAAAAGTTCCTAAGGCTTTGTTAAAAGGAAAAATCAACATAAATATTATGAAGAGGGATAGGTTATTCATGATCCACTTGGAGTTGTGTTTATTCGTAAAGGAAAGAAGGAGAATGAGAAAAAGTTCTTATTTTGTTTTGATGATGTTGAAATACACTTGAATTCACATCCTACCAACATACTATTTAGCATAAACAATTGTCAAATAAATGAGAATGAAGACAAAAAGAAAATTAGGAAGATCATTCATTGGTATATGAAAATACAAGAGGTTCTGCTACAGACTGTTAAGATACTACGGAAAGTTTGAAGATTCGACAGTTTATCATAAAGTTGAGAATGTTGAGTCCTGTTTTGTTGTGATATATCGAATAGGTAGTAAATTCGTTATCGAGAAGTTTGTGAATAACAAGTGGTCACATATACTCATTATGTAATGTATTTACTAGGTGTTTTACGATTAGCAATGTAATGTTGAGTCCTAGTATCTTTGGGTTCGATGACTACCCTATAAATAGAGTAGGTACTTAGAGGTTAGAGAAAATTTCGCAATAGCCTTTTTCACTCTTGTACTCAAACTCTTTGTGCTTATTCCAGAATATATGTGTTGAATATTGTCGTGTTCTTACTATGTTTTTCTAATCAATTCATTAAAACACATTTCTAAATAACTTATCACAACACCCTTGGGAAGTCTCAATACTGGGGCCTCACATATCTTTTGTCTCAATATCTCAAATGTGGTATGCTACCTAGGCCCCCAACAGAAATCCACACTCTTCTTTGTCAAGTGAGTCAGAGGAATGACAATATTGGAAAAGTCCTGAAAGAACCTTTGATAATAACTTGCTAACCCCAGAAAACTCCTGATCTCATATGGAGACTTTGGGACCTCCCACTGCATAACTATCTTAATATTGGCCAAATGGACAACAATGTCATTTTGATTGACGAGGTGTTGTAATAACTAGACCTCTCGTAACCAGAGCACACACTTCGAGAACTTAGCATAAAGCTTCTCCTACCTCAATATCGCATGCAACTCTTGTAGATACTCCTCACACAACTCTGTGGTCATGGAGTAAACCAAAATATCATCGATGATAACAATAACCAACTAGTCGAGCATTGGCTTGCATACCCGGTTCATCAAGTCCATGAACATTACCGATGTGTGATTAAGCTCAAATGACATCACCACGAACACACAATAACCATAACAAGTTCTAAATGTTGTCTTCTCCACATCCTCCTCTTTGACCCTCATTTGATGGTATCCTGACCTCCGATCAATCTTGGAGAACCAAGATACCCTACAACTAACTGAAGAGATTATCAATCCTAGAAAGTGGGTAATGATTTTTCATTGTCAACCTATTCAAATCCCGATAATCTAGGCACATATAGTGAGACACATCCTTTTTCTTTACAAATAGAATCGGTGCTCCACATGGTGAACTATTTGGTCTAATGAAATGTTTACCCAACAGCTCTTGAAGCTGAGAGGACGAATCACTAATCTTTGGTGGTCCAAGACGATACGGTGCCTAAGAAATCGGGGTCGCACAGGGGGTCAGATGAATCTGAAACTCTACCTACCTCATAGTAGGCACACATTGTACATGCTCGAGGAACACATGTCAAAATTCTATAACTACTGGCACATCTGAAACCGAAGCTCTCCCTTCATCTTGAGTGTCAACTACATATGCTTCGTAATCCGAATATCCATGCTAGAGATACTGCCTCACCCTTGTAGCCAAACATAATGTTGAACCAATCCTGATACTCTCATCGTAAATGGTTACCTCTATCCTACTTGTGGTTCGAACCACCACTAGCTGCCTCTCACAATCTATCACTGCCCCAAGCCTGATCATCCAGTCCATCCCCACAATCACACATACATCCCAATACGGATGGGAATCCTGTCAATCATGTAGGACACCCCAAAAATCTCCAATGTACAATGACGAAAAACACTCAAATCAGAAATTTTGTGTTCGTTGGCGATGGAAGCTCACAAAAGAAACTCCAACTCCCCACGGATCATATCGAAATCCCTACAGAAGTACTGAGATAGAAAAGACCGAATGGCACTCGAGTCAAAAAGCACAAGAACAAGTAAGGAATTCACTAAGAAGGTATATGTTAGAAATAATTAATGCATAATAGTAACAACGTCAGGCGCCCCTGGCCTCCTCTGAAGTGATCTGAAACGCACGAACCATGGCACTTAGTGCCTCGACCCTCCCATGATGTCCGTTTATGATTTGAATAGTGGTTGGAACAGGTGCATGCACTGGTCTAGCAGCGAGCAAGGTACAATTGGACTTCATATGGCCAAACTGGTTACAATGGTAACAAATCCAACTGCTCAGTGGCGAATCCTACTATCCATAATCCCTCGCATAATACCCCCACCTGCCGCAATTATGGCACGTTGTCGCTGATTGACACACCCCCTCATGCACCTTTCCACACTTTCCACAAGTGCGGCCCCTTTTTCCTCCGGATCATGATCTAACAGGCTTAAAATGCTTCACTATTGGTGGTGTCAAAAGTGGGGTTTCCCTTTTCTCTCTCGTCCGGGTCTTAATCTCAATCTCCTTTCTGTCGAGTGAAAGACTACAACTCGGAGAGAGAACTATACCTTTGGGTTGATACAAACTCATGGATCTCCATCTTGAGCATACTCTAGTAGTGCGACATTTGAACCTGCTCCGAAGCAACATACTCATGGAAAAATACGGCTCTCTCTTTAAACAAATTGGTGATCTTCTTCAACGATAAATACTCCTAGACTAACATCTACCTCTCAACCAATGGAACATACTCAATATGGAACATCTCTGCGAATTACTCACATGTCACTACGGCCTTCTCCTCAGTAGAATAAGCACCAGTCACCAGCTTCCACCAATCCTTCGCTCCTAAGCGAAGAAGGTTCAAGGCAAACTTGACCTTCTAGTCCTCTAGGAACAAGCAAGTAAAGAAACAACCCTCAACGTCAGATAGCCAACTCACATTAATGATCGGGTCCTTGACCCCATTAAACACTAGGAGCTTCGTGTTGTAGAAGTCTCGATAGTGAACCATACCTTTCCCTTAGAGTCCCACAACAGCAACTGTGGTAGTGTTTGCGACAACAACTGCCTCAGTAACGGTGGTGTACCACTTATCAAAAAGCTCAATCATACTAGTCTTGAGAGACTCAAAAATCTTTGGGATCACCTCCTTAACTTCCATGTCACCTGAGTGGTGATCATCTCGTGGACTTCATCATCAGTCAACCCTGTCTTCTCTGGGACAATGACTCCTGATCCTAATCCTCTAGTGATCGTCATAGTGAAAACAAACTGGAATACATTAGAAAACCCATAATTCATACTAACACATCACTACGAAATTACTAAATTCATGGAATTCATGATTTCCCTGACACACATACGGGTCCTATGCTTTAAGTGGTATGGGCACATACTACCTTCCACACCTACCGTTATTTGTCTCAAAGAATCATCACGAGCTCCCCGACAATGAAGCCTAAGAAACTAGGATACGCATACATCCTATACTCACCCTCTTAGGGTGGCTAATCAGTCCTTATGCTAACCTTCTAACAACCATACTTACTCATACAACTTCCACTAACCCTACAACTACCTTGTATATGCTAATCTTACATTACAACGGGTTTGATAGACAGTCAAATAAATTATTCTACCGTAATCCCACAACCAAAAAAGGAACAAGAAATAAGGATAAATTAAACATTCCTAGGCTATAAAATCTTGGTTATGTATAAATATGAGGCACACATTAAGCAACCATAGTAATAATGTTAGTTCCATATACCATATCAAGAAGTCCTCCTAGGTTATCATGTATCATAAATCAGAAAATTCTATCATGCAATTCCTAAATATCCCTAGCCTACAACTAGCACATGATTCTATCATGTAATCAATATACAAAACAAGTGTGGGTAACTTAGGGAATACTTTCCTTGGGCTCCGGCTAATTATACACACCACATCTTCTCATTTGTTTATTTTAAATGTATTTATGAAAAATTATTTTACAGTTCCATAGTTTGAGTCTGGAATCACATGGATGTCCGTTTAACTCGCTCAAACCAGGGATCTAATACCAATTTTTAACATAAAAAATCATGATAAAATTTTCATTTTTGTAAACCAATTCTACAAACCATAATATAGTAAGCCATTGTTTTCAAAACAAATCCACAAAATCAGAGTAACAAAATTCTCTCAAGCATATATCAGCATGAGGATGTGTACAATGACACCTTTGCTTTCACTTGATCATCTGATGTACCTAAAATCATGAAACCAACAACTATAATCCAAAGGTTAGTGAGTTCCCCCATAATTAAACAATACACATACAATGCATGCATACTAGGCCCACAACATCACACTGGATTGCCTGTGAGCCTACAACATGAGACCCGATTGCCCACTCCTGGCCCACAACTCATGACTAGCTTGCATCCAATCCCACAACATAAGATTGGATTTCCCTCTCGGCCCTCAGCTTATAATTGGACTGCTCATGGTCCTTTTGGGTTGCCTTCACCATAGCAACTTGAAGGATGATTTGTTAAGAGAGAGTAAATATTATAAGGAATAATATTTAGCTATTTGATTAATATAAGTCATAAATTAATTGGTATTAATTTGGTGACTTAAAGAGATTAATTAAATAAGAGGGTATAAACTGTCAATTGTTTGATAGTTAGACTTTAGACTATAAATCCATTAGGATGGACTTTGGACGGTTTCTAAGAGCTTTAGGATAGCTCAAAATAGTCCATAAGGATATCTATGGAATGGATTTGGATAGCCTTAAGTGAAGATTATCCAATTAGGGTTTAGGGTGAAACCCTTAAGGAGTCTAAAGGTATAAATAGGCCCTTTGGGTGTGGAATTCGTGTACAAGCTTTCAGAACCTAAAGCAAGGAACCTCTGGCCGAATTCCATCCCTTCTCCTCTCTCCTAAATCATCTTGCTTGCTATTGGTATTTGTAAGCCATTAGAGGAGTGACAATTGTGACTCTAGAAGCTCCAAGACAAGAAGATCAACAAGGAACTCAAAGGTATGATTCTAGATCTGTATTAATGTTATTGTTTAACCTAATTAGCCATTAGAAGTCTTGGATTCAAAAGCATGTTTGATAGAAAGCCTAGATCCAAGCAATAGGGTTTTGCATGTGCACATAGGAAAGTTCTTATGGCTAAAACCCAACAGTGGTATCAAAGCCTAGATTGGTTTTCTACAAATTGTTGCTTGTATAACTGAAACAAACCTGCAAAAATTCGATTTTTTGGTTTTTGAGTCACTGACTCGTCGAGTTCCATGGTGGACTCGTCGAGTAGGCCTGACTCGTCGAGTCCCCTTGTGCACTCGGCGAGTCCAAGCGTCAGGAATGGCCAGATTCGGGATTTTTCCATAATTATCTTATGGAAACTTACCTTAATCATATTAGATCAATGTAAATCCGATTTTTTGATAAATATGACTGTTATCTTGATCTAATTAAAGATATTTATCATCTAATAAAATATTTAATTTCCTTATATGATAATAATTAATTATTTTGGTAATTATCTTCAAAGAAATCAAGATAAATCAAATAAAGATAATTAGAATATTAAATTGTTAATTGGAATTATTTGTTATTTGATCCTCCATGTTTTTAAATGTTTAAAACCTACCCTATAGTTTTGAAATTTATATTTGTGATTAAAAGCTTTAATTTAGACAACTTAAATTTCAAACCCTAGATTTTGAAAAGTTTAAAATGCAACCCTATACCTATATGATATTATTAGAATAATATATATATGTATAACTAAATGCTAGTCTTACCGCTAGTAGGCCTCATTCACGAAGCCGATCTATAAGGTGGGTATAAGGTTGCGGCCTATAAAATGGCGCTTCATGGGTGTACACTCACACCCACCGCTTGCTTGATTGGTGGAGGGTCGTTAGCCGAACGGGTAGGATAGGGCAACCTCATCCTCTCATTAAAAGTATAATAAGAAATACGAAGTAACTAAACTTTCCTTTTAAAATTTCCCAATCTTAGTTACTTTAGGAAAAGTGAATTGATGCAATCCCATGAAATTACACTTTGCACCTTGCTAAGATGTTAGTGGAGCGTGTGTGGTTTACCGGCACACTAATTGGTTCTAAGCGAAGGTGGCAAAGGGTGATTCATTGTTTATCATAGTTCGATGGAGCGTGTGTGGTTTACCGGCACATCGAATAGGTGATCGTAACAATGAAGGCACCATGTGAATTTGCATGGTAATTCACACCCGCTTTGTGATCCTCGGCATCCCAGTCACAAACAAGAGGGGCATATCGAGATTTAAACATGCCATTGAATAGTTCAATGAATCTCATCCGAACCTAGGAATTCTCAAAACACTTAGGACCAAAAGTTTAAGTTTTGTGATGGAGAATTAGTGAATCGTCATTCACTTACCTTCAATTTATTTGCATGTTGGATTACGGCATCCCTTTTCTAGTATGTAAATGTTATTGTTGGATCCTAGCCCTAATTTTTCTTATTGGGTGATAATTAGGGATTCTTGTTCTAATCTATCTTTGTCCTTTCTATAGATGTCAAACGCAAACAACGCTGCTGCTAGTTCTTTCACGTTGATGAGCCTTTGCCAAAAGGTCACCTTCGATGGAACGAACTTTGGCGAATGGATAAGATACATTCGCACCATTGCTCGCTATGAGGATAAAGAGTATGTCCTCGACGAGAAGCTCGAGAAAATCAACCCCGAAATTGCTACTCCCGCTGAAATCACCGCCTTTGAAACCCATGAGCGAGATGCGATGAAAGTACATTGCATCATGATCGCCACCATGAACTCCGAGTTCCAAAAGTCCTACGAGGACATGTATCTATACGAGATGCATCAAGACTTGTTGGAGAGGTACCACCAAAACGTGAGACAAGAGCGTTACGAGATCTTCACCAACATGATTTCCGCTAAGATGGGTCACGGAGAATCTCTTACCGTGCACTTGCAAAAGATGCAAAGGTATGTCGACCGCCTTCGCAAGTTAAACGTTGACTTCGGCGAAGACTTGGCGATCGACATGGTGCTTCACTCTTTGCCTCCGATGTATAATCAATTTAGGATGACCTACCACATGAACAAAGAGGAGGTCACTCTAAGTAAGCTCCAAGGTCTCTTGAGGGTTGCTGAGAGCAATTTCAAGGACAAGTCTGTTGCACCAACTCCCAATCCGTCTGCTGCTCCTGTCTTGGCAATTGGTCAAGGGAAGGGAAAGAAGAGGAAAGCTTCTTCAAATAACTATCGAAAGGTGAAAGCCCGAGATGGTTCCTCTTCTAGTGGGACAAAAGTTGATCCCTCTAAGCCCTGCTCTAACCCGAAGGAGGCAGAGTGCCACCACTGCCACAAGATAGGACATTGGAAGCGAAGCTGCCCGGACTACCTGCAAGCCATCAAGGAAGGAAAGATCAAGCCATCTTTCGCAGGTATATATGCAATAAAATCTAACGATTCTAATCATGCTATTTCTTGGGTTCTTGACACCGGTTGTGGTTATCACATTTGTTCTAATGTGCAGGGACTAAAAAGAAGTAGGGATGTGGAGCAAGGAAGGATCAATCTAATCATGGGGAACAGAAGATCGTCGCCTGTGACCAAGATTGGAGTATATTCTTTGGTGCTTAAGAATAGTTTAGTTTTAGATTTGAACAATTGTTGCTATTCGCCAGAAATGGCTAGAAACATCATTTCATTTCATGGTTTATATAGACAAGGTTTTAGATTTTCTTTTAATAATGAGAATGGTTCTATTTTGGCTTATCTAAATGGTGTCTTTTATTTTGAAGCTATACCATGTAATGAAATATATGAAACTGTTATGATTGTTGATAACTTAGGAAATGATGTTTTGAATATTGATTCTTCCACTAGTATGGATAAAGCATCTTTGTGGCATTGTCGTCTTAGACATGTCAACAAGAAACGCATAGCCCAACTCCAAAAGGATTGAGTGTTGGACTCATTCGACCTTAGGGAAGATGACACATGCGAATCTTGTTTACTTGGAAAGATGACTAAATCACCATTCACGAGTACTTGTGAAAGGGGTGAGGGACTATTAGACCTAATACATACCGATGTATGTGGACCTTTTAGATCAACCACGAAGGATGGGAACCGCTTCTATGTGACCTTTACCGATGATTATAGTAGATATGGGTATATCTATTTAATCAAGCAAAAGTCAGAAACCTTTGAAAAGTTCAAAGAGTTCAAGAATGAAGTGGAGAATCAATTGGGCAGGAAAATCAAGATGCTTCGATCCGATCGAGGAGGAGAGTACCTAAGTCTTGAATTCCACGATTATCTGAAGGAGTGTGGAATAGTTTCGCAATTGACGCCTCCTAGGACACCGCAATTGAATGGTGTGGCAGAAAGGCGTAATCGAACCTTATTGGATATGGTTCGCTCTATGATGAGTCGTGCTTCACTACCTATCTTCTTTTGGGGGTATGCATTAGAGACTGCCGCCCATATCCTTAACCGAATCCCTACCAAGAAGGTTGCCAAAACACCTCACGAGATGTGGACGGGGAAAGTTCCCTCGTTGGCACATATCAAGGTTTGGGGTTGCGAGGCTTTCGTAAGACGAGATACTCACGACAAGCTTGAACCTCGAAGTGAGCGATGTATTTTCATCGGCTACCCGCAAACTTCCTTTGGATATCTCTTCTATAGACCGAAAGATAATGTTATCTTTGTTGCGAGGAGAGGAGTTTTCCGAGAGCGAGAACTCATAAGCCAAGGAGACAGTGGGAGGCAAATCGAACTTGAAGAGATTCAAGAATCGATAGATGAAGGAACCTCTACCGCTGGCGTTCAACCCGAGGAGGAAACTCCGGTTGAACCGATTGACGAATCCTTAC
Source organism: Lactuca saligna (assembly GCF_052625555.1). Classification (NCBI taxonomy): domain Eukaryota; kingdom Viridiplantae; phylum Streptophyta; class Magnoliopsida; order Asterales; family Asteraceae; genus Lactuca; species Lactuca saligna. The sequence continues at coordinate 147,034,183 of NC_136424.1, read as the reverse complement.
CTCTTAGACGTTCCGATAGATTTAGAGTTCAACCCCAGTTTTATGGTTTTCATATTACTACCGAAGGGGACACGTATATTAGTGATGGTACACTAATAAATCTTGATGAACCTAATAGCTATAAGGAAGCCATGGCAGGCCCGGAGTCCGCAAAATGGAAAGAGGCGATGGATAGCGAGATCCAATCCATGTACGATAACCAAGTTTGGAATTTGGTTGATTACGTCCCCGAACGTAAGACCGTAGGGTGCAAGTGGATCTTCAAGAAGAAGACCGACGTGGATGGGAACGTACACACATACAAAGCGCGATTGGTTGCGAAGGGCTTTACTCAAACTCCCGGAGTTGACTATGATGGGACCTTCTCACCAGTTGCGAAGATTAAATCTATTAGAGTGATGCTAGCAATTGCCGCATTTCATGATTATGAGATTTGGAAAATGGATGTCAAGACCGCTTTCCTTAACGGAAAGTTGGCTGAGGATGTTTACATGGCTCAGCCAGAGGGGTTTGTGGATCCGAAGCATCCGAATAGAGTGTGTAAGCTTGAGAAGTCCATTTATGGACTTAAGCAAGCGTCTCGCAGATGGAATCTTTGCTTCGATGAGAAAGTCAAAGAGTTTGGATTTGTACGAAGCGAAGACGAATCTTGTGTATATGTCAAAGCCAGTGGGAGTGTAGTAAGCTTCCTCGTTCTATATGTCGATGACATATTAATCATAGGAAACGACATCCCGACTCTGCAGGAGGTTAAGTCCTGGCTCGGGAAGTGCTTCGCTATGAAGGACCTCGGAGAGGCTTCTTACATTTTGGGAATAAGGATAGCAAGAAAAAGAAGTAAGAGACTAATTGGACTTAGTCAGAATACTTACTTGGAGAAGGTACTAAAACGTTTTAGTATGGAAAACTCAAAGAAGGGAGAACTACCGATACAAGGAAATGCCAAGTTGAGTAAGACTCAAAGTCCGAGTACCGAAGCCGAGATAGCAGAAATGAGCCGAGTACCATACGCTTCCGCAGTTGGCTCAATCATGTACGCTATGACTTGTACTCGCCCTGATGTAGCCTTCGCTTTGAGCATGGTTAGCAGATATCAAGGGAACCCTGGCAAAGCACATGATTGCGGTGAAGAACATCCTTAAGTACCTTCGGAGAACGAAAGAATGGTTCTTAGTCCTTGGAGGGAGTGATGACTTGAAGGTGCGAGGGTATAGTGACGCCAGCTTTCAAACCGACAGGGACAACTATCGTTCGCAGTCGGGTTGGGTCTTTACCCTAAATGGAGGAGCAGTGACATGGAAAAGTTCCAAGCAGGAAACCGTAGCTGATTCAACGTGCGAATCAGAGTACATCGCAGCGAGCGAAGCGTCGAAGGAGGCAATATGGCTGAAGAACTTCATCGGTGATCTTGGAGTTGTACCGGCCATAAAGGAGCCCATGGAGATTTTCTGTGATAACGAAGGTGCGGTTGCCTTGACAAAGGAACCGAGGGATCATGGTAGATCTCGACATATCGACAGAAAATATCACTTCATTAGACATCGTGTAGAAGAAGGACAACTCGTAGTGAAGAGGATATCATCAGAAGATAACCCAGCAGATCCGCTTACGAAGGGACTGAGTAGGGTTAAGCACTTACAGCATGCTAGGAGTATTGGGCTGAAGGATGATATTAGCATAGATTAGATTATATTAGAAACGTATAATAGATAAATGTATTTAACATTTGATGATTAAATAAAGAAGTTTTATTTATGAGTAAAGTTACTATCACATGTTAGTTGTTTAACTATTGTTTCACTTTGCATGTTTTGACTTCCAGAATAATTGAGTTTATTAGGAATAATCGAATTATTCAAATGGTCCACAATCGTTCATATGTTGGGAGTAGATATGAATGAAGATTGTCGTGAATTGGTGTGTAGAATGTCTAAATGGTGTTAGACATAGCAAGAGTTGCTGCAACGTTCATGAGTGCTTACGAACTGGTTTTGAGCATTGGAATAAACCCGCGCTTGCTGGAATCACCTTATGGAATACGATATAAAAGGTGATCGCAAGACGATAATATCATATGGTCTTAAAACCTAGATATATGGTTTATTATTTGCTGATTGATTGTGCATTGATAATGCGAAAACGCATCAGTAACTTGATGTTATAAAACGCATTGTTGTGTATAGTTGGTTAATGAATAAGTAAATGCATATAAGTCGAAGTTTATCTGTAAATTTTATCCTAAGAGGGTAGAAGAGATATCTTGGCCACTCGATGATTTGATTTGACTTATGTGCCGGGCCCGGTCAGAACTGAATTGATGTGTTCGATTAAGTTCTATGTCAAATAAATCGAAGATCGAGAAATCTAAATGCTAGACTAACCATTCCATAGGATTGTCAGCATGATATCTAATAGAGGACTGTACGATCCCTTATCTAAAGGACAAGATTGATTAGATCAGAGTTGAAAGCGTCTTTGAGAGCTACGATTGCAAACCGTATTATACTTGTATAGTTACTAGACTTATCCAAGTGGGAGACTGTTGGAATAGTGTCTAAGGCTATAACTATATTCGGTGGTGCATGGTCCTTTTGGGTTTCCTTCACCATAGCAACTTGAAGGATGATTTGTTAAGAGAGAGTAAATATTATAAGGAATAATATTTAGCTATTTGATTAATATAAGTCATAAATTAATTGGTATTAATTTGGTGACTTAAAGAGATTAATTAAATAAGAGGGTATAAACTGTCAATTGTTTGATAGTTAGACTTTAGACTATAAATCCATTAGGATGGACTTTGGACGGTTTCTAAGAGCTTTAGGATAGCTCAAAATAGTCCATAAGGATATCTATGGAATGGATTTGGATAGCCTTAAGTGAAGATTATCCAATTAGGGTTTAGGGTGAAACCCTTAAGGAGTCTAAAGGTATAAATAGGCCCTTTGGGTGTGGAATTCGTGTACAAGCTTTCAGAACCTAAAGCAAGGAACCTCTGGCCGAATTCCATCCCCTCTCCTCTCTCCTAAATCATCTTGCTTGCTATTGGTGTTTGTAAGCCATTAAAGGAGTGACAATTGTGACTCTAGAAGCTCCAAGACAAGAAGATCAACAAGGAACTCAAAGGTATGATTCTAGATCTGTATTAATGTTATTGTTTAACCTAATTAGCCATTAGAAGTCTTGGATTCAAAAGCATGTTTGATAGAAAGCCTAGATCCAAGCAATAGGGTTTTGCATGCGCACATAGGAAAGTTCTTATGGCTAAAACCCAACAAGATACTCATAGTAATTGTTTATGAACAATTTGACGTGAGAAAATCCAATTAAGAAATCTTCTTTGGTTGTTAACTGAAGCTTTGAGTATCAAATCCTTTCAAAATCTTTGCAACACAAATCAGATCATGAAGATTCATCAAAGGGAAGTCAGCAAACTGAAAAATCGAGTGCTACGTTGTTTGCTTGGACTGCATGAAAGCGATAATTCTACAATACACCCTCGAACAACACATCTTTAGAAATGTTGAGACTCGAACAATCTTAACTAAATACCAAGTCTCCTCCTCCCTTTTCTTAGAATTGCATGGAATCGAATCTTCAATCGTTTATATTCTTCTTTATCCTCATACTTATCAACGATTTGATATTGTGTAGGCATGAACATCATTTTGTTGATTGGGAAATCCAAGTGATTAAAAGCATAATTCTCAGTATCAAAGCTTTTCTTAGGGACTTTTTCAAAATCTTGCATTTCTCCACCTAAAACCAGGGCTTCAATGCTTTCATAGCAATAATGTTTCGAAGGATCACCCTTATCAAGACCAGGAGGGTCATTTGCTCTTTGACGAAGAATGCTTTGTATATGTCTTTGCTTTTCCATTTCTTTTTCAATGGAAGCCTTTTTTTCCTTTCTGCAATCGGTTTTTTAGAGATACCCTTCCCTCTATTTTTCATTTCTTCTGTTGATGGATGTGGCTTTGATGAAGATGATCCTTCAATGACAGAACCAATCACTAAACTTTTCATCAATGGCTTTGTTGTTTTTGAAGTAGTTGTAACTCAAGTCTTGGGCAACAACGTGAGAATTTTATTAGACATGACTTTCCCGACTATGTTTGCATCACCATCACTTTTCCCTGAAACACTTCCTACTTAACATGTTTTCGAACTCATGCCAACACTAACCTTGTCTCCCCTTTGCACCCTTGTATGAACAGGTATGGCATCGGTTGGCATCAAATTAATCAGCTTCGCAAGTGGAGCTACTTTATCCTTGAGTGTGGACTCCAAAGACATAAACTTTTGATACAAAGAGTCCGGAGTAATAAACTATAACACCCAGTTCCTGGTACATATTTTAATTAAAGTAAAGTCATGATTTGCTCTGGGACTCGGCGAGTTAGAGGCCCAACTCATCAAGTAGACTCGACTTTGGATCAACAGGACAAGTGACCTACTTGACGAGTCGGGAGACCTACTCGGCGAGTAGGACTGTCTGGATGAAACCGTAATATTATGGGGTTTGCACCCTATTTAAAAAAGCTTATAACACCCCTACCCATCCTCCATTCTTCCTCCCAACCCCGAGAAATCCCTAACTCAAACGCTAAGCCTCTTTTGAGTGTTCTTAAGCTTTTTTGTGACTTTGTGTGCATTTGAAGTTGGAAGAGAAAAAGGTAGCTTGGGAGTTCAAGTGGAAGCTAGTAGATCAAGAGGTTTTGCTTCATTCTCAGTTCATTCAAGGTTAAAAGCTTAAACCTTGACCATCTATCTCTTAGATCTTGTTTTGGGATTTTATGAGTTTGTGAAGTTATAATCGGATTTTGTGAGTGTACCTAGAGTTGCACTTCAGATCTGGAACCATTGAGGGTTCCCATGGCATAAAGGTGCCAACTTTATAGCCATTGGAGACTCATGCTTCTTATATACCTCTTTTATGGATTTTTGAGCCAAAAACCACCATGCATGGACGTCAAGATTGGAACTTTACGTATAAAATGGACCCTAGGAGGTAAGATATATGGTTTTGATGCATTAACACCCATTATAAACGACTAAATAGTTTTGGACAAAGAGGGAATCAGCGAGTTGGGTCGCGTTTTCCCCAAATTTCTTCTAGAAATGGTCTTTGGTTGAGTGGAAGGAACACTCAGTCTGTTAGGGGTTTGTTATGGACTTGAAAATCAAAGGACTCGACGAGTTCAAGGAGGAACTCAGCGAGTTCAAGGAAACGTCCCAACCACATGAAGATGGACTCAACGAGTTTGAGGATGAAGTTCGTGAGTCATAAACTGAACACCTTCATTCAGATGATGATGAACTCAATCAGTTCAAGGATGAACTCGGCGAGCAGGTTGAAGATAGTCTGATGGGTTGTTAAAGGCTAACTCATCGAGCTCATGCTAGACTCGATGAGTAGGGATGAGATTGCATCATTTTGAGAATGTAGGGACTCAACGAGTTGATGGACCAACTCAACGATTCTGGTCAACCAGAGGTTGTCATTGACCAAAAGTTGACTTTGACCAGGGTTTTGACTTTGACTTTGACTTGTAATTTAGTGACCCTTGTAAGGGTTATGTGTAACGTCATAAAATTTCCAACCAAAAATTTTCATTTTTACAACCATTAAGACATGAGTAATTAGTTTAGATTTCCAAAATAACGTCGTAGTCTCAAACGATTACATAACAAAAGCTAAAATAGTTTTCCCGAGTGTGTGTACGATCACGCTGGCGCCTTCCCACGGTCCTCACTCGTACCTGAAACACATAAGCAACAACTGTAAGCATAAAGCTTAGTGAGTTCCCAAAATACAACATACACACATACGCCTTTCCAGGCCTTGACCTTCCGGTCCATGCGTTTCAGGGGACTTCCGTCCCGACTGGGTAAACCTTCCGGTCCTACCCACGTCAACCTTTACAGTCCATATGACCACGCCTTCCGGCCCATATCAATCATATCATACATGACACATATAGCAAATAACTTAACACACATAAAGCATATATTCATATCATATTCGACCTTCCGGTCACATAATCAAAACCCTTTCGGGTACAGTATAGTGAGAAGACTCACCTCGTATGCCTCGCTAAGTTGCTAATCGTAAATCCTGGAATCACTCGGGCTCGAACCCTCGAGCTGCAATCCTCCTACGATATATAAATCTATAAATATTACTTGTACCACTAAGGTGGACCATCCAAATCAAGTCAACACAGGTTGACCTGGTCAACAGTCTTTAGTTAATTTGGACTAGACTCGGCGAGTGCACAATAGTGACTCGGCGAGTCTACGCGTTTTTACCAACTCTTAAAATTTTCCCTTTGACTCGTCGAGTACTCCCCCGACTCGATGAGTTCCACCTGGGCCTGACTCACAGGGCCACTGCGACTCAACTCGCTGAGTCGAAGGTCAACTCGGCGAGTCCCATCCTGACTCGGTCCACCTGACAAAACCTTTCCAACTCTCTGCGACTCACTGAGTCGCCCACAACTCGGTCCAGTCTACACACAAGATGATCTCAAGGACAATCTTCAAGTGACTCGTCGATTCTGTTCTTCAGACTCGGCGAGTCCATGCCATGCACCAGCTAAAACTGGCTTTTGCGGTCAGATCCGTTCCATAAATACATAGATCTGGCCTTCCCAAGCTTATTTGTCACGTAAAGTCTCAGTCTTGGTTGCCATGCAATGCATACAAGGCTTATTTTGAAGAAACAACCTTTAATATGGCAAGTATAACTTCTAACTCAAAAGGGTGGGCATAAAGCTTGTCATAAGGGGTCTCCTGGACCTGCTAAAGTCCAGATCTAGGTTCCATGTCTCCATAGGACCTCTCATACTTCTTATTCAAGCCAAGAAAGGCAAGAAGAAACCCTAGATTTGGCCCATCAACACAAAACACGAAGATTGGCTCAGAAAGTTACCTCAAGAAGACCCCCTTGATGAAATAGCAACAGATCTAAGCTCCCCAACACTTCAAGCTTGCTCCTCTCCCTCCTTTCCTTGCACTATCACAAAAAATGAAGAACAAAAGGCCTTCAAACACACACACAATGGCTTACAGACGTATGGAGGCTCTTAGGGTTCAAGGTGGCCGCATATGAGGGCCATAAGGTCCTTTAAATAGAGCTTAGGACCGGGGAATTAGGGTTTCATTAAACAGTGCGGACTCGTCGAGTCCATCCCTTGGACTCGTCGAGTCCGAACGCGAACCCCCGCTAAAAACCGCGACCCGACTCGGCGAGTTCAACCACCGACTCGCCGAGTCCCCTCACAGAATGCCAAAATATAAAAGGAATGAAGATACCTGGGAATCCGGGCTGTTACAAATCTCCCCCACTAGAATAAGACTTCGCCCTCAAAGTCCGCTTAGGCAAAAAGCTCTGGATGCTGCTCCCGCATCTCCCGTTCCGGCTCCCAGGTCATCTCTGATCCCTTCCGATGCTGCCACTGAACCAATACCAGGGGCACCTCCTTGTTTTTCAAAACCTTGATCTTCCGATCCTTGACGGCTACAGGTCTTTCAGCATAATTCAGACTTGCATCCACCTGAATATCCCCTAATGGAACCACCGCTGATTCGTCGGCGATACATTTCCGCAGTTGCGACACATGGAAGGTATCGTGAATCTGCCCCAACTCTGCTGGCAAGTCTAATCGGTAGGCTACCCGTCCCACCCTTGCGATCACACGAAAAGGACCAATATACCGGGGCCCCAACTTGCCCCTCTTCCTGAATCGAATCACTCCTTTCCAAGGAGAGACCTTCAGGAGCACGAGATCACCAACCTGGAACTCAAGCTCGGACCGTCGCCTGTCTGCATAACTTTTCTGCCGGCTCTGAGCGGTCAGCAACCTCTGCCTGACCATCTGAATTTGCTCGGTCGTCTGAAGCACGATCTCCGTGCTACCCATAACCTGCTGTCCCACCTCACCCCAACAGATGGGGGTGCGACACCTCCGCCCATACAACAGCTCAAAGGGCGGCATACCAATGCTCGAATGATGGCTGTTGTTATACGAGAACTCTGCTAGAGGTAGATAGGTATCCCAGCACCCTCCGAAATCCAACACACATGCCCGAAGCATGTCCTCGAGCGTCTGAATGGTCCGCTCACTCTGGCCGTCTGTCTGAGGATGATATGTCGTACTAAAATGTAACCTAGTACCCAACTCTTCATGGAATTTCTTCCAGAACCTGGAAGTGAAACGCACGTCGCGGTCCGAAATAATCGAGATTGGCACCCCGTGCCGAGATACTACTTCCCTCACATATAACTCAGCCAACTTCTCCGCAGAAGAGCTCTCACTAATAGCTAGAAAATGAGAGCTCTTTGTTAGTCGATCCACAATTACCCAAATCGCATCGACTCCTCTCGCCGTTCGCGGTAACTTGGTAATGAAATCCATAGAGATTTGTTCCCACTTCCATTCGGGAATCTCTAGCGGTTGCAGCTTACCGTGCGGTCGCTGGTGTTCGGCCTTGACCTGCCGACAAGTCAAGCACCTCTCGACGAACCAAGCGACATCCCTTTTCATACATGGCCACCAGTACTCCTTCTTGAGATCCAAATACATTTTCGTAGCACCAGGGTGAATCGAGAATTTCGATCGATGTGCCTCCTCCATCAAAATAGTGCGCGCACCGCCCACAAACGGCACCCAAATCCTCCCCTGAAAAGTCATAAGCCCCCGACCATCCGTAACAATTCCTGATACCTGACCTACCACCCGTTCCTTCTTCTGGTGTTCCGGCTTTGCAGCCTCCATCTGAGCCCCTCGAATAATGTCCAGAATCGGGGTCAAAACCGTCAACCTCATACAAATGTCTCGGATCGGGGCGCTATCCGCCCTACGGCTCAAAGCGTCGGCTACCACATTAGCCTTGCCCGGGTGGTACAGGATCTCACAATCGTAATCCTTCACCACATCCAACCACCTCCTCTGATGCATATTTAGATTTGGCTGATCCATCAAGTATTTAAAGCTCTTATGGTCCGTGTAAATCGTACACCGAACCCCGTACAAATAGTGTCGCCAGATTTTGAGGGCAAACACCACCGCCCCCAATTCCAGGTCGTGCATGGGATATCTCGACTCATGAGGCTTCAACTGCCTCGAAGCGTACGCTATCACATGACCCCTCTGCATAAGTACCGCCCCCAAACCCGATATAGAGGCATCACAATATACCACAAAGTCCTCCATCCCTTCCGGGAGTGCAAGCACTGGAGCCTCGCACAATTTCTGACGAAGCGTCTCAAACGAAGACTGCTGCTCCGGTCCCCATGAAAACGCAACACCCTTCTGGGTCGTCCTAGTAAGTGGCACAGCGATCTTGGAGAAATCCCTGATAAACCTGCGGTAATATCCAGCCAAACCCAGAAAACTCCTGATTTCGGTGGGCGATCTCGGCACCTCCCACCTCAACACCGCCTCAATCTTGGCCGGGTCGACCAATATCCCCTTCTGGTTCACAAGATGCCCAAGGAATTGGACCTCTCGCAACCAGAAATCACACTTGGAGAACTTGGCATACAGCCTCTCCGATCTCAAAACCCGAAGAATCTCCCGCAAATGCTCCTCATGCTGGTCCCTAGTCCTCGAATATACCAAAATATCATCGATGAATACGATCACCGACCGATCCAGCATCGGTCGGCACACCCTGTTCATGAGATCCATGAATGCAGCCGGGGCATTGGTGAGCCCAAAAGGCATCACTACAAACTCATAATGTCCATAACGAGTTCTGAAGGCAGTCTTTTGGATATCCTCCTCGCGAACCCTCATCTGATGATATCCCGACCTTAAGTCAATCTTGGAAAACCAAGATGCCCCCTGCAACTGATCGAACAGATCGTCGATCCTAGGTAACGGGTATCGGTTCTTAATTGTCACCTTGTTTAACTCCCGATAATCGATACACATCCGATGTGAACCATCCTTCTTTTTGACAAACAAAATCGGCGCTCCCCAAGGCGAGCTACTGGGTCGAATGAATCCCTTCCCCAACAGCTCCTGAAGCTGCAAGGATAATTCCTGCATTTCCGGTGGAGCGAGACGGTAAGGTGCCTTGGCGATGGGCGCCGCCCCCGGAACCAAATCGATACGAAACTCCACTTGCCTCTCCGGAGGCACGCCTGGTAACTCCTCGGGGAACACATCCACAAACTCGCATACAACCGGAACGTCATCAATCGAATTGGGCCTCTCCGAGGTCACACGAGTATCCATCACATAAGCTATGAATCCATCACAACCCTGCTGCAGGCTCTGCCTTGCCCTTGCCGCTGAACAAAACGCTGACCCACACCGGGTCCCTTCGCCATAAACCGTGAGCACTCCCCCACTAGGGTCTCGAATCATCACCAGCTGTCTCTCGCAGTCAATGACTGCTCCAAACTTACTCAACCAATCCATGCCCACGATAATGCAAACATCCCCCATAGCTATAGGGACCAAGTCTATGGGAAACTCGACCCCAAAAATCTCGAGCACGCATCCTCGAATCACCTCGGTGGCGTATACTGCTCTCTCGTTTGCTATAGCAACTCGCAGGGGACGACTCATCGTCTCCCGATCGATATCGATGTACTGGCTAAAAGCCAGTGAAACAAAGGACCGACTCGCACCTGAGTCGAATAATACCAAAGCAGGCACATGATTCACAAGAAAAGTACCTACGCATATAGTAATATAAGCATAATGTTTCAGCATAAATGTAAATACGTGAAAGAATACATACCGGCCACTACATCAGGCGCCGCGCGGACCTCCTCCGCAGTCAACTGGAAAGCTCTCCCACGAGCCTTCGGGGCCTCGGTCTTCACTGGCCGAACCTCAGGAACCCTGGCAGCAGGCGAAGATCCCTGGCGAAGCTGGGGGCACTCGGCCTTCCGATGGCCAGGCTGGTTGCAATGGAAGCAGACCATAAATCCCTTGGGGCAATCCCTCGCAATGTGCTCCTCCTTGCCACACTTGTAGCAAGCACCCGATCGACATGCCCCCTCGTGACCCTTGCCGCACTTCCCACAAATACGGCTCTTCTATCCTCCGGATCTCAAATCAGCGGACTTAGTCCGCTTGGCTGCCGGCTGCGACTGAGCCGGCCGCCGATCCATCCGTTGAGACTCGGCCTCCTCCCTGGCCTGGGTCTCCAACTCGATCTCCCGCTTCCTGGCATTCGCCTGAAGTTCAGCAAAAGTCTGATATGATGAGTTCGATACGAACTCCCGGATGTCTCTCCTCAGCACTCCCAAATACCGGCTCATCTGAGCCTGCTCCGTAGACACCTGCTCGGGACAGAACATCACCCTCTCATGAAACTTCCGCGTGATCACTGCAACCGAATCATTACCCTGCTTGAGGGTCAAGAACTCCTGAACCAACCGTTCCCTCTCTACCGGGGGAACATACTCGTCTCTGAACATAGCAGTAAATCTCTCCCAAGTCAAGGCTGAAACCTCCGCGAGAGTGAAGTTCGCCGTCACGAACTTCCACCAATCCTTCGCTCCCAGGCGGAGCTGGTTCAGGGCGAACCGCACCCTCAGATGCTCCGGACATGAACAAGTATAGAAGCATCCCTCAATATCGGCAATCCACCTCATCGCAGCAATCAGATCCTGAGTCCCGTCAAACTCTGGTGGCTTCGTGTTGCTGAACTCCCGGAACAGCAACGAGTCACCCCCTGTGGCCTGGCAGCAGCCACAGCTGCGGTAGCTGCAGCAGCGGCAGCCTCAGACAACGCGGCGTACCGCTCATCAAATTTCTCCATCAGTGTGGTCTTGATAGACCCAAACATCTCCGGGATCTCAACCCGGATCGCTGCAGCTACCTCCTCATGAATCATCTGACGAAGCTCCTCGTCAGTCACCCCACTCGTGCCAGGTCTGTGTCGTGGTCCAACCATGTTGTCTCTGAAATACAACAAAAGAATATCAGAGACCCTATCGGGCAAAAATCGCACTCGATAACGCAGTCCTGCTCAGTTTTCGATACTCAGGGGTTCCCACTTGGCTGCCTACTGACCCGGTGTCCTTGGTAGTACGGGCCCAATACTGCCAGTTACACCGCGTCGGTATTCACCCAAGTCATCCTCCCCAACCTCGAATCCTGAGCACTCTATTCTTTTCATACTCTTTTTACTCACTCGCTCTCGAGCACCCCATAGAAGCAAGTTTTCCTAGACTAAGGCATCACAAAATCAGGCCACTCTAGCCCTAATATGTATACCTAGTCTACTAGCACGCGTATCATATCATATCATATATCGTAACACATATAATAAGAGTATTTTGGGGATTTTTACCGTTCGGGCGCTGGCTGACCGTACACCCTTTTTCTTCTTTGGTCGTCTCACCTTTCAAAATTTAAATTTTAATTATTTAAATTAAATTTTTTGTAAAAACAATTTTCTCCAATCCCCGGTTTGAGTCCAGTTACACCCGAAGGTGTACCCGAATCCCTCAAACCAAGGCTCTGATACCAACTTGTAACGTCATAAAATTTCCAACCAAAAATTTTCATTTTTACAACCATTAAGACATGAGTAATTAGTTTAGATTTCCAAAATAACGTCGTAGTCTCAAACGATTACATAACAAAAGCTAAAATAGTTTTCCCGAGTGTGTGTACGATCACGCTGGTGCCTTCCCACGGTCCTCACTCGTACCTGAAACACATAAGCAACAACTGTAAGCATAAAGCTTAGTGAGTTCCCAAAATACAACATACACACATACGCCTTTCCAGGCCTTGACCTTCCGGTCCATGCGTTTCAGGGGACTTCCATCCCGACTAGGTAAACCTTCCGGTCCTACCCACGTCAACCTTTACAGTCCATATGACCACGCCTTCCGGCCCATATCAATCATATCATACATGACACATATAGCAAATAACTTAACACACATAAAGCATATATTCATATCATATTCGACCTTCCGGTCACATAATCAAAACCCTTCCGGGTACAGTATAGTGAGAAGACTCACCTCGTATGCCTCGCTAAGTTGCTAATCGTAAATCCTGGAATCACTCGGGCTCGAACCCTCGAGCTGCAATCCTCCTACGATATATAAATCTATAAATATTACTTGTACCACTAAGGTGGACCATCCAAATCAAGTCAACACAGGTTGACATGGTCAACAGTCTTTAGTTAATTTGGACTAGACTCGGCGAGTGCACAATAGTGACTCGGCGAGTCTACGCGTTTTTACCAACTCTTAAAATTTTCCCTTTGACTCGTCGAGTACTCCCCCGACTCGACGAGTTCCACCTGGGCCTGACTCACAGGGCCACTGCGACTCAACTCGTCGAGTCGAAGGTCAACTCGGCGAGTCCCATCCTGACTCGGTCCATTGACAAAACCTTTCCAACTCTCTGCGACTCACTGAGTCGCCCACAACTCGGTCCAGTCTACACACAAGATGATCTCAAGGACAATCTTCAAGTGACTCGTCGAGTCTGTTCTTCAGACTCGGCGAGTCCATGCCATGCACCAGCTAAAACTGGCTTTTGCGGTCAGATCCGTTCCATAAATACATAGATCTGGCCTTCCCAAGCTTATTTGTCACGTAAAGTCTCAGTCTTGGTTGCCATGCAATGCATACAAGGCTTATTTTGAAGAAACAACCTTTAATATGGCAAGTATAACTTCTAACTCAAAAGGGTGGGCATAAAGCTTGTCATAAGGGGTCTCCTGGACCTGCTAAAGTCCAGATCTAGGTTCCATCTCTCCATAGGACCTCTCATACTTCTTATTCAAGCCAAGAAAGGCAAGAAGAAACCCTAGATTTGGCCCATCAACACAAAACACGAAGATTGGCTCAGAAAGTTACCTCAAGAAGACCCCCTTGATGAAATAGCAACAGATCTAAGCTCCCCAACACTTCAAGCTTGCTCCTCTCCCTCCTTTCCTTGCACTATCACAAAAAATGAAGAACAAAAGGCCTTCAAACACACACACAAGGGCTTACAGACGTATGGAGGCTCTTAGGGTTCAAGGTGGCCGCATATGAGGGCCATAAGGTCCTTTAAATAGAGCTTAGGACCGGGGAATTAGGGTTTCATTAAACAGTGCGGACTCATCGAGTCCATCCCTTGGACTCGTCGAGTCCGGACACGAACCCCCGCTAAAAACCGCGACCCGACTCGGCGAGTTCAACCACCGACTCGCCGAGTCCCCTCACAGAATGCCAAAATATAAAAGGAATGAAGATACCTGGGAATCCGGGCTGTTACATTATGTGTATGAATTGGTAAAGTAGAAAGTATGTAGTTTAGGGATTGAGGAGTCGGGAAGAGTTGATTTTCACACCGAGGACAGTGCAAACACTACTCGACATTGAGGTGAGTTACCTTCTAGTAGAAGTGCGTCAAAGGCACCAAGGTCGACCCACTGGTAGTTTATTATAGTTGAGATGATTGTATTTGTGATAATTACATGGTTTGCCACTACCTGATGTGTCTTATGTGACAGTATGATATGTTATATGTGATAGTGGTAGTGGGAGGGGAATAGTCCCCCGATTAAGTCGTTAGGACCGAAGGGTAGGTCGGACACACCAGATATGTCTGACAGCATGTTTATGATATGTTTTTATGTGTTAGTAGTAGGGGTGAAATAGTCCCCGTGACCGGGTGAGATAGACCGGAGGGTAGGCAGGCACCCCAAAACGGCCTAACACGGGTAGGTCAGCACCCCAAAATGGCTTGACATTGGTAGGTCAGCACCCCAGAATAGCTTAACATGGGTAGGTCGGACACCTTAGAATTGCTCGACAATATGTATGATTATATGGTATGTGGTATGATGGGTAACTCACTAATATTTGTGCTTACCGTTTCTACTTTTGGTTTCAGATACCTCTTTTGCTAAGGGGAAGGAGCTGGCAGAGTAGAAGCGCATTGCACACACATGATTTCCGCTGTGAGAACCCTGGGATTGTCCTCTGACATATTTCTATTTGATGTTATGGTTTTCGAGAATTGTGATTTGTGATTTGAGTTTTTGAAATGATAGAAACGATATTTTCCGTAAATATTTTTATAAGTAATATAATTAAACAAAAAAAATTGGGTCTCGATTTTGAGATGTTACATCAACGAAGATGATGAAGAACCAATCTTCGAAACTAATTCCTTAAGAGTGTTCAACTTTTCTTCAATTTTGCTAAAACTCTGAACATCAAGTTCAGCCTTCATATCAACCTTAGGATGTAATGAATGATACCACTTTAAAGACATTCATAACAGCATCAACAATGATATCAACCTTAGTGTGAAGAGAAGAATAATTGTGACTAAGATCTACAACTTCCTTTGCAATATCAACCCTGAGTTCCTCAATCTTCAGGTTTACATCCTCACGAACCTTTTTAACATCTTGAACAAACAAAATATACCTTTCTCAGGCAACTGCTTTCAACTCTTTAAGCTCATAAGTAAAGAATCAGACTGAACTTTCACTCTCAACTCATTACATGTATCCATTTGATCCAACTTGTTTTACAACGAAGCTACCGAGACTTAAGCATAACATCAACTTCGATCCTAGAGACCATATTTCAACCCCCTGCATCATCTTGAAATTGTAATAAGGAGTTGAGCTTTCTGTTGAGAATCTTGAACTATTTTCCAGATATTAACATATGATCTAGAATGTTCTCTTCTTCTCGATGAAATTAAATGTCAGCAAAAAGATCCGATAAATTCTACATCTTCCGTTGTATCATCTTTTGCAATAGATTTGTGACCTTTCGTGGATTGTGATGGAAATAAATAAGTGATAGGTTGATTGATGATGTTTTCGAATGTTGGGGAATGTGTGGATTGTGGCAATGTAGTAGAAATGGTGAAATGAAAAGGTGGTAGAGAAGTAGTGGTATTAATGGTAGATGTTTCTACGGAAGATGAAATGATAAAAGTTGAAGTACCTTGGGCTTCATTGTTCGACACTCCATCACCCATGTTGACATTTGTGTCCATATCAGATTTGGTCACATGGATGCCTGAAGTCCGAACCTCCTCAAAAACTAATTTGGTATTCGAAACTTTTGGTGGTATGACTGTAGTTTGCTCAAGAGTAGATAGTTGCGAATGATCACCTTGATTGACGGTTGTGTCCACAGTAGATGTTTCCACATTGCCACCAGGATGCCCAATCTCCTCAAAATTCGTCTTAATTGGAGAGCCCCTCGAAGGTGATGGAAATCCCAAATTATCATCCTGCCATGGAGATGGATATTTATCAAAATCAGACTCAAGAATCACTTCATGGAAAGGATCAATAACCTTCTTCTTATTCTTTTGAATCTTCTTCATCATATCATTAGCTCTTTGCTTCTTAGATGTTGGAGAAACAGGAGCTGGAATCTGACGAATTACAACACCCTTACGATTGAGTTAAGGCTTACGAATCATCTTTGAGTTGGAATCAAGCTGTTCCGGTGAATGACGAGGTTTGTGAGCCATTTTCTTTAGTCTCTTGAGAACACAAGACTTCAAAGGCATAACTTCCTTTGGTGGTTGAGAAGTCTCCTGTTGAACAGGCAGAATAACGTCCTTTGGAATAAGAACCGGATCACGTTTTGAATAGAATTTCTTCACATAATTATTCAAATAGAATGCCACTGCTTTGTTATCATAATTGATGATTAATCCTTTATCTTCCGAGCCCCCATTCTAAGCAGACTCTTTCGTTATAAAAGTACACTTTAGCGTCCCAAAATTTAAGACCCAAATTGTAATAATAAAACAATCATCCAAATCTTTTTCAAAAAACCATAATAAAATCAGAGTACGTCATTAATCATCCAAACACATTAGAGTCAAAAATACTGAAGAATATGGTATGTGTGATGCGATCATCCCGAGTTCTTTACATTCAATCTAGAAGTACCTAAAACATAAATTCAAAATTGTAAGCACAAAGCTTACTTAGTTCCCCAAAATACCTCATACTATACAATGGGCCATGCCCAACAACCATTGTGCCCCGCCTAACATCGAGCCCCACTAAGAACAGATCTGTTCAAAATTAAAGATGGGCCCCGCCTCATCACATTCATCATGCGCCGCCTGGTATGCATATAAACATATAAACACATGCAAGAATCACAAGATAAATAGCCCACTACATCAAATACTACACATGCAAGAGTCACACATTCAACTAGCATGATAATCATAATAAATCATGGGCCGGCAGTGGTACCTTCGACCTGACAATTACAGTGAGGAAATTCATCTCAATCCGCGGATAACCAAAAAACTGTTTGGGTTGCTTATCCGGATAATCTTACATCAACTAACAACAAATATCAACTTAATTAATAATTAAACCGATATTCCAAAATCCAAGGCCCAATCTATAATCCATTATTTCTAAAGGGTAGAAGACCATTTTACCCTTTCCCAATACTAGTCTAACATATCATGGCCCAACCCCTATAAGGCCCAAGGCCGAAAAGGCCCAATTTAAACTTCCTCGGAGTACGCCCAACGTACCAGAAGTGTACGTCCTACGTACTCACCCCCTAACGAACTAAGTACAAGTTGTCGATGCATAATGTAAACATTACGTTGAGCGTACCCCCAAGTACTCCCAACATACTCATCAAAGGCCCAAAATCCATATTAAGCTCTTATTGGGTTAAGTGAAAACATCCAAACATAGATTTGACCTTAAGGGGTGTCTTAATATGTAAAGTTTGCAAGTTTACTTCTTTGCATTAATTAAAGGAACCCAAAACGCATTTTTATCCGTCTAAACTCATAATATGAACACCAACTTAAACATGATTCAAACAAGCCCATCAAGATGACATTGTTGTGACTTAACAACCTCAACAGAGACCAGATATGATGCTCAAAGGTCCTAGAGTAGCTTCTACTAATAAGAACCATAATATTGCGACCAAACATTCTTACAACAATTCCCGTAACTAGATCTACACTAAAGAACAATAAAGTTTAAAGATTTATACCTCCAGAAGATACATCAAGATGCACATAGTCAGGATCCACAAGCTTCAAGCAATCTAACACTCCTTGAAGAAGCTTCTTCTTCCTAAATAAGCACCAAAACACATGAAATTATCCCCAGGAACTCAATAACCACTAAAATAGGGGCAAGGGTTTCATATCTAGGGTTTAATGGGATGGAGGCTGAAGGTATGAAGGGTTGGAGTTGAGATAAGGTCATTAAATAGGGTCCAAGACCCTAAATTAGGGGTTGTACCTGACCTAATTATGCCCTGGGTACTCCTGGTACACCCAACGTACTCAAGAGGGATTTCGCAATCCATCTGTCTAGTACGCCCAACGTACTAGGCTTAACCCTAATACCATCAAACATCCGAAGGCCATAACTTCTTTGCTTTATGTCTGATTTTGACAATTCTTGTATCCATCGAAAGGTAATGAGAAGCTCTACACTTATATCCACTCACTCATGCCTTAAGAATTTCTGAGCTTTAATCTAAATTCATAAAATACTCAAACTAACACTTTATGTTTATACCCTTGGTCACCAAAACACAAACCGAATTCCCAGATCACCTAATCACCCAAAGGGGTCTAAATCTCTTTTCCCTAAGACCTAAAGCCTTATGATAGCTGATACTCAAGTCACGACCCCGAATTAGGAAACGATTTAGAAAAGGTGTTACAACTCTCCCACCGTCCTAGAAACCAAACGATCAGACCAAAACCTCCTTATAAAGAACAAATCACAGATCCTTTATCTGATGAACCCACAACTTACTGTTATAATTCCAAACCCCATAATTTTCTTAACCTCGACACAGATAGAACATTTTCGAAGCACAATCACGAAGACTTATTACTATAATATGAACTAAGAAACATCCATCTGGTCCTGAACCATCCAACTAATACCCTTGGCAGACAGATTCCTTAAACATAGCTTGTTGATGAAATTACATATTCCTAAAACATAAATGATGACTCCCAATGCGAGTCTCGACCAAATGCCAACCCGGTACATAAATCATACCATGAGGTCCAAAGATTTACACTTGCATTTCATCTGAAATTTTCTAATTTCACAACAACCTTCCACCAAAGTTAAATATAAAATTCCTAATCTATCACTGCAACTAACAGCCTCACCCCTATTCCGAACATAGGAATACCAATTACTGACCACAGAGTTGACCCTAGCCTATACATCATAGGGATACCCATCACTGACCGTAGAGTTGACCCACTCGAAACATTATCCAAAACCATCCCATCCAACCTCCATTGGGTCCCACCCATACTAACATAATCATATGGGACTCGTTCATGGGTCTCACCCAGACAGCACAATCGAACGGGACTCACCCAAGGGTCTCACCCAATCAAGTGTTGTACAGCCGCAACCTTGCCTCAGTTCAAACGATCCTCATACAAACTAAGAGAAATTTCTTGACATTACTATCCGCCTCAAACCAGACATCCACTTATCATTCCTTAGTTCAACGATCAATCCTACACCTCATTCTGGTGAATGCTACGATCCCATCGCATACTTACACCACTTCCTTGACAGCGTATCATCCTTTTGTATGCTACGCTTACCCTTTAGTCTTTCAAAATTCCATACTGCCATAGGCCTAACCCATAATCATTATAATTCAAACCCGCTTCCAACTATACCCAATCATATGTTCGGGTTATGCTTTGAATCGTGAAGCCTTAGTCTGACATGAACATGGAGAGAGGGTCTAACACAACCCTCAACCTAGATCCCTCCACATGACCACCATGCATTACTACTAATGTGCAAGGAAACCTAAATATCTACTCTCATGCAACCCTTAGAACAAACAAGTCTCCCCCAATTGGATTCGACGGTGCTCTTCCAATCCACCAAGAATTTAATGGACTCCCAATCCATCCCACAACCTAAAAATCCCAACTGCTAACAACCAAGGCTTAAAAGAATTAGCATTCCATTACCAACTTAGCGATCATACACATACCGAAAAAGATGAAGACTTCCTGAGTTTTCAATGAACTCAATAATCTCAAGTACTTCCCATGATATGACTCCAAATCCTTAAGCCACCTAGACTCGTGGCATAACTATAGCCCATTACCAGAATGGACGGATTCCGAACCCAACTACCCATTCACCGAAGGGTCTCTGCATCCTAACCGTCTTCAACCAATATGATTATGAAATTCGTTTGCCAATTCTAATGAATACGGCCATCATCGTCCACTCGCCCCCCTATCATTGCCTAGTAACGGTAACAATGATACACAAGATACCTTCCATAAACAACTGCCAACCATAATGAATGGCACAAGTACTTTTGAGTCCTAACGTTGTTTTCCCTGAAGGGGACAACCAATTTTCATGAGTTCCTTTCTGTAAAGATTCCGATGTGAGGACTACCCTTGCATTATGAGAATATCAACCTGGCAGCAACTCACTTTCACTCAAATCCCAATCAATCCTTTAATTTCCACCTCTACCCTAAAATCCAAAAGGCAACAAACTTGCATTACAATTGGCTCTGCCCTGATCTTGGACCAATCACGCTAGTCTAACTATTGATCTTCTAAGTGATACCCCTGAATTGCTTCTATCAGTGGTCCATAACAACTACTGGACCATCTACAATAAGCTCAACAAAACGATCACCACTCATTACTCTCGGTATGCAAAATTTCATATAATGACCCTTGATATTGTTAACCAGCAATTACTGAAAAAACTAAACCGGAGACAATATCCGTAATAGCATTTGATGAAACTCTGGCCTCCCTCGACTGACACTACAATACTCGTCTTCTTGTTGTTGGCGCTCTTGCCCTACCCTCACGGCCACTAGTGAATCTCAAAGCAACCAGAGTAGGTGCACACATTGCTCATCACTCAACATCGGACAGTCGGCCTCCTTGTGGCCCGCTTGATTGCAGTAAAGCACATCAAAACCTACCCACGGGGAAATCCCTATGGAAATGACCCATGTGACCACAATTGAAACATCCCTTGCATATCTTTCAACATCCTCACCCATGGGTCCTCCCACACTTGTCACAACGGTCCCGACCCTAATGTCCTCCCAAACATGAATCCTGAATCCTTGGCCTCTTTGTTTGGCCCACTTCGATTTGAGTCGCTATGGCTTCCTCTTCTTGAGGTGCTCTAAACCAATTTCCTAATCCCGAGCTCTAGCAATCATATCAAGATACCTTACCTTCTTCTTCTCCTCATCTACTACATACTATAGAACCAACAAGACCCTCTCCTGTGACTTAGCAGTGATCTCTTCCACAGTCTCGATCGTCTGGCGAAGGTCATGAAACTCCCTCGCCAACTGCTGCATCTCAATAGTTGATGCAAACTCTTCCTTAAACTGGGTCACAACCGATCCCATGTCATCGTCTTCAGTGCTTCATCCCCCAATGAGAAGTCTACCTCCTCCCATCAATCTCGAGCTCTATCCTGCTAGAATCTTAACCCTGAAATTCCCGAAAATATCATCCAAGAGTTCCATGATCCCTTCTTGATGCTACCAAGATCACAGGAGTCTACTCCAAAATATTTTTGTTGATCTCCAATGACATAAAATCCCGCATCTACTCATCCATCGGCACAGTACCAACACCTGAGCCCGAACCAAAACTTGAACGTCCTTCACGAGTGCTTGTCACCATACTAAAAAGTAACCATACACGAATGATCAAAGTATACTTAAAGAATCCTCATCCTCTAGGCTTCTTGGATTCTCCATCAGTCTCCTCGAGTTGAGTATGGATCTTGTGGTTCCAATAGTATGAGCCCAATAGTACCTTCTGCACCTATCCATACTTTCCTCAAGAATTATTCTGAATCCTCCAAGTCACCTCCTCAAACTTATATTTCAAATAACTGGTAAATAGCGCGGCCAACTCACTACAACAAATCCTAGGCTCTCCTAGGTTCCCAAGCTCACCCAAGCATCATCTGATGAAGAACTCCTAATAATGTCAATCAACCACCTCATGAATACAATAGGGCTAAATCAATCACTCTAAGATTATTTAACCCATGTAGCATGTGACTTAGCTTATTCACCCAATAGTTAATTCACACTACCAAAAGTCCCATAAATCACAACGCAAGTAGCATTTGCGTAGCAACGCTCCAATCTATAGACCAATCAAAGGGATTCTCAATCTCCATGACCACCAACATCTTCATTGCACTAACATTCTTCCTAGGTTCTTCTAGGGAAACCACCACACAACTCCCCGCCATGAGCTACAAATGGAACTCCCCCTAACACCCTCTAACTAGATCACAAATACAATTACATATCACCGAAACTAGATAATTCTTTGAATGAAAGGTCTCACACTACAACGGGTGGACTCAGACAAGATGTAACATCCCAAAATCGGTACCCAAAAATTTTGTTTTAAAAACATATTACTTATAAAAATAGTCATCTGAAAATAGCATTACAATCCTTTAACATAAAATCACACGTCATAAGTCTCAAAAATCATTCCAACAAAAATGTAATATCAGAGTACAAATCCCAGGTTCTCAAATGTAGAAATCATGTGCAAGTGTGTGATGCGCTGCTACACTGCCGACACCTTCCCCTTAGATGAAGAGGTACCTAAAACCAAAACTAAAAACCGTAAGCATAAAGCTTAGTGAGTTACCCCATCAAACACATACCCAATAATGTATAATTCCTCAGTATCTTTCAACCGTTAACTGACAGGCATGACCGGGAGCTAGACTCCCTTTCGGTATCTTTCAACCAGTAACTAGGAACTAACCTCCCCTTCGGTATCTTTCAACCAGTAACTAGGAACTAACCTCCCCTTCGGTATCTTTCAACCAGTAACTTGGAACTAATCTCCCCTTCGGTATCTTCCAACTGGTAACCGGGGACTATTTCACCCCTCCTACTGCTAACACATAATAAGCACAATAAGCATGTCAAGTACAATAATAACATCAAACACAGTAAATATGTCACATATCAATACTAGATAATTGTCACAAAGACAATAATCTATCCAACACTCTTACTTGTGGGCCGACTTTATGGTCGTAGACCCACCCCTACTAGGAGGAAACTCACCTCGAAGTCGTCTAGTGTCTGTGCTGATCTTAGTATGAAAACCAACTCTCCCAGAATCCTTAATCCCTACAGAACAACTTTCTAACTTATCAATTCATACTCGTAACCCTTACAAGGGTCAACTCAAGTCCCAAACAAAGTGAAGGTCAACACCTTGGTCAACGGTCAATCATCTGGTCAAAGTCAATATCTGGTTGACTAGACTCCTCAAGTTGGTCCACCAACTCGCCAATTCCCCATATCCATATAATGCCATAACCCCATCCCTACTCGTCGAGTCTAGCAAGAACTCGACGAGTTTGCCTTCAACAACACATCAGACTATCTTTAACCGACTCGCCGAGTTCGTCCTTGAACTCATCGAGCTAATCTTTACAATATGAATGTGTTCAGTCTATGACTCGCCGAGTTATATGAACAACTCAACGAGTCCGTCTTCATGTTGGATTAGGTGTCTAAGCCCATAACTATAATTGGTATGTACTTGAATTGATAGCAGCACAGTCCTTTTGGGTTGCCCTCAAACCTAGCAACCGGACAAGGAAATTATGAAAGGAGAGATATTAATTTATTATAAGATTAATAAATTAATATAAATGAATTAATATGTTAAAAGATTAATATATTAATAAGAAATCATTTGGTTTAATTAGTTGTTAGCCAGAAATTAATTAGAATTAATTTTAGGGTTAAAAGAATTAATTATAAGGTGCAGGGACTAGTTTGCAATTATCTAATAGTTGAGTGGAAGGCTCTAGAACCCCCTTGGATAAGGGTGGACGAAATATTTAGGGGAAACCCTAATAATTTCGTCCATAGGGGCTTGGATAAGGCCCTTGGGTTTGCTTAGGCCCTAAGCAAAGGATAACTAGGGTTTTCTTAAACCCTAGATCCCTCAGCTATATAAGGAGCCACCTGGTTCATGTTTTGGTCACTCTTTTCTTTGGAAGAAACCCTAAGGGCCGAAATTTTGCATACTCCCTCTTCCCTCTCTCCTCTAATTTCCTTCTTGCTAGTTTGGGTGTGATTCCATTAGAGGCATTACACTTGTGGTGCTAAGCTTCCAAGAAGATCAAGATCAAGATCAAGGGAATCATCAATTGTTTACTATAACAATTGAAAGGTATGTAATTACTAAACCCTAGTTTGTAGATTTCGATTATAGCCTCTCTCCTCTAGGGTTCTTGTTTTGCAATTCAAAGTTGTATGTTCAATAGATAAAACATAGATCCAAAGTAGGTTGCATGTGAACTTAGGAATTGTTTTCTAGTTTATTTGTTTTACCTAAAACCCATCAGTGGTATCAGAGCCTTTGTTTGTTTTAAATTGAATTGTTATAATTGTTGAATTGCAAATTAGGGTTTATAGCTATTAAACCCTAAAGGTCATTTTTTTCGATTTTAGGGTTGTGGATCAAAGGGTTTTTGAAAACCCTAGCCTCCAAAGAACCCTAATCGAAATTAGGGTTAGGGTTTTGAAAACCCTAGCCTCCTCCCTTGGAAATTTCGAAATATGCTTTAAAAGATTAGGGTTTCTTTGTTTTGGATAATAGTTGCCTTATTGGATAATTGAGAAAAATAAGGAAATTATCCTATCCCCATATTTTCGAAATCTAGAAGGGATATGGATTAGGATTAAATTAATTGTTTAATTTAATTAGATAATCCTTACAAGATTTAATAAATTAATTAAAAGTTAATTAATAGATAAATATTAAATCTAATTAATTGGTTTATTTAAATTTAAAATTTAATAGTTTAAATTTCGAAGAAATTTATATAAACCCTTGGAGTTTTAAAATGTTTTAAAACACATCTTATATATATTATAATTAAAAGTTAAATATTATATATGTATAAGAATATGGTCAGTCAAATCGCTAGTATGCCTCATTCACGAAGCTAGTCTATAAGGGGGGTATAAGGAAACTGCCTATAAAATGGTAGTTGAATGGGTGTCCACTCTCACCCACCGCTTCCTTGATTAGTGGAGGGTCGTTAGCAGAACGGATTTGATAGGACAACTACTCCTCATTAAAAGTATAATGCTATTAAAGAAAGTACTAGAACACTATTTTTCAAAATCCCAACTCTAGTTACATTAGGAAAAATGTGAAAAGTATGCTAATCCATGAAATTGCACATTATGCTTTATTGGTCGTTAGTGGAGCGTGTGTGGTTAACCGGCACACTAAAAGGAACTAATAAAGAGTAGTAATGAGTATCTTATAATTATTATTTTGATGGAGCGTGTGTGGTTTACCAGCACATCAATAGTTAATGATAAAGACAATAAGGTTACCAAGCACATGTGCATGGTTATTCACATCTAGTTTGTGATCCTCGGTATCCCAGTCACAAATAGTAGAGCATAATCGGAGATTAAAACATGCCATTAAATAGTTTTAATGTATCTCAAAAGAATTAGGAATTTCACTTCGTTTATTTTTTCTAATGGTGAAATTGGTGAATCGTCATTCACCTACCTTTATGAGATTTGAACTTGGATCTCGGCATCCCATTTCTAAGTTGTAAATCATCATAGTTGGGTCCTAACCTTGATATGATATCTTTAGGTTATTATATTGAGGTGTCTTGGAATCTAACTAAAACTATCTTTCTTTTCAGATGTCTACTCCTGGAAACACTTCTGCTTCATCATCCTCCAGCCACAACTTCTCTCTACTAAACATCTGCTCCAAAGTCGTTATGGATGGCTCCAACTATAACGATTGGATGCGTAACATCAAGATGGCACTTAGATTTGAGGACAAAGAGTATGTCCTTGAAAAGGAGCTCAAAGAACTTGATGAGTCAAAAGCCACTCCCGAAGAGTATGCTGCCTACAAGAAACACTATGATGATGCTACCAAAGTGGCATGCATCATGGTTGCAACCATGTCCCCAGAATTGTAGAGGTACTATGAGGACTACTGGCCTTTTGAGATGAACAAGGACCTTATGGAAAAGTACCATAAGCGAGCTCGTCAAGAAAAGTTTGAGGTAGTCAAGTCACTCATGGCTTGCAAGATGAAAGAGGGGGAATCGGTTGTATCTCATGTGCAAGGAATGCAACGCTACATAGAGCGTTTGGTCAAGCTCAACATTCACTTCGATGAGGAATTGGCCATTGACATGGTCTTGAACTCGTTGCCTGATTGTTATGGTCAGTTTATCTTAACTTACCATTTGAACAACACTGAGCAGACTTTGGCCCAATTGCACAACTTGTTGCAGACAGTTGAGGCAGGGATGAAGGGTAAAAGTATACCCTCCACACCTGCAAGTGCCCCTGTCTTGGCCATTGGATAGGGTAAGGGGAAGAAGAGGAAAGGCCCTCCCAAGCAAAACTGGAAGCGCAAGGCTCAAGCTGTGTCATCTAGTAATGGCCCGAAGGCTAAGCCCAATGGTTCCACTCCCCATGTTTCTGATCCAAAAGAGGCCACTTGTTTTTACTGCAATCAAAAGGGGCATTGGAAGAGATCTTGCCCACAATATGTGCAAGATATCAAGGATGGAAAAGTGAAGCCATCCTCGGCAGGTATTTACATTATTTCTGCTAATAACTCATTATCTTCTCGTTCATGGGTCCTTGATACAGGATGTGGTTTTCATATCTGTTCTGATTTGCAGGGGCTAAAGGAAAGTGAGTAGATAGAGCATGGGAGGATAAACTTGATCATGGGGAACAGAAAGTCTTCACCAGTGACCAAGATCGGAGTTTATCAATTATTGCTTAGTAATGATGTTAGATTAGACTTAATAAATTGTTGATATTCGTCTGAGATGACGAGAAACATTATTTCATTTCATGCATTGTTCAGACAAGGTTTTAAATATTCTTTTAATGATTTGAATGGTTCAATTTATGTTTATAAGAATGGTGTTTTTGTGTTTGAAGCTTTACCTTGTGATGGTGTGTATGAAACAGTAACTTGTGTTGATAGCTTAGGAAATAGTGTACTTAATATTGACTTGTCTAATAGTGTAGACAAGGCATGCTTGTGGCATTGTCGTCTTGGACACATTAACAAGAAACGCATAGCCCAACTCCAAAAGGATGGAGTGTTGGAATCATTTAACCTAAAATCAGATGATATGTGTGAATCTTGTCTTTTAGGAAAGATGACAAAATCGCCATTCACAGGGTCTTGTGAAAGAGGTGAAGGTCTGTTGGATCTCATACACACAGATGTGTGTGGGCCCTTTAGATCAACCACAAGGGATGCTAATCGATTCTATGTGACTTTCACTGACGATTATAGCAGATATGGTTACATCTACTTGATCAAACATAAGTCAGAAACCTTTGAAAAGTTCAAAGAGTTTAAGCATGAAGTCGAAAATCAATTGGGCAGAAAGATCAAGATACTTAGATCCGATAGAGGCGGGGAGTATCTTAGTACCGAGTTTAACGACTATCTGAAAGAATGTGGGATAGTCTCACAATTGACTCCTCCTAGGACACCACAGTTAAATGGTGTAGCTGAGAGGCGTAATCGAACCTTGTTAGACATGGTTCGTTCTATGATGAGTCGTGCCTCGCTTCCTATTCACTTCTGGGGGTATGCCTTAGAGACAGCTACCCACATCCTCAATCTTGTCCCTACAAAGAAGGTTGCCAAAACACCTCACGAAATATGGACAGGGAAAGTTCCCTCGTTAGCACATATTAAAGTTTGGGGTTGTGAAGCTTTCGTAAGACGAGAGACTCACGACAAGATAGCAGCTAGAAGTGAGAAATGCGTTTTCATTGGTTACCCAAAGCAGTCTTTTGGATATTTGTTCTACAGACCTAGTGAAAACGTGGTGTTTGTAGCTCGAAGAGGAGTCTTTCTGGAAAGAGAGCTCATATTCAAAGAGGACAGTGGGAGTACCATTGACCTTGAAGAGATTCAAGAGTCAGCCAACGAAGGAACCTTAGATGACACTAGCACTCACCCAGAGGAAACAGTCCCTGTTGAACCGGTTGATAAATCATTACCGCTTCGAAGATCCACTAGGGTGAGTGTGCCACCTGAGTTGTATGGTTTTCATATTACTTCAGATGATGACACATTCATAAGTGATAGAACACTGGTAAACTTAGATGAACCAATCACTTATAAGGAAGCAATGGCAGGCCCAGAGGCTTCCAAGTGGAAAGAAGCAATGGACAGCGAGATTAAGTCCATGTATGACAACCAAGTTTGGAATTTGGTTGATAGTGCACCAGGTCGGAAGACAGTTGGGTGCAAATGGATCTTCAAGAAGAAGACAGACATGGATGGGAATGTGCATATGTTCAAGGCTCGACTGGTTGCAAAAGGTTTCACTCAAACCCCAGGGGTTGACTATGATGAGACTTTTTCTCCGGTGGCTAAGATTAAGTCTATTAGGATATTGCTCGCCATAGCTGCCTTTCATGACTATGAAATTTGGCGGATGGATGTCAAGACTGCCTTCCTTAACGGGAAGTTGGCTGAGGATGTTTACATGAGTCAGCCAGAGGGTTTTGTTGATGCAAAGTTTCCCAATAGGGTATGTAAGCTTGAGAAATCCATTTATGGATTGAAACAAGCATCTCGCAGCTGGAATCTTTGCTTCCATGAGAAAGTCAAAGAGTTTGGTTTCTCTAGAAGTGAAGATGAGTTTTGTGTGTATATCAAGGCTAGTGGGAGTATAGTAACTTTTCTGGTGTTATATGTCGATGACATATTACTCATTGGTAACGACGTTCCAACCTTGAATGAAGTTAAGTCTTGGCTTGGAAAGTGTTTTGCCATGAAAGACCTAGGAGAAGCCGCCTATATTCTTGGGATTAGAATATTGAGAGATAGAAAGAAGAGACTAATTGGACTTAGTCAGAGAACATACTTGGATAAGGTACTAAAGAGGTTTAGTATGGAAAATTCCAAGAAGGGAGAGCTACCTATCCAGAGCAATACCAAATTGAGTAAGACTCAATGCCCGAGTACAGATGAGGAAATAGATGACATGAGTCGTGTACCTTATGCTTCCGCTGTCGGATCGATCATGTACGCTATGACATGTACTCGTCCTGATGTGGCATTTGCTTTGAGCATGGTCAGTCGCTATCAGGGAAACCCAGGTAGAGCTCATTGGATAGCCGTGAAGAATATACTCAAGTATTTGCGAAGAACGAAGGACTGGGTCCTTGTACTTGGCGGCAATGATACTTTGAGAGTAGATGGTTACAGTGATGCCAGCTTTCAGACGGATAGAGATAACTTCCGTTCTCAGTCAGGCTGGGTATTCTTATTAAATGGAGGAGCAATTACTTGGAATAGTTCCAAGCAAGATACGGTGGCTGATTCTACTTGTGAATCAGAGTACATAGCAGCAAGTGAAGCGTCGAAAGAAGCAGCTTGGTTGAGGAACTTCATCGGGGATCTTAGAGTTGTTCCAACCATCCAGGAGCCTATGGAACTGTTCTGCGATAATGAAGGAGCGGTTGCCTTGACAAAGGAACCAAGAGATCATGGTAAAACCAGACATATCGACAGAAAGTACCATTTTATCAGACATAGAGTAGAAGAAGGCCATCTTATAGTGAAGAGGGTATCATCTGAAGATAACCCAGCAGATCCCCTCACAAAGGGTCTGAGTAGGGATAAGCATATTCAGCATGCTCGGAGCATAGGACTGAAAGATGATATTAGTTTTAGTAGTTAGATTAGTTTTGTTCTGAAACTTGTAACAAAGTAAATGTAATTGACTTTTGGTGATTAAATAATAAAGTATTATTTATAAGTTTGGGTTCTACCTTTTGTCAATTGTTTGTGTTTCGTTTTTTGCATGTTTTACTTCCCGAATAATAAGATTATTCAAACTCCACAGTCGCTCGTACTTTTGGAAGTAAGTAGTGAATCAAGACTGTCATGAACTGGATTGTAGATTGTCTAAGGATAGACATGGCAATAGATTTTGCTGCAACGTTCATGAGTACTCAGAAATTAAGATTTGAGTATTGGATAAACCCTCGCTCAGAATATTACTTCATGGAATTCATCACGAGTAATACTGAGACGATAATATCTTATAATCTTGAAACAGAGATATATGAGTTGTAATTTGCAAGTCGGTTATGCATTGGTAATACGAAAACGCATCAGTAACTTGGTGTTATAAAACGTATTATCATGTATGATTTGATGAGTAAAAGATACAAGCATATGAGTCAATGTTTATTCGTTCCTTTTTCCTTCATGGGAAAAAAGCGATATTTGTGGGCCCCTCGATGATTTGGTGTTGACTTATGTGTTGGGCCCAACCAGGACTAAATTGATGTGTTCAATTAGAAGTCCTACATCATCACTAATCAGGAATCGGGAAACATAGATTCTGGACAAAGAGGTTGATTAGGTGTCTAAGCCCATAACTATAATTGGTATGTACTTGAATTGATAGCAGCACAGTCCTTTTGGGTTGCCCTCAAACCTAGCAACCGGACGAGGAAATTATGAAAGGAGAGATATTAATTTATTATAAGATTAATAAATTAATATAAATGAATTAATATGTTAAAAGATTAATATATTAATAAGAAATCATTTGGTTTAATTAGTTGTTAGCCAGAAATTAATTAGAATTAATTTTGGGGTTAAAAGAATTAATTATAAGGTGCAGGGACTAGTTTGCAATTATCTAATAGTTGAGTGGAAGGCTCTAGAACCCCCTTGGATAAGGGTGGACGAAATCTTTAGGGGAAACCCTAATAATTTCGTCCATAGGGGATTGGATAAGGCCCTTGGGTTTGCTTAGGCCCTAAGCAAAGGATAACTAGGGTTTTCCTAAACCCTAGATCCCTCAGCTATATAAGGAGCCACCTGGTTCATGTTTTGGTCACTCTTTTCTTTGGAAGAAACCCTAAGGGCTGAAATTTTGCATACTCCCTCTTCCCTCTCTCCTCTAATTTCCTTCTTGCTAGTTTGGGTGTGATTCCATTAGAGGCATTACACTTGTGGTGCTAAGCTTCCAAGAAGATCAAGATCAAGATCAAGGGAATCATCAATTGTTTACTATAACAATTGAAAGGTATGTAATTACTAAACCCTAGTTTGTAGATTTCGATTATAGCCTCTCTCCTCTAGGGTTCTTGTTTTACAATTCAAAGTTGTATGTTCAATAGATAAAACATAGATCCAAAGTACGTTGCATGTGAACTTAGGAATTGTTTTCTAGTTTATTTGTTTTACCTAAAACCCATCACTTCATGGGTTAGGAGATTGCTTTGGACTCACTGAGTTTGCTTATACGCTCGCCGAGTCCCATGACTCCCAGGTCCATAATTGCATCCATCTTTGTTGATTCCCTTTCCAGACTCAACCAGATTCCTCAAAAACAGAAAGGTTCGTGGAACCAATACCCGAGTTGCCAAGTCCCAAGAACGAATCACCGAGTCCCCTAAAGTCCATGTCCATAAACGCGATTGTTGTTGAGGTAATCTCATCCAAAGGGTAGATCTGACCTCCTAGGGTCGATATAACACATAAAGTCATGAACTTTACGTCCATGCATGGGTCTTTAAGCTCAAAAGATCCAAAAATGAGGTCTACAAAGTGCATGGGGCTCTCATGGCCATAGAGTTGGCAGCTTTATGCCATGAGAACCCTCTAAGGTTCAAGATCTGCAGCCCTTACTCTACGTTACACTCTAAAACCTGAAATGGCTTAGAAATGTCCCAAATATGTCAAAATCCAAGCCCTAGAGTAGATCTAACAAGTAAGAAGTCAAGGTAGGATCTTTTTACCTCAAAAAAGCTGGAAATGCAACCAAATCACTAAATTTACTGACTTCTTCTTGAACCTCCAAAGCTTCCCTTCCACCTTCAAACTTCAAATCACAAAGAATGGCACAAAAGGCTCAAGAACACTCAAAAGTTGACTAAGGTTTCGTGAACAGGGTTAGGAGATCATGGAGGCTGGGGATGGACTCCTCATAAAGTTCTTAAATAGGGTGCAAACGCTTAAATTTAGCGTTTCACTCAGACGGCTCTTACTCGTCGAGTCTGTCTCCCGACTCGTCAAGTAGGTCACTTAAACTCCCGATGGATGTCAAGTCTACTCGACGATTTGGTCCTCCAACTCGCCGAGTCCCAGGGAAAAACTTGAAATTACTAGAATTTAAATACGTACCAGGAACCGGGTGTTACACAAGAGCTGCACAATAGCGTTAAAACCTAACCTTCTAAAATTATATAGTCTCAATAATATCTAACTTAGTATATTCGCTTACTAGTTAGCTGAAGTTAATAGGAACTTCTAAAAGCACAAATCAAACATCATTCGAGCATCGAGTAATCGAAACAAGCAAAACCTAAATAGGTCATCCTATCATTGACTGATCAATACTAGCATGCAAGTCTACAAGCTCATACATCAGGCATACAAAGGCATATCTCCCCTAGATCCCTAGCCCTAATCTAGCATGCAATTCACAGATACACAGATCAGGCACATCATAAAACATGTATGGGTGTTTTGGGAAAACTTACGTGAGCTCAATCGATTGCATGCACCACACCCTTCCTTTTATTGGAAAAAGCTATTTTATTAAATCTAACAAATCAACAGTTTGAGTTCAGAAACACCTGAGGGTATACCTGAATCCCTCAAACCAAGGCTCTAATACCAACTTTTAATGTCCCAAAATTTAAGATCAAAAATTTCATTTTATAATAATAAAACCATCATCCAAATCTTTTTCATAAAACCATAATGAAATCAAAGTATGTCAATAATCATCCAAATACATCAGAGTCAAATAAAATCTGGAACAATATGGTGTGTGCGATGAGATCATCCTGATATCTTCCCCTTCGATCTGAAGGTACCTGAAATATAAACTGAACACTGTAAGCATGAAGCTTAGTGAGTTCCCCAACATACCACATACCATACATATCAAACATACAATGTGCCATGCGTAGAAACTATCGGGCACCTCCCGGCATCGGGCCCTGCCTGACGTTGAGCGGAACAGATCTGTCAAAAATATGAGATGGGCCCCGCCTCATCACACTCATCAAGCCCTGCCTGGCATTGGGCTACGCCCGGTACACATATAAAGATATAAACAAATGCAAGAATCACAACATAAATAGCCAAAAATATACTCATCAGGCCCCGCCCGATATATATATATATATATATATATATATATATATATATATATATATATATATATATATATATATATATATTAACTACTACAGATACAAGGGTCACAAAGATAACTAGCATCCTAATCATAATAAATCATGAGCCGACATTGATGCCTTCGACCCACCAAACATAGTGTGGAAACTCACCTCAATCCGTTGATAACTTAATATTTGTTCTGGTCGCTTAACTGGATAATATCGCACCAACTAGTAATAAATATAATTGTAATCAATAATTAAACCAATATTCTGAAATCCAAGGCCCAATATATAGTCAATCCTTTCTAAAAGGCCCAAGGCCCACAATGCCCAATATATAGTCAATCCATTCCCAATACTAGTCTAACATTTCATGGCCCAACCCCTAAAAGGCCCAAGGCCCACAATACCCAATTTGAACTTCCTTGGAGTACACGCCAATTTGAACTTCCTCGGAGTACACGCCACGTACTAGAAGTGTACTCCCCGTGTACTCACCCCCAAAGCACAAAGTACAAGCTGTCGATGCATAATGCAAACATTATGTTGAGCGTACCCCCACGTACTCCCAACTCATCAGAGGCCCAAAATCCATATTAAGCTCTTATTGGGATAAGTCAAAACATGCAAACATAGATTTGACCCTTAAGGGGTGTCTTAACATGCAAAGTTTGCAACTTTACTTCTTTGCATGACGTAAAGGGACCCAAACCCCATTTTTATCCATCTAAACTCATAATATGAACACCAACTTAAACATGATTCAACCAAGCCCATCAAGATGACATTTTTTTACTTAACAATATTAAAAAAGACCAAATATAAGTCTCAAAGTTAATAGAGTAGCTTCTACTCTCAAGAACCACAATCTTGGGACCAAACATGTTCTAACAATTCCCAGAACTAGGTCTACACCAAAGAACCATAAAGTTTGAAACTTTATACCTCTAAAAGATGAATCAAGATGCACAGAGTCAGGATCCATAAGCTTCAAGCAATCCAATACTCCTTGAAGAAGCTTCTTCTTCTTGAATAAGCACTAAAACACATGGAAGTACCCCCCAGAACTCAAGAACCACTCAAACGGGGGCTAGGGTTTCATAGCTAGGGTTTAATGGGATGGAAGCTGAAGGTAGGAAGGTTTGGAGTTGAGTTAAGGACATTAAATAGGGTCCAAGACACTAAATTAGGGTTTGCACATGACTTGATTACGCCCTGCGTACTCCTGGTATGCCTAGCGTACTCAAGACGGCATTCACAGTCCATCTTCCTAATACGCCCTACGTACTCCTACGCACGCCCAACATACTAGGCTTAACCCTAATACCACCAAACTTTCAAAGGCCATAACTTCTTCGTTCTAAGTCTAGTTTTGACGATCCTCATATACATGGAAAGTTAATGAGAAGTTCTACACTTCTAGCCACTCACTGTCACCTTAAAGCTTTCCGAGCTTTAATTCAAAATTCATAAAAAGGCTCGAATAGACACTTTACGGTTATACCCTTGGGCTCCAAAACATAAACCGAACTCCCGGATCACCTAATCTACATTGTCCACACACAAAGGGGTCTAAATCTCTATTTCCCCAAGACCTAAAGCCTTCTGACAACTGATATTCGGGTCATGACCCAAATTTAGGAAACGATTCGGAATACGGTGTTACATACACGACGATAAAACTTGTGAACTCACCAACTTTGTAGTGATGTATTTTCAAATCGAATGTGTCTTAGGAACATAAGAGCTATAATATCACACACACAATCAGGAATACTCATGGGAGTTTTGATTATCAATCATAATTCCGTACATTATGTAATTGATGCCTATCTGTTAAGGCATGTATTGCATTTTGATTATCGTGTAATGGAGTACTCGTAGAAAAAATAAAATGTAATTTCTATTCTGTATCAAAAGAACTTTATCTTTTCATATTGTTATTTTGTACTGTCCAATGTATGTAGTGACTGTATGGCACAACCCAACGTTTGCGCTGTCGGCCGGATTTAATTGTTATATAATAAAAAGACAAATTAATTTAAAAGGAAAACCAAAGTAACATATAATAACTGACTTATAACCAAAATGTTTTCCAAATAATGAGCACTACCATAAATGTGAACTATAACTTATAGCTTATAACTTATACTACAATAAATTATCACTTTAAGGACAAAGACTACCAAATTGTTTGTTTTCAATTAATCAAAAACATCCAACAAAAACATAAATATAACCTACTTTAGTAACCACCTATATCGTACAAGGTTGTCCTTCATCTTCCCCATCGCTTTGCCACCATATTTCTATTTACGGGGTTCTCAAAACGTATAACAATTGTTACAGTTGTAAACTTCCATTAAAGGTCATCGATATCCTTTATCCTCTATTTTAGTTTCATATTCTTATGATTATGTGTCAAACAAAATATGTTCTCAACATAGGAAAAGACTTTGGCATTGTAGTAATGATTCCCTTTTTACAAAATGTGAAATTTTTCCGCAATGGGGAATAGCATAAAAAGATGGTGGATAACAAAATTAAACTTGTAACAATTGTAAGGTGAGGATAAATCGGTTTGGACCTAAAACCGAACTCAAACTAATAGTATCGATTTTCAAATATCTAAAGCCAAACCCTACACCCGAAGGGATAGGTTAGGTCTTACAGTTTTTTCGGCTCAGTTCAGGTTTAAACAGAAATTCATTCCTAACCAAAGTTTGTGAGAATTAAAGAAACAAGTTTGATAGTTAAAGAAACAATGTAGCAACGATGTGGGATAAGTTGTTGCTAAACCAAAATAAAACCCTCCATGTCAAAGGCAAGATTCAAAACTAAGACATGTGGTTTGTGTCTAGTGCATTAACATTATGGCAAGTTGCTAATTGTGTCTAACTTTCACAACACTAAAATAAAATATGTACACACTTTTTTATTTTATATAATTTTGTAATTCGATTCATTTTATTTATTTTAGGTTTATGATATTTAAGAAACCGAACCTAAACTTAAAAGTTTCGGGTTTTGAAAAACAAAAATTCAAATCTTCGGTTTCTATATTGGTTTCGGTTTTTTCGGTCTTTCGGTTTCCCTCCAGTCTTGAGCTCTTCCCGAAGTCCTACCAACCACTTTAACACCCCGTTGCACAGTTTATTAAAAGAAAAGAAAAGAACAGAACAGAAAGAAATGAGAGAAAAGAAAAGAAAGGAAAGGAAAATAAAATAAAATTTTGTGTTCCCGAGTTTGAGAAAAGTGGAAGGAAGATTAATCATTTTCTTCTTTCCTTCCAAATCCTCCCAAATCGGAATGAAAGATAGGAGAGAAAGTGATTCTTCTATTTCTCTCTAGTTATTTCCTTTAATGAAATTCGAGAACAACGATTTCTTTTATTTTCTTCTCATTTCCATCAATTTCATTTGCTATCTCTCGTTAAGTTAAACTCGGGAACATGGTGTAATAGTTGGACAACGGATTTCAACATAAACTTTTTATTTATTAGTTACGCTTTGATCTGAATTGATAATTTTATAAGAACCAAATTAATAACTCATTGATCTTTTAGTAAAACGACTTAATTTTCACAATTAAATAAGTATGGAAAAAGAAATATAATACATTCTACAAATATAAAAAGCGTAAAAATTATATGAAAATATATGATTATAAAATTAAAAAGAGGATTGACATTACGAGTCAATAGATGACAATCAATACCGAAAGCAATGACCAATTCCTAGAAACCGTTTGCACTTGTCCAAGTGATGCCGCATTTATGTTAAGTGTACTACAAATTAACCATACTACATGATGTCATTTGACTATATATAAAAATTAAATCACAATCCATCTTTAAAATATTTTACTAATTTCAGTTAAAGAAAACTCATTTTGTACCCACTAATTAAAATTATAATCGGATAATATG
The DNA here is from genome assembly GCF_052625555.1 of Lactuca saligna. NCBI lineage: Eukaryota > Viridiplantae > Streptophyta > Magnoliopsida > Asterales > Asteraceae > Lactuca > Lactuca saligna. Next base: position 146,996,993 of record NC_136424.1, on the reverse strand, counting down.
TACAATTTTATTATCTTAAACTATAACTCATTACTTTTTATTGTCCCACAATTTTACTAAAGAATAAACATCATAATACGTACAAATTTATTACTTACTTTTCAATAGTAAATTTATGTTACCAAAAGTTCCTACAATAGAAGTAACCATCATGCAAAAAATCAAACATCATGTTCAATAATAAACTATATTTTCTTTAAATTGATTTTTTTGAATTGTTATTTCAATTATTTAACGATATATGTACAAATAATGAAAACCAGTAGCAATCTTGTTTTTCAAACTTCGTTGAAAGATTAGACAAAATGTCAGAATCGATTTTCACCTAAAATCACAGAAGTACACAATCTTAATGCGAAGAGTACAACTCATTAAAGCATGATTGTTCTGGATATTTATCAATTGCTCCTCTGACAAAACGATTTTCCCTAAACAGCTACTACCAATAAAAGAACACCCACAGAAAGAAACAAAAACATCTTTATCTTTATTACAATTAGATTGATGATTCAAGAGTAGGGAAGCTACAAAAGGAGTAAAAATCCATTCCGGCGCCACCGTCTTCCGCCACCAGATTCATCGTCGGCGGCTGAGAGAACCCATTCGTATTCATCGTCATGTTCATGTACTTATTGTTGTTCTGATGTTCAAGCAGATAAGCGGAAGTGTCTAACGTCGGCAAACATCCTTGAAACTTATTAACGAATGGCTGCCGGAGTGGCTCCGGTTTCAGCACTGTAGAAACCGGCAACTGCCCGTTTCCGATTCCTTGTAACTGCACTCCGGTGACCTGCTGTACCATCTGCCGGAAATTAGCCGGGTCGGCTTGGATGAACGTCGTCATGGACCGCTTCGAAGCACGCGACTTCCGCTTTGAGGATTTACCAATCGACACGCCGAGGGTGGCTCCGCGGCGTTTGGATCCAGGGGTTTCCGGTTCCGACCCGGATCCACTAGCTGTGACGGTGGAAGCCGACGGAGTCGTGGTACTGCAATAATCATTCTGTTTCATCATAAAGGAGGAGGAAATGGAGTTGTCAGCGGCGGAGACGATTTCGATTCCGGATTGGTGGTGGTTGTTAAAAAGCGATTGCTGTAGGGCTCTGGTTAGGGCTGTTTCGGTTTCTCTTGCGAAGGCATCAGGGTACCATGAGTCGGAGAGGGTGGATCTGAACATCCATGGCTCAATCGTGGCTAAATTATTGGATGAAGCCATTGTAGATTATGGATTAATGTTCTAGAACTTGATTGATTGATGATTGTTGTGTGAAGGGAATGGTTTAGTTATGATGCATATGGGATGTAGAGAGTAGTTTGTAGAAGAAGAGAGATAGGGGGAGTAGACCAAGGGGAGGGGAGATAAATAGGGCGGTGAGAAAGGGAAACGCGTTTATCGGGGACACGCGTCAAAGCCTTCGTCACCATTGATGTACGGATAGTTAATTATCTTGACGGTCTCATTTATTCTGCTTGCCAGTAGAGCTTGACTTGCACCTTAATTCCAAATTACATATCAACATTATAATATAGATAAAGAATACAAATTTTAAATGAGAGTGGACTATGGATTTTGTTATGTATAAATTTGGTTTATTGATAAGTTCATGATAGTTGATAACACAAAATGTGTAGCTGTGTGGGCATGGGTCCCAAGGAGATTAAAATGGGTTTGAACTTTGATCTTTGAACTTTGAACATGAGATTAATAATTGGAAAGGATCAATTCAAAGTATTTTGAATATGGTTTTGAAAATGAATTCAGGGAATTAAGTTTGTAATCGAAATTCAAAGAGATAAAGTTTTGGTAGGTATAGAGGTCGATAAAACATACATAAAAGAATATACAAGAAATAAAGAAAATAAGAATTTTATGATGGTTGTTCTGTTAGAGAAATAAAGTTTAATCCACAAACGAAATTGAAAATGATTTTATTAGCAAGTGTCAAACACATTTTCTTCATTTCCTGGAAACATTCATACATCTAGATCTATTTTATAACGATAAGTTGACTTAAAATTTGATTGAGGATCATGCCCAAAAATGTTGTCAGCTCAGCTAGTTCATTCATCGAGCATTGCAACTATGGTATGCTGAAAACCGTAGTCTTATTCCGTAGTTGTTGCATATAACACCATATTATGTATCAAACATTCATGTATCATGGTTGTTATAACGAATAAAATACGGTTTATCAAAAACATCAAAAAATCAAAAGTTTTATCAGAATTTACAAGTTTTAGGTGTTACATGCCAACATCACAACTATAGTTAAAAGGAGAAAGATCATTACAAAAGCTAAGTCTCCAAAAGTCTTCAACTAATCCTTATCCTTCTAATCATTGATTCCAGATCCTAAGTACATAGCAATTTAAAACAACAAATACGTAAGACAAAAAGTCTCGTGAGATATATGGGTTTTAGACTTGGCAATATTGTTATCATGGAAAAACCCTATAATATAACTCAAGCTTTATGCAAAGAAAACAATAATTCAAGCATGTTTATAAATGTATTCATTTAAAAGGTTGCAGGTTTCCTGTTTCTATGAAAATATAGTATTTAAGTCATAGACTTATAAAACAAACTACCAGGTTACCACGTTAAACTACTAGGTTTCCCGCTCCTTACTCTATATGGAAATACAGTCTTCTAATGACATCTTTGCAAGATATCTAGAGGCATCATCTCAATAGTGTCTTCTTAATAAACTACTCCCGATACTTGAAAACTATAAATTCATTCATGACATAAAACTCATAGCCTAATCAATAAACAATTTTCCAAACTCAAATAAAATCAACTAACACGCCATATACTTCTAAAATAATACCTGTAGCGATGCTCTTTGACAACATCTGTAGAAAAACAAAAACAATATTCAATCATTAAACAGATTGTTATGAAAATATAGACATGATAGAAAATTTTGTTCGTTATTTACCAAAGTTCAAAATAATGTAAGGCGTAACTTGGCGACAATATCAAGTCTCAAGTTTTCAACAGTGTTAGCGAGCTATTTTGTTTGTAATGTGTGACTTAAGGCGACAATTTTGTATATAATTAATAATTTTATATGTATTTTCTTATATTATTCATTTTTATATAGATATATCACTTAAGACGGCAATTTGTTAAATCTTGGCGGCAAGTACAAGCGTTGGAGTTATGACGAGCTTTTTAGAACCTTGTTATTCACCCAATTAAAAATACACACGTACTCACCTTAGGATGTTAGGTAAACTAACTTCACTTCCTTTTTGTTTGCTATACTAGCGTCTAAACTTGCTCAAGTTATTCTAATGTATAGTTTTAGAATCTAAGTCTTGTCCCATGTTATTCGTAGCATACTTTAAGACGCTTGTGACATCCCCATTTTCACAGGCAGAAAAGACCGATTTTGTTTATGCTTTATAAAAATTAGAGTACCCATTTTAATAAAAATATTGCGGAATTTGTTCCCAATAAAACATGATAAATACGTTATCAAAGCATTTCCAAAGAAAAGTATTTTTTATTCATTTTAAAACATTTGAGATGTCATCGATAATACAGAAACATAAGCATAAAAAAAAAACTTACATTCATTATCACTAGTGATTTATATGTCATTAATCTCTCAGTGTAATGTGACATCATATCAATACCTGTGATATAAATAAACTGAGTGGGTTAGATTGGAAAACTTGGTGAGTACATAGGGTTTTCAACCCATAATAATATAATTATTCTGTTTAATCTTCAAGTAATTAATCAACCCAATTACCCATCCCTATTATCTTCTTTACTCTTAAGGATCTACCCTAAAATCAGCTATTCCTCGTTCATTTATTCCTAAGGATTATCCTAAGGAATTTGCATGAAGTCCATCGTCACCAGGTTTAGGCACTAAGTCTGCATAGTTGTCATGGTTTATACAACACGCACTAAGTCCGCATAGTCGCCAGGGTTTAGGTACTAAGTGTGTATAGTCACCAGGGTTTAGGCATCAAGTATGCATGATCGCCAAGGTTTAGGCACTAAGTTTGCATGGTCACTAAGGTTTAGAGTACACCGGTTGAACACATCGTTCACAACACCTACAGGTTACGAGACTGCTAGTATGCCACTTGACTATCTAGAATAGTATGTGGTTGTCATCCATACTCTGCTAGATGACGGGTCCATCATTTGGGTAAGAGGCTTCTCTCATTGTTCACCTTTCACCTTTATCTCATGGTCTATATCACCTCTCATCTCATCATCCGAATCATATTTCATCTACCCATATGTTACCCAACATATTTTGTAGATATAAAATACATATACAATTTAATTCATTTGAAGCATGTATAAAATCGTTCATCTAGCATAGATAGCAAGTATTAAGATAATATGCACACATAGCACATAATCTATATAAAATACTTTGTATCTATGTGTAAGATGAAAGTAACTACGCACTCACCTGATAACGTGGTGACGCGGTTCTCGGACAACACTTTGTTTACTTTAAAACAATTTCCTTCGACAAAACAACGGGTTTTCTCGAAAACCAGGCTTCGCTTGGAGCAGCATTTCCGAACCGAAAGACCCTTTTTCTCGGGACTTTGGGAGCCTCGTGGCTTCCTTCGGGTGCTAGGGGTTTACCTAGGCTTAGGGGGGGTTAGGGGGCTTAGAGCGAGAAAGTAGAGAGAGAAATATAGAGTGAAAAGTGTGAGAAATATGAAGGATTCATGTAGCACCTAGTTCCTAGTATGTATCTATTTTTAGTAACTTGTATTTTGGCCTTGGACTCGGTGACTTGAGGTCTGACTCGCCGACTTGAGGTCCAACTCGTTGAGTCGGAGCATATTGAACACAGAAGTTTAATGACCTACTCGACAAGTCCGCGTCCGGACTCGGCGAGTAGGCGCTGTCCGGATAAAACCCTAGATGAGGGTTTGCACCCTATTTAAACCACTTATTCAGCCTCCCTTTCGTCCCCAATTCTTCCAGAACTCCCCATAGAAAGCCCAAGCCATTTTTTGAGAAGAGCTAAGGCATTTTTGGTGGATCTTGCTAGTTGTGACCATAAGGAGGAAGGGAAAGGCTTGAGGAAACAAGTGAAGACCAAGGGAACCCGAGTTTGTGCATCTTCCACAGTTCATTAGAGGTATAAAGTTGTAACCTTGCTCTTTCATTTGTTAGATCCCTTTTTAGGGAGATTTAGGGCATTTATTAGCCATTTTTTGTGACCAACCATGATTGCAAGCATGGTTGGGGGTTGAGACTTTAGAATCAAGCCATTAAGGGAGTCACAAGGCAGTTAGGGGTTGCTTTTGCACCCATCTAAGGTCCCATGCATCATAAGAGCCTATTTTATGACCTTTTGAGCTCAAAGTCCCATGCATGCACGTAAAGTTTGTAACTTTACGTGCTAGAACGATTAAAGGAGCTTAGATATACCTTTTGGTCAAGATTTGTACGCTGGAAATCGAGATATGAGACATGGACATGCCCGACTTGACGAGTCATTCTTGGGAGTCGGTGAGTCCGAGGCAAAACTCCCCTTTTTTGTTAAGATATGAAGGAACCCAGTTTAGCACTAGAAGGGTTTTTAGAGGGTCTAAGGGAGTGACCCAACGTATTGGACTTAGCCTTAGATCTGGAGTTCATTGGATTCGACGAGTGCAAGAACGGACTTGCCGAGTCCAAGGCAATCTCCTTACAGTTGAAGATGAACTCGACGAGTTGTTCATATAACTCGGCGAGTCGGATGAAGGTTCATTCGATGTTAATATAGAAGGGGAACTCGTCTAGTCGTTGCTAAACTCGACGAGTAGAGACATGGATAAGGATGGGTAATGAGTTAGGGACTCGATGAGTTGGCAGCCCAAACCGGCGAGTCGGGTCAACTAGAAGTTGACTTTGACTTGGACTTGGTTAGGGGTAAAATAGTAATTTTACCCTAAAAGTAGATATCAGGTTCTAACTGAGTGTTTTGTGGGATTATAGCTGGAGGGTTACCGGAGCAGCAGTCAGACAGTTGTCGAGCGGTTTTCCAGTAGTCAGCCTTACGAGGTGAGTTACCTTCCAGTAGCGGTGCGTCTACAGCCACAATGTCGGCCCACTCATAGGAGTTGTATGTGAGATGATGGTCTTTGTGATATTCATCTAGGCTTGCTGCTACCTGTTATGTTTTACGTGTTAGCATTTTACGATATTATGTGACAGTAATAGGGGATGAAATAGTCCGCGACTATCGGTCGATAGGACAGCATGGGTAGTTTAGCACCCAAGTATGCTAGCCAGTTTATGATATATGTGATATGATATTATGTGGTAGTAGTATGGGTGAAATAGACCCCGGTTACTGGTCAACAGGACCGAAGGGGAGGCTAGCACCCATATATGCTAGGCAGTATCCGGTCGACAAGACCGAAAGGGAGGCCAGCACCAAGATATACTGGGCATTATCCGGTCGACCGGGCCGAAGGGGTACGTCGGGCCACCCAGATATGCCTGACAGTATATGCATGATATGTGATTTTATGGTATGTGGTAAGATGAGGGAACTCACTAACTTTCGTGCTTACAGTTTCAATTTTGTTTCAGGTACCTCTTCAGCGAAGGGGAAGGAGCCGACGCGGTAGCTGCACATCATACACACACCTCAGATTCCACATTATGAGTTCTCCTTGGGATTGTACTATGATATTATCACTATTTTATGATTTGGATTTTCATACATTATATACAGTTTTATGAGATGTTATGATTTGACAATGTTTTCCAATGAATGTTTTAATTAAAGTAATTTATAAAAATGAAATTTTTGGACGTGAAAATTGGGTCGTTACAAGTTGGTATCAGAGCCCTGGTTTGAGGGATTCGGACACGCCCTCGGGGGTGTCTGGACTTAAATCGAGGGATTAAAATCTTTTACAAAAAAAGGTTTTCTAAGGAATAAGTTAAAAGAGTTTTGAGGAAGAACGAAGTGTGTGATGTGCGCGACCAGTCGAGGTTAAGTAAGTTTTCCCCAAAGTACCCATACAAGTTTATGTTATGTTTATCAGCTTCAGTAGAACAGCATGCTAGAATAGGACAAAGGATCTAGGGATGATGCCTTATAGGCCTGGTTTATGTGTTCAGCTTATGTGAATTGCATGCTAGTATTGAGTAGACAGCAGTTGGATAGCCTGTTTATGTTATGCTTGATAGTATGAGCTTAACATTGTATGCTAGTATAGTTTCCTGTTATGAGGATAGGATTGCTTGAGGACGTTCCTTTTTGTCTGAATGCTGCTTGCTTTGTGCTTTGTAGGAATCTGAGTGATGGGAGTAAGCTATTAGGAGAATATCCTAAAGTCACACGTGATAAAGGTTGGATAATCTTAGAGGATCGGATTTAACCCTATTTCTTATCTCTTGTTTGAGTCCTAACCGTTTTAGGGATGACTCCCTTACTCGAAGGATTATATGGGCCTCGTTACATGTAATTGTATTCAGGTAATGGCTAATTGGCATTACAAAGTGGCCTTCAACAATTCAGGACTGGTTTGGGTGGAGATAGAGGTACCCTAGGGCGAGCCTAGGATGAGAGTAGCAGAGATTGGAAGTAGTAGTGACCTTGTTGAGTCAAGGTGGTTCTTAAGGAAAGTACGGATAAATGTGGTAGGTAGTCTGGGCCCGTACTACTGAAAGCAGAGGATCCGTACTTGAATCAAGGAAGGTCGAGGCAACACCAAGGAGTTTGTGATGGATGTGATCACTCTAGATGTATCAGTATCACTAACAATTGTCAATATGTATTGCAGAATGGTGGTGCTACGTCCGAGGCCCGCAGTTGGTAGCTCAGGAGAGGGATCGGGTTCGGGTTCAGGTACCGAACCAGTAGATGAGAGGCTACGTGAGTTCATCACGTCCGTGATCACTAGAGGCATCCTTGATGCGACCCCGGTCATATTTGAGTCGATCAAGGAAGGGATTGTTGAGCTGATGGAGGATCGCCTCTGGGCATTCAGAAGTAACATGGCTACCACTCAGTCAAGATCACACACACTATCCTTTAAGGACTTCAGGGGCAGTGGTGCACCGGATTTCCATGGGGCGAAGGACCCCATTGCTGCCAGATGATGGATTGCAAACATGGAGTCTGCACAGTTGACTAGCTTCTGCCCCGAGGGGTCGAAGGTGAGATATGCAGTAGGGTGCTTGAGGGACAGGGCCAGAGATTGGTGGGAGTCGGTTGTTGACTCTCTGGGAGCCTCGGTTGTTGAGGCTATGACATGGTCGAATTTTGTGACCCGGTTTATAGCTAAGTTCGCGCCTGTGGTGGAACTCTAACAGTTGGCCCGAGAATTCCTGGATATGAGGTAGACGACTGAGTCGGTGGCGGAGATCACAATCAAGTTTCGAGAGAGAACCTTATTGGTGTCCCAGTATGTGGGAGACAAGGATATAAGGAGGACCCGCTACCACGACATTTTACGAGCTAACATTCGGGAGCATGTCAACTTCTCAGCTTGTCCCAACCTGGATTCTATGATTTCCAGGGAAATGGAGAGGGAGATTGATCTGGAGCACATCTGGAAATGGAAGGAAGAGGAGGGGCAGGTTATTGGGGCTTCGGGGAAGAAGCCCAAGGGATCAGATGCTGGGCTGAAAGGCCAACAGAGCCGTAGCCACTGAAGGAAATGCGGTAAGTTGCATGAGGGAGTTTGTAGGTTGGGAGCGTCTGGCTGCTACAAGTGTGGTAAGACGGGGCACTTCAGCAGGGATTGTACCGCCCCTGCACCCACCTTTCCGACATCAGATTTATTGTGTTTCCACTGCAACCAGAGGGTCCACAAGAAGGCTAATTGTCCCCAGTTGCCAGCAGCATCAGTTGCGCCAATGAAGGCGCCAACCCCAACAAACCTGCGTATTACCGATGGCCGGCAGGGCAAGGCGGAGGCTCCAGTGGTGAGGTGCCAGGCTTTCCAGTTGACTACTGAGGAGGCACGCGCTGCACCCGATGTGGTGATGGGGTCGTTCCATGTGAACGGTATTCCTGTTCAGGTGTTGTTTGATTCAGGTTTCACACGATCTTTTGTTTCTCTTGTTCTTAGCAAGAGGTTTCCTGAGTCTCCGGGTATGTTGGATTGCCCTTTAGAGGTAGAGATTACCGATGATCGATCGGTGCGAACATCAGCAGTAGTCCGAGATTGTGTGCTGAGATTATTCGCGGAGCGCTACCTAATAGATTTGGTTCCCATACATTTGTGTGGGAACAAGGTTATTATCGGTATGGATTGGCTAAGCCCCAATGGGGCAGTGATCGACTGCGTGCATCAGCTGGTGCGAATCAAGACCCCAAGTGCGGGAGAGCTGGTGATTTAGGGAGAGCGACCACCGCGACGACCAGCCTTATGTTCGACAGCGAGGGCCAGACGTTACCTTCATCATGGTTATGTAGGATATATCACCTATGTCTCGGATACCCGGGAGGCGGGTGCGGCGATGGTGAGTGACGTTCCGGTGGTGCGAGACTACACATACATGTTCCCAGAGGAGCTTCCTGGGATACCTCCAGAGCGACATGTGGAGTTCAGGATCAACCTAGTCCCTGGTGCGGAAACGATAGCCAAGGCACCATATCGATTGGCTCCTCCCGAGATGCAGGAGTTGTCTACGCAGTTACAGGAGCTGCTAGACAAAGGAATTATTAGGCCGAGTAGTTCGCCTTTGGGAGCCACGAGTCTGTTTGTGAAGAAGAAGAACGGGTCGCATTGGAAGTGTATAGATTATCGGGAGATGAATAAGGTAAAGGTGAAGAACCGTTACCCACTTCTGAGGATTGATGACCACTTTGACTAGATACAGGGAGCATCTTGGTTCTCCAAGATTGATCTGCGTTCAGGATATCATCAGAAGAGGGTCAGAGATGAGGATGTACAAAAGACTGCGTTCTAGACGCGCTATGACCATTATGAGTTCAGGGTGATGCCCTTCGGGCTCACCAATACTTCTTCTGCATTCATGGATCTCATGAACCGCGTATGTAGACCGATGCTAGATCGGTCTGTGATAGTATTTATTGATGATATCTTGGTTTACTCCAAAATGCAGGAGCAACATGCGGAGAACTTGCGAGAGGTTTTGGATACTCTAAGGAGGGAGAGCTTCTACGCCAAGTTCTCTAAGTGCGAGTTCTGGTTGCGCAAGGTGTAGTTTCTTGGGCACCTTATCAATTGTAACATCCGTAGATCTAGGCTAGTCAATTTAGAGGCAATAGGGGTCAAAAACGACTTTTCGCCAAAAGATTATTTAGAATAAATAATCTTAACCAAGTTTTTGAATATGTCACAAGGTTTCCGTACATATAAAGAACACCGAAATCCAAGTTAGAACGAAGAAGTTATGGCTCGTCGACGTTTTACGGCAAAACCGGCACGACACCGGGAAGCATAAATAGTGAATTTATGATAGAGCGAGATTTAGCCTTAGCAATCTAAACAAAAGTCTTAGAATTAGTTAAACTAAGAGCATCGATAAAAAGAACGCCCAAATCTTACTTCGTATGAGGAAGTTATGATTTTTCTAAGATTCGACTTAGCAGTGCACGACCCGAAACTCGAATTTTAGTTCGAGCGATTTTTAGCGTACGCGACCTAAATGAGAGTTGATTACCTCATTAATAAGAACTCAACGGTAAAAAGATAGATGAAAACGGAGTCCGTATGAAGGAGTTACGAATTCTTCGCGGTCATTTAACATTCTAAACACCTCCTACTGTTAAATTTAACATCGGCCGAGAATTAGCCGAAGGAGTCTAAACGAAAGTTGTAGATCTTGATTTTACCTACGCGTGGAAAAAAAGAACGTCGAAAACGGAGCTCGTATATGGATGTTACGGGGTTTAGAAGTCGGCAGGGTGCTGCTGCAAAAGGGATGACGTGGCTGAATATGGGCCAAGGTTTTCTTCCCAAGAAAAGCCATCAGATGATGAGACGTGGCACTGACTCAGCGAGTCAGTGAACTGAATCGGCGAGTCTGTTAGGAATTCACCCTATAAATAAGAGTGTCGGGTTTCTCCATTTCTCACACCTTCCAAACACTTCTTTCTCTCTCTAGTTTCTCTCTCTAAAGCACCTAACCCACCTAAAAACCTAGGTAAACCCCCTAGCACCCGAAGGAAGCCCCAAGGCTCCCGAAGTCCCGAGAAAAGAGTCTTTTGGTTCGGAAACGCTGCTCCAGCGAAGCCCGGTTTTGTGAAAAACCCGCTGTAAGTGAGCTATGCCTACCCTATCTTTTGTATAGCTTATGTTTTAATATAGTAATGTTATTAGGGAATTATAATGAGTATTTGGGATATTATTATGAGTTATATAAGAGTGTTTCTTAACTCTTACATAATAGTAATAATATCTAGACTATTAATTAGTCGCGGTTAACGTTAGACTAAACTCTAGTGGTAATGATACTAGGTTTTGGCGAGGGAAATTGTTTTAACAGTAACGAAGTGCTGTCCGAGTACCGAGTCATCACCTTTTCAGGTGAGTGCATAGTTACTGTCATCTTACACATAGCTATGAAGTATTTTATATAAATTACGTGCTACGTGTGCATATTATCTGAGTACTTGTTGTCTATGCTAAATGAACGATTTTATACATGTTTTAAATGATATAAACTATATATGTATTTTATATCTACGATAATGTTGGGGTAAACATGGGTAGATATAATAGATGGAATATAAGTTGAATGATGAGTTGAGAGGTGTTATAGACCACGAGGTGAGGGTGAGAGGTGGACGATGTGAGAAGCCTTTTTCCCATATGATGGCCCCGTCATTCAGCAGAGTATGGATGACAACCACGGACTATTCTAGACAGTCCAGTGGAACACTACCAGGCTCGCAACCGGTAGGTGTTGTGAACGATGTGTTCACCCGGTGTACTCTAAACCTTGGTAATCATGCAGACTTGATGCCTAAACCTTGGTGACCATGCAGAATTGGTGCCTAAACCTTGGTGATCATGCCGACTTGATGCCTAAACCCTGGCGACTATGTAGACTTCGTGCCCGTTGTGTAAACCGTGGCAACGATGGATTTCTTGCCGATTCCTTAGGATAATCCTTAGGAATGAATGAACGAGGAATAACTGATTCTTAGGGTAGATCCTTAAGAGTAAAGAAGATAATGGGGATGGGTAATTGGGTTGATTGATTGATTGTTAAACATAATAATTATATTATTGTGGGTTGAAAACCCTATGTACTCACCAGGTTTCCCAATCTGACCCACTCAGTTTATTGATATCACAGGTGTCGATATGAAACGACATTACACTGAGAGATTAAAGAGATGTAGATCACTAGTGTAAATAAATGTAAGTTCGTTTATGCTTATGTTCCTATATTGATGATGACATCCCAAACATTTTAAAAAGAATAAAATATGTTTCCTCGAAAATGTTTTGATAACATATTTATCGTATTTTTCTGGGAACAAATTCCGCAACATTCTTATGAAAAGTACTTTGATTTTTATAAAGCATAAACAAAATCAGTCTTTTCTGGCCGTGAAAATGGGGATGTCACAGTCAAAACGGAATTCTGGTCGACCCAGCCAAAGTGGAGGTCATGATGAGATGGGAGGTTCCGAAGTCTCCATATGAGATTTGGAGTTTCCTGGGATTAGTCGGCTACTATTGGAGATTCATCCATGATTTCTTCAAGATAGTTGTGCCTTTGACTCAACTTACGAAGAAGGTTAGTTTTCCGTTGGGGACCCAAGCAGCAGGCCGCATTTGAGACTCTGAGGTAGAGGTTGTGCGAGGCACTGATCCTAAGCCTGCCTGAGGGCATAGATGATTTTGTGGTATATTGTGACGCGTCTATTTTGGGTTTAGGTGTGGTTTTGATGCAGAGAGGGCACATTATTGCATATGCTTTGAGGCAGATGAAGCCTCACAAGGCGAATTATTCGACACATGATTTAGAACTGGGGGTTGTTGTTTTTGCCCTCAAGATTTGGCATCATTGCCTCTATGGGGTTCATTGTACCATTTACACGGGCCACAAGAGCCTGAGGTATCTCATGGATCAACTGAATCTGAACATTAGGTAACGTCAATGGTTGGACGTGGTGAAGGATTATGATTGCAAAATCCTTTACCACCCGGGGAAGGCCAATGTGGTGTCAGATGCGCTTAGCCGCAAGGCGGCGCCGATCAGAGATATCTACATGCGGATGACAGTAGTGGCCCCATTATTGGAGGATACGAGAGGCCCAGCAAGAGGTTATGAAGGAGGAACAACGGAAGAGTGAGTGTATAAAGGATCAGGTTGTCCAAGAGTGCCCATTTTATACCGATCTAGGAGAGCATATCGGCCGATAAGCTGACTGATATCTATATTCGAGAGATGGTGGCTCGACACGGGGTGCCGGTCTCCGTGATTTTTGACATGGATGTTCGGTTCACTTCCAGGTTTTGGAAGAAATTCCACGATGAGTTGGGTACTCGTCTGCGTTTCAGCACCGCCTTTCACCCCCAGATGGATGGCCAGAGCGAGCGGACCATCCAGACTCCGGAATATATGTTGCGGTAATGTGTGTTAGATTTTGGTGGTAGTTGGGATACTTACCTTCCGTTGGCTGAGTTCTCCTACAACAACAGCTACCACGCGAGTATCGATTATCCTTCCTTTGAGATGTTATATGGGAGGAAGTGCAGAACCCCAATATGTTGGGGTGAGGTTGGCCAGAGGGTCATGGGGAGCACCGAAGTAGTGCTCAAGATGACAAAAATGATTCAGAAGGTTAGGAGCAGACTTCAGACTGCACATAGTCGATAGAAATCTATGCCGATAAGTGTCGTTCAGACCTGGAGTTCCAGGTCGGGGATATGGTTCTCGTGAAGGTGTCACCTTGGAAAGGCGTCATTCGATTCAAGAAGCGGGGAAAATTGGGCCCCAGGTATATTGGACATTTCAAGGTCATAGCCCGGGTGGGCAGGGTTGTTGGATTTTGAGAAATCTAACACTTCCTAAGTGTGCATGCAACCCTAATAAACCTTGGATCTATGTTTGTCTAAATACATGCAAAATAATAATTTTTCCAAGGTTCATAACCTATCTAACATGGCATGGGGTACTTTTAAACATAAAAGAATTAGATGAGATTACATACCTTTTGATGATGAGTTTGATTCCTAAGGAGTTTGAGGGCCAAGCACCAATAGTGTGAATGCCTGAAATGGATTCACAAATCACCACAAACTCTTGGAAAACTATGAGAGAGTGTATACACACTATAAAATCGGCCACACACAAACACACATACTCTAGAGACACTAGTGGCTATTTCATGCAACATAAGCATGCTTATATAGTGTACATGATTAGGGTGAAACCCTAATAACCCATGACCTTTCCTTTTCCAAGGATCCATGGGTTAAAAGCTCCATGGATCATCCATGGACTTCCATACAAGCCTAGCCCATTAACAAATAAGTGTTAGCCCACACCATATAAAACCAATAGCCCACAATCTAATTAGTCTTCCTTTAAGACTAAGACTAATTAAATAACATGACTTCATATTAATATATTATAACTTATAATATATTAATAATCATATGTGTATAACTCTCATAAAATTATCCGTAAATAGTTTGGATGAAATGCAACCCAAATGGACCATGCCGGGTCGGGTCAAGTATATACCAAATAAGTTATGGACTTAGACACCTTATCCAACAGACTCCCACTTGGATAAGTCTAATAATTGTATTTGCGTATGTTACTTCAGGAACTAACTGGGAACCGTAGCTCTCGAAAACTCTATTGAACTATGAAGCGCCATTTTAGATAAGTGATCGTATAATCCTCTGTTCTCATGATATCAGCCTGACAAATACATGGTACAACGTCGTACTTATTATCCAGCAGTTTGTTTCCCGATTTTCGATTTGTTTGACAAAGAACTTAATCGAACACATCAATTTAGTTCTGACCGGCCGGCCGGTACATAGGTCACAACAAAATCATCGAGGGGCCCAGATATCGCTTCTATTTCTAGAAGGAACAGATAAACTTCGACTCATATGCTTGTTCTACTACTTGTTGAATTGTACACAAAGGCACGTTTTATAACATCAAGTTACTGATGCGTTTACATGCAATCAATGCACAACCAACTCATAGGTAACAACTCATATCTCTAGGTTTGAAGATTTATATGATATTACCATCTCACGATCAGTCGAGATAAATTCCATGAAGTGATACAAGTGAGCGTGGATTTATTCCAATACTCATAACTTATGAGCACTCATGAATGTTGTAGCAACCATTGCTATGACTAAACCCATTTAGCCATCTACAAACTCGATTCATGACAGTCTTGATTCATACCTACTTCCAACATATGAACGACTGTGGAATGTTTAAATAACTTAGTCATTCGGAAAGAATAACCTAGCTATTTTGGAAGTCAAAACATGCAAAGTGAAACACAATAATAATTGAATCCAATATGGTTTCAGAACCCTTTGGAATATAAATAGAACCACCTTTTATTTATCACCATATTGATTACACATTATTCATTGTATAATGTTTCAAACAATCAACTTAAGACTTGAATAAAAACAACAGTCGTCCCATGCTCCTAGCATGTACACTTTGTTTTTCTAAACAATAGTTATGCCATACTCCAAGTATGCAGACTATGTTTGTCTATGATCCTTACATTGTGATGTAGATCAATTGAACATGATTCCAATGATACTCATTTCACAATCCCAAATCCTTATTGTAAATGTGAGAATCCCCGATTCCTATCATTTACCAAAAAATCTGTTAGATTTTAATCTTTTATGCAATGTTCCTCTTGTAATGATTATTCACAAAGTCACCAAAACCTTGTCACCAATCATTACAGAGTATTCCAAAGAAGGTCAACTTCTATGGAACGGAAGTCTCATATTCAAAGTACATTGCTTTGAGCATCCTTCTTGCATTAAGGTTTTCTAATCTTACATAGATTGAATAACTTCCACCTATGGAGACATTTCCATAGTCCCATTTTGACTACGACTTCCGAACAAGAGTTACTTCCTTTCAGAATATGTCAATACGGTCCTTTCCGACAACTTACATCATACTTCCAACTTTCCCCGAGCAACCAATCTTTAGCGACCCTTAGATTGTCCTCGACAATTGCTTAATCACTTTAGTCATATCCAGTTCTAGACTTTTCCCTTCTCAATGCCTTAAGCATTTAGAAAATGTAGAAAAGATGAATATTATAGCACATGCAATCGATCCTATATCCGAAGCATATGGGACACGATTCATGATGTTTAACATAAAGACATGATACTAGACCAGTCTTTTGCTACAATATTTTTTATTTGCCATGTTTTCAAAATTTAACTATGAAGAGGGATGCCGTAATCATAATCGAACTTTGAAAACGCAATATATATAGAATTTCTTCAAGTTGATCCATTGCAACATAAAATTCATATATATATATATATATATATATATATATATATATATATTCTTGACTAAAGATGATTAAAATCTCAATCTAAGCTTTAGAACTGAAATGAAGTATAATTTCCTCTCCCTTAATTATAGCAAAACAACTTTTCAACCCCTGCAACTTCACGAATTGAAACTTTGTTTTCTATAATTAACATTGCTAGCTTGTAATACTAATCATAATTATCATTCTCCCACTAACATGATGATTATTAGCATAACACTTATGCTCCCACTAGCTCTGACATATTTCCAGAAATCTGCTGGACTTCTGAAATTTAGATTCATACACCTTTTCTTAGATAGCTCACATGTGTGTCTAAACAATTTTCAGAACTATGAAAAGGGATGCCGTAATCATAGTCTCAATTGCTTAGGCATTTTCCATTTCTCACAAGTCCATGTTAGTGTGCCAGTTAACCACACACGCTCCACTAATGACTTTTGAAAATGCAAATAACACAATTGCTATCTACTTAAAATCTACTTAGTGAAAGCGTTTCCTCACCATCATTCTCATGAATCGGAGAGAACCCTTATGACACTTAGATTTTATAGTGTATTAGTTCCTATCCATGTGAATTTGTCAAAACCCTAATCACAAGATAAGGTTTGTGACAAATTCAGCCTTACATGGATTAAACTTGTTCAATCTTAGTTTCTTGTCACCTTGGTAGCACAAGGCCCACCAATGCTTCCAAGTTGAAATCTGATAACTCACATGCAAATTCAACTTATTTGAAGTAGGTATAGAAATAAGAATTATGTCAACACGATAGGTTGCAAACCTTAAGTCATGTGCTAGTGATAAATTATAGGTTTTACTCTTGATTAAATCTTGAAACTCTTTCTGGATCTTTAAGGCTCCCACTGTCCCCTTGACATATAAGTTTCCCCAATCAAGAACCATTTCTTGACAAAACAAATATTCAAGGGATAGTGCGGATTCTTATCAAGACTAACACTTCACACAATTGGTCTTAGTTGGTCTTTGTCTCATCCAAGACATCAGAACTTACCAATCTCAAATGTACAAGAGTAGAAAACATTTTACTCTTACATTTGACTAGTGTTAATAAATCTTCCTTTATGTCACTCAAGGTTACAATCTTGGAGTATGACTCTAAGAATTGTTTTGGAACGAAGTATGACCCATCTTCTTGATTTTAACCAATCTAACAATTCATGACCTCTCTTCTTAGCCATAACAATGCACTAAGACGTCCTTAGAGTATGAATTTGTGATATGGTTTCATAATCATTAAGATGATCATGAAATTTGATACTAAAGTACTCTCCCATCCTTTCAGATTTGAGAAACTTTTATCTTTCTGCCTAATTTGATTCTTCTCATTTGTTTTGTCATGCATTGTATCATTTCCAATGTTACAGAATTATACTTAACCTTGTAAGTATAATCATATTTACTAATCTTTAGTAAATCATGATAAATCAATCTTTGTGGTGGACCTTAACCAGCGCACACCCAGTGTGCCTGATTCCTTAGTCCTTCGATTGACTCACATATACATGTGATCAAAGAATTAGTCTTAATTTTCAAAGATGAAAATTCTCATTCATCATACAATACAACTTGTATGATTCCAAGTTTCTGTCCAATTGAAACTTGGGTGATGAAAAACTTTCTTCATTTGGTAAATTCAGACACTACCACAAATGAAAGAATCAAATCCACTTTCCAATATTGCTATTACTGGAAACATATAAGCAACAATTTTCCACAGATGCCATTGTAAGGATATTTTTAAAATAAATAAAATTAAAACCCTTTTTTTCTTTTATTTTAAAACTTTGTGGAAAAACTTATCCTTACAATCCACATGAAAAACTTGTTATCTATTCATAAGCAATATATTATAACTCTTAAGCAAAATCTCAAAATTCTGATTACCGAACCATGCGATCGAAACCCACCTTCGCAATCAGAATCAACATATACTTACTTTAAGCTTCCTATCTTTTCTTTGATTCTTAAAATATCAGCATGTGACCCATTCACATTATGTAATAAGAATCTCAAAATAGGAACTTAATAGAGTTAGTCAGTGGACTTTAACTGAAGTAGAGTCAAACTTTTTCACGTGATCAATCTTATGATCTTTCAGGTAAATATGGCAGCTTCACAATCAGTGTCCCTCCCTTTGGCAATAAAACATATAGACCCTTTGGTAATGGCACATGAGACTATCTCAGACTTAGCCTTTCTCTTTACCATTTGGTCAACCGAGTTGACTATGGCCGATCCCTTTCCATTGGGAAGAGAAATGCTTTTCTAGATATCCAATGCTACCATTGCCAATGTCCATTTAAGGTTTGGGAAGTTGATCTTCTAATAAAATTTGCTTTACTAGTGTTCCAAATCATTGCTGATTCCACAACACCAAGCAAATAGATAACATCATTAAGGGTCATGTCATAGTCTGTCTCATAGTAGTCCCAAAGAGACTCACTATGTTACTAAGAAAGTGATTGAACATCCAACTTTCACGAGACTTTGACACCCAACTCTCCCGGCTTGTCAATATGTGACTTTATCCCCAAGATGTGAGCACACATAGACTATGCTTGCCAATAGGGATTGAGTGACTTTAAACTTTTCAAGAACTTTTGGGTGAGGGAGAATAATTGGAGGAGGTGGAGGAAGTGAAGCATGATGTTGAGGGACACCATCTTCATGAGATTTGGGAAGATCATAGTTGTTTGAACCAGACGTCTATAATGAGAGAAAATCAAGTTAGTTGATTCAAAATCCTTAATATAACACCCAATATGAAATATTAAGGCTAGGACCCAACACAATATTTTATAATTTGGAAGAGGGATGCCGTAATCCAAGCTATAAAATATTTGAAGGTAGGCGAATGACGATTCACCAATTTCCACCATGAAAAAAGAAATAATTTATTAGGTTTTAATTGGATTTGAAATTCCTAGATCTTTTGAGATTCATTGAACTTTTCAATGGCATGTTTCAATCTCAAGTGTGCCCTCTGAAATTTTGTGACTGGGATGCCGAGGATTACAAAACAAGGTGTGAATAACCATACCAATTCACTTGGTACCCTTAATATTATCACCTAATCAATGTGCCGGTTAACCACACACGCTCCATTGATCTATGACAAACATTAAGTCACCCTTCGTGGTCCTTACTAGTCCAAGTTAGTGTGCCGGTTAACCACACACGCTCCACCAACGACTTGGTAAGGTACAAAGTGTGAATTCCATGGGCTAGCACCAAATTCACATTTTTCCTAAAGTAACTAAGATTGGGAATTAAATAAAAATTTATTTAGTTACTTTATAATAATCATTATACTTTTAATGAGAATTTAAAGTCATTGTCCTACCCGTTCGGCTAACGACCCTCCACCGATCAAGCAAGCGGTGGGTGAGAGTGGACACCCATTAAGTCTCTATTTTATAGGCAACAACGTTATACCCACCTTATAGACCGGCTTCGTGAATAAGGCCTACTAACGGTAAAATGACTTGTTCTTATACATACATATATATATATATATATATATATATATATATATATATAATTAACCATTAATGTTATAAATAGTATAAGTGTTGAATTTTAACTTTTAAAATTCTAAGTGTTGGAATTAAAGTTTATTAAAGTGTGTGAAACTTTTCCAATTTCCAAAGTTGAGGGCAAGTTTTGTAACTCTTCAAAACTTTTCATTTCATAACTTATGAATTAAAGGTTCATAAAATGAAGACTCTTCATTTTATGTAACTTATGTGTTTTTAATGTGTGTTAAACAAAAGTGACCTTTGGATATCCATAACTTGAGGACAAATTATGGACTCCATTAAAACACATAAATGATCAAGAATTAATCCTAAACAATTTAGAAAATAATTCCTATCATCTTCTAAATTCATAAGAACATGAACATGATTATCAAAGTTTCAAAAATTATATGAACACATACAAAGCATGAAATTTTGATACATGCTATTGTAAATGGATTAGAACAACCATTACACCAACTAAAATAAGTTTTAAAACTTCAAAACAGTTTAGGGTAAAGTTTCTAGTCCATTTCCAGTAGCAAAAGTCGAAAATCTGCATTCTAAACCTTCTACTCGCCGAGTGCACGAACCTACTCGGCGAGTAGGTTGAATTTTTCCTTGGACTCGGCGAGTCCATCATGCAGACAGCAAAAATTTCGACTTTTTTCACTATTTTGCATCAAGTATCAAACAAGCAAGCCTAGGCTCTGATACCACTGTTGGATTTTGAGCAATCTAACACTTCCTAAGTGTGCATGCAACCCTAATAAACCTTGGATCTATGTTTTTCTATCTAACATGGCATGGAGTACTTTTAAACATAAAAGAATTAGATGAGATTACATACCTATTGATGATGAGTTTGATTCCTAAGGAGTTTGAGGGCCAAGCACCAATAGTGTGAATGCCTCAAATGGAATCACAAATCACCACAAACTCTTGGAAAACTTTGAGAGAGTGTATACACACTATAAAATCGGCCACACACAAACACACATACTCTAGTGACACTAGTGGCTATTTCATGCAACATAAGCATGGTTATATAGTGTACATGATTAGGGTGAAACCCTAATAACCCATGACCTTTCCTTTTCCAAGGATACATGGGTTAAAAGCTCCATGGATCATCCATGGACTTCCATACAAGCCTAACCCATTAACAAATGAGTGTTAGCCCACACCATATAAAACCAATAGCCCACAATCTAATTAGTCTTCCTTTTAATCTCTAAATTAATTCATAATTAATTTAAGACTAAGACTAATTAAATAACATGACTTCATATTAATATATTATAACTTATAATATATTAATAATCATATGTGTATAACTCTCATAAAATTATCCGTAAATAGTTTGGATGAAATGCAACCCAAATGGACCATGTCGGGTCGGGTCAAGTATATACCAAATAAGTCATGGACTTAGACACCTTATCCAACAAGGTTAGCGTATCGGCTGGACCTGCCAGCCAAAATCTGTCAGATTTATAGCACCTTCCACGTCTCATAGCTACGGAAATTTCTAGTGGACGACTCGGCAGTGGTGCCCTTAGAGAATATTCAGGTTGATGATAGTCTGAACTACATTAAGCGGCCTGTGGTGATCCTCGACCGGAAGTCGAAGGATCTGAGGAACAAGAAGGTCGAGCTAGTGAAGGTGCAATGGCAGCATCGGAAGGGTTCAGAATGGACGTGGGAGCTGGTAGACGAGATGATGGAGCAGTATCCATAACTCTTCTAGGATCGAACAAAAGACTTCGAGGACGAAGTCTAAAATAAGCAGGGGAGATTTGTAGCACCTAGTTCCAGGTATGTATCTATTTCAAGTAACAAGTATTTTGGCCTTGGACTCGGTGACTTGAGGTCCAACTCGTCGAGTCGGAGCGTATTGAACACAAAAGTTTAATGACCTACTCGATGAGTGTGCATCCGGAATCGACGAGTAGGCGCTGTCCGGACAAAACCCTAGATGAGGGTTTGCACCATATTTAAACCACTTATTCTGCCTCCCTTTCGTCCCTAATGCATCCAGAACTCCCCATAGCAAACCCTAGCCGTTTTTGAGAAGAGCTAAGGAATTTTTGGTGGATCTTGCTAGTTGTGACCATAAGGAGGAAGGGAAAGGCTTGAGGAAACAAGTGAAGACCAAGGGAGCCCGAGTGCATACATCTTCCACAGTTCATTAGAGGTATAAAGTTATAACCTTGATCTTTCATTTGTTAGATCCCTTTTGGGGAGATTTACGACTTTTATAAGCCATTTTTGGTGACCAACCATGATTACAAGCATGGTTGGGCGTTGAGACTTTAGAATCAAGCCATTAAGGGAGTCACAAGGTAGTTAGGGGTTGCTTTTGCACCCGTCTAAGGTTCCATGCATCATAAGAGCTTATTTTATGACCTTTTGAGCTTAAACTCCCATGCATGCACGTAAAGTTTGTAACTTTACATGCTAGAACGATTGAAGGAGCTCAGATCTACCTTTTGGTCAAGAGTTGTACGCTGGAAATCGAGATATGAGACTTGGACATGCCCGAATTGACGAGTCGTTCTTGGGACTCGGCGAGTCCAAGGAAAAACTCCCCTTTTTTGTTAAGGTTTGAAGGAACCCAGTTGAGCACTAGAAGGGTTTTTAGAGGGTCCAAGGGAGTGACCCAACATATTGGACTTAGCCTTAGATCTGGAGTTCATTGGACTCGGCGAGTGCAAGAACGGAATCATCGAGTCCAATGCAATCTCCTTACAGTTGAAGATGAACTCGACGAGTTGTTCATATAATTCGACGAGTTGTTCATATAACTCGGCGAGTCGGATGAAGGTTCATTCCATGTTAATATAGAAGGGGAACTCGTCTAGTCGTTGCTAAACTCGACGAGTAGAGACATGGATAAGGACAGGTAATGAGTTAGGGACTCGACGAGTTGGCGGCCCAACCCGACGAGTCTGGTCAACTAGAAGTTGACTTTGACTTGGACTAGGTTAGGGGTAAATAGTCATTTTATCCTAAAAGTATATATTAGGTTTTAACTGAGTGTTTTGTGGGATTATAGCTGGAGGGTTACCGGAGCAGCAGTCAGATAGTATACGAGCTCTATTCTCGACGTTCTTTATATTCACGTGTTTTTATTTACGAGTACTACAACTTTCATTTAGACCTTGTCGGCTAATTCTTATTCTATCTCAGATTTACAAATCTGCATCGAATTCGTCACGCTTGAAGAGTAGAGACTAAGCTTCGTCCATATCTTTCGCATACGAGTTCCGTTTTCGACTTTCTTTTTATCGTTTCACTCCTAATAAAGATATATTCATTTCTCTTTTAGATTATTTTGGCTAAAAATTGACCAATCTAAAATTTGAATTTCCAGGCTGTTTACTATTATGCTAAATCTTAGAAAAATCATAACTTCCTCATAGGAAGTCAGATTTGGACGTTCTTTTTTTACACACTCTCGGTTTAACATATACTATGACTTTCGTTTAGATCACTAAGGCTAGAAAGTATTTTATCATAAATTCACTTTTTACAATTCCCGGTGTTGTGCCGGTTTTGCCGTAAAACTTCGACGGGTCATAACTTCTTCATTATAACTCGGATTTCGGCGTTCTTTATATATACGGAACCCTTGTGCCATATACTATAACTTGGTTAATATTATTTATTCTAAATAATATTCTAATAAAAAGTCATTTTTGATGCTTATTGTCTCTAAATTGACTGCCCGAATCTGCGGGCGTTACAATTATCTCCCCCTTAGGATGATTACGTCCCGGAATATTCAAAGAAACAGGGTAGTATAATGAATCTATACGTTATATATTCATCCTAGGTAATAATTGTAAGTTCTATGTTTCTTCGAATGCGTATCTAACTCCTGGTCTTCTTGACTACAAACGGTCCTTGATCTTGCACCCGTTCTCTATGTCTTGTTACACTTTCAATCATGAACTTCATGTCACAAACTCGCTCTTTATCAGAGACTCCTTCTTCTTCTTCTTAACAAACTTAAGATAAGTTTATTTGATTTCCACGATAGACCGATGGGTTACGTTCTAATGAACTCTCATCGTATGTTGCAACGCTTAGACTCAGGTCTCTTAGAGTCAAATTACGGAATGGAATATACTTCCCTTCTTGTTATAATGTGATATGATCACATTTTAACATTTAACATTTCTAGCTACCAACTTCTTTAACTAGCACGATACTTCTATTGACTGTTTCGATTATCTTTCACTTCAATCTTCTGGCTTAAGTTAGATGTTACATCGAACTTGGTTCTCTGAACCATGTAACATACTCATCTTAGTCGCATACGAGCTCCGTTTTCGACTGTCTTTTTATCATTTAACTCCTATTAATGATATATTCATTTCTTTTTTATATTATTTTGGCTAAAAATCGACCGATCTAAAATTCGAATTTCCAGGCTGTTTAGTATTATGCTAAATCTTAGAAAAATCATAACTTCCTCATACGAAGTCATATTCGGATTTTCTTTTTATGCACACCATCGGTTTAACATATACTACGAATTTCATTTGGATCGCTAAGGCTAGAAAGTATTTTATCGTAAATTCACTTTTTGCGATTCCCGGTGTCGTGCCGATTTTGCCGTAAAACTTTGACGGGTTATAAATTCTTCGTTATAATTTGGAGGCGTTCTTTATATGTACGGAACCCTTGTGACATATACTATAACTTGGTAAAGATTATTTATTCTAAATAATCTTTTATTAAAAAGTCATTTTTGATGCTTATTGTCTCTAAATTAACTAGCCTGAATCTACGGGCGTTACAACACCTATGTATTGTTCAACTTTGAGTCTTACTTAGACTTTCATGTCTATATGAGGCTTATAACATGTTATAAATGTTGCTCCCATGCTTACTTGGCAATGTTAGAACCAACACGCAACAAATGAAAATGTTGAGTTTTCGAACCAAAATTTCATCCACGAGACTACATGGGCTGTGTGCACCTTAAGGCATAAATTCCACATGATTCATGTGCCTTTAAGATTAAGATTTTATGATCTAGATTCCAAACGTATTGTGTGGTTTTAAGATAAAATCACTCGATCTGTATGACACGCTAACAAACCTGAATTAGCAACAAACTTTAGTTGCAACCTACTTTCCATAGTTTGACATAAAAATGATATACTTGTAGTAGATTACTTCTAAAACATTTTGAAGGTCATATATTAATAATAAACACCACATCTCGGGGGTTATTTGACCTAATTTTCACAACAATGAAAATCATAGGTTTAATCACAAGATATTAACTTTTCCCACAGTTAATCAAGTTCAGTTCACTATAATTACTCATTAACTTGCACATGCATATGAATTTATACTATATAACGGAAAGTAGTGGATTAGTAACTTCAAATCTAATGCCTCATTGTGAGAATTCATTCATCATCCTTTGATTATCCTTTTGTTTGTATTGTCACACACTATTATCCCCTTGAGCTTCACACACTAAGATCTCCAAAGGTTTCTTATTAAAATGAAAATAAAACATGTATTTATGTCCTTTAAAATCAAGGTCAACATAGTCAAAATGAAGTCAACGATACTTAATGTTTTTACAACACACATAACAAATTTGGAGCCAACTTTAATCCTCCATAACTCTCTCATGTGATCTCCAAATGAGTTGATTTTTATAAAACTGGAAAGATTGTCATATATAGTATTTTTTTTTTGTGTTCAACTTTCTTATGATAATCCATCGATCTCAACTTATAAGCCTGTAAACATAAAGGTTGCATACTTTTACACTTTCCACTTTTCTTCACTTAAAATGCCTATTTTTGTTATAGCTCAAATTTCTGTTGGATTAGGTGTCTAAGACAATAACTAAATTAGTATAATCTTGAATTATTATCAACGTCCTTTTAGGTTGCCCTCAAACCTAGTAATTAACAACAATGTTTTTTAGAGAGAGAGAGAGAGAGAGAGAGAGAGAGAGAGAGAAAGAGAGAGAGATGCTAGTTTACTAATTTATTATATAGTTAATAAATTAATTATAAATCAAAACAATTTATTAATATATTATGAGAATAATATATTAGTTATAATTAGTATTATTTAATTAATAATTAATCATAAATTAATTGGAATTAATTTTGGGATTAATTGTATTAATTAAAAATGGAAGGACTAAAGGTGATAATTTTAAATAGTTGAACATTGACCAATTCTAGAATCTCTATAAGAGGGAGACGAAATTCTAGATGATTATAGGGTTTCTAGAGCTTTTCTTGGGCTCTAAGGAAACTTGGATGCCTTAGGGGGAAAGAAAAAGGGATAAGACTTATCCAAGGGAATCAACCTTATCCTAGCTCCTCTATTCACCTATATAAATCCTCCCAAGGGTTAATATTTTTGATCATCCTTATTCCTAAGAGAAAAAATAAAAATGCTTCCTCTCCCACTCTCTCCTCTTTAGCCTCCAACTTGCTAGGGTTTGGGTGTGAGCTATTAGAGACACGAGATTTGTGGTTCTTGCTTTCTAAAGCTAGATCAAGAAGGAATCATTGTTTATTTACTATAATAAACAAAAGTATGTAATTTCTATAACCCTTTGACAATTTCTAAAATCGTAACATACTTCTAGGGTTCTTGATATTCAATAGTTGTTTGTAAATCATAGTAAGCACATAAAACCTTTAGGGTGCATGTGAACTTAGTGTTTATGTTTTTCTGCCAAAAATAGACTTTTTGTAACATAGAAAATCCATCAATGGTATTAGAGCCATCTTTCTCATTTATCCGGCACTAAGTTGAATAGATCAAAATTAGGGTTTATATAAACTAAACCCTAAGGAGGTGTTTTCGAAAATTCCCTAGGGTTCTTGAAACCCTAGCCTCTATCCTTAGGTTTTTCGATTTTTACAAGGGTTTTAAAAACCCCAGCTTCCTCCTTATTTTCGATTAGTTAGAAGGAAAGTTAGGGTTTTTTATTTGATCATTATTGTTTTAATTAGGTAAAATTGAATAATTAAAATTAGATAACCTCAATACTTTTATTTTTCGAAAATTTAGTAGGGATTGGATTAGGATTAAATTTAAATTATTTTATTAAGAGTTTGTAACATCTTGATTCCAATTATTTTCTAATTTGACCTTTAAATTGTGATTTGTTTAAAAACTGGTCCCCAATGGCATTTTCATAATTTTTGACCATGCATGAGTACATTGGGCGTATGTAGCTAGGGGGTAAACCCTAATTTTTAGGCTTTGGACCTATTAAAACATCTTTATGGTCTCACATTCCCTCTTAACTCCAGCCTATTTCCTCATTTCGAAACCCTAAAGTGTGTCAGTGCATTGTGAAACTTGAACAACCTTTTGGTGCCATTTTGGATCTTTTAGAGAAGAAGGAAGAACCTTGAGGTTGTAGTGTTTCACTCAAGGCCTTGGATCCAACATCTACATTCCTTTATGCACTTTCTAGAGGTATAAAGCTCCAACCTTGATGAGCATTTCTTTTATATCTAGTTTTAGCTTAAAGTTGGTCCTTTTTTGTCCGATATATTGATCTTTGTGAGCATGGAATGCTCCAATACGTTTGAGTTGTCCTTTCAGATGTTTAGGGGTGTGTTAAGTCATAAAAATGGGATCTTGTACATTGGTTTCTTCACATACATGATCTAGGTTGTCTTAATGGGTCAAGAAGCTTGGGTTTTTGTTATTAAGGTCTTACTAGCCATCAAAAACCATAAAGTTGGAAACTTTTTGGTAAATATCACCATTTATGTTCTATATTGGGATTTTGGAAAAGGTGCTTAAGGATTAAGCACTTAATGGGTTGATTTGGTTAGCAGCCAATAACGTTCGTCATACCAAAGGGTACGCTGCGCATACGTGGTCCACCCATCATTTTTGGTCAAACGCGTAGTACGCCCCCACATACCTGCTAAGTACGCCCAACATACTCACCGAGTTAACTCCGTTAATTCTGACTTTGACTTTGACTAGGAGTTTGACCTAGGGATATTTTAGGTATTTTTGAGATGTAGTCCGAGTTTAGGTCACTGTTATTTGTGAAGGTGACCAGTACAGTCGATTTCGAGAGCAACGTATTATTCAGTTTTCATACGGTTGTTAGGTGAGTCTCCTCACTAGATCTATGGGTCAAAGGTACCAATGTCAGCCCATTACTTTGTTATGTAAAATGCTAGTTGTATCTGTGATACTTACATGAAATACCAGGATCTGGCCCCTAGCAATTATATGAAAGACCAGGATCTACCCCTGGAAATTATATAAAGGACCAGGATTTGGCCCTCGAGATTTCAAGGAAAGACCATGATTTGGCCCATGGTAGGAAATGATTGTAAGACTATGATTTGGCCCATAGCATTCACTTTTTTATGTATTGTATGTGGTACTTTAGGGAACTCACTAAGCTTTGTGCTTACAATTTATGTTTATGGTTTCAGGTACTCTTGATTCGAAAGGGAAGGGCTCGACATGATGGCACAACATCCTCCCCTCATGATTTCCGCAAATTCAATAATTTCACTCAGATGTTTGGAATATTATTGTTGGTAATGGATTTGGAAACAATTGATGAATGGTTTGATAGACTTCTAGTGAAAAATTTTATTACTATTTTTGGGACATTACAAGTTGGTTTCGGAACCTTGGTTTGAGGGATTCGTGCACACTCTCGGGTGTGTTAAAACTCAAACTGAGGAAATAATAAGTTTTTTTAAATATATTAAATTGATCTTCTAAAAATATTTTTACTAAGAAGAAGGTGTGCGATGTGTGTAATCAACTGAGCTCAAGTAAGTGGTTCCTAAGGTTATCCATACTTATGTATTATGAGTAGTATGCTTCCTATGAGAATTGCATGCTAGATTACGGCTAAGGATACCTTTAGGAATCATATGGTAGAATTGCCTAATTTGCGTGATGCCTTATAGCGTAGTGGAACTTGATGCTATGTATTACTTGGAATTGATAGCGGCTCAGTTAATTACTAAGTTTATGCTTTCAACATTTTATACAATCAGGATTGTATAGCCCTAGAATGATCGATTTGGCCTCATTTCTCGTTCCTTGTTTGGTTGTGAACTTAGGGTAGAACCATCATTTGGTAGTCTATGTGATCATATTTTGTGTATAACTTGCATGCATAAGGCAACCAACGGTGTTGATTGAGGTTATTGCTATTGCGAGCGGTGACATTTGAGACTTCCTAGGAGAGTCTAGGATATGTATGTTGTTTACCATAGGATTCTTATATGGTTAGTGGTGACTTAGAGGAATTAGGCATGCTCTTAAGGAAGGTATAGGTAGGTGTGAAAGGTAGTATTGGGCCCTTACTAATGGAAGCACATGATCTGTACTTGAGATGATAACGAGCCTGGGAACTCTAAGGAGGCCTTTGTAGTGAAAATCCCCTCACGTCATATGACGATTGTTTATATGTTGTGCTTCAGCCTGAGGTTGGTGATGATTAGTCAAGGAGGTTTTGGATCTGGTTCTAGTTTAGGTTTTGGCTCAGACACATAATCGATTGATAAGAGACTACATGAGTTCATTTCAACTGAGGTTACTCGCGGTATCTTAGATGCTACTCCCGTGATGTATTGTACCATCAAGGAGGGGAATATAGAGCTGATGGATGAGAGGCTCGGGTCGGTTCGAGCTAAGGTTCTTGCGGGTTAGATAGGAGCTTGAAATCCCTTATTACAGGAGTTCAAGGCTTATGGAGATCCTGAGTTATTTAGGGATAAAGACCCCATCGCTAGCCGACACTAGATTGCCTACATGGAGAATTCTCAATCGATGATTTTTTTCCCTGAGGGGTAAAGTGGGATTTACATCTTTCCTGCTGAGGGACCGAGCACGACTGGTAGGAGGAGGTTACCCGAGCTGTTGGGTCAGTGGCAGTGGATGTGATGACCTGAGATGATTTTGTTTCGAGGTTCCAGATGGAGTTTGCACTAGCTATCAAGGTGCAGGAGCTTGCGAGGGAGTTTCGGGACCTTTACTAGACTACTGAGACTGTCGCAGAGATTACCGCCAAATTTTCGGTGAGGGTGGAGTACATGAGTTTTTCAGGGTGCAAGACCCTGAATGATATGGTGGAGAAGGCCCAAAAGTGGGAGATTAAGCTGGAGCTTCAGACAAAGCACAAGTTGGAGCAGGTGCAGACAACAGTGGGCCTAACTAAGAGGCCTAAGACCTCCAATCGTCGCATCATAGGCCAGTAGGGCCGGGGCCATTATGGAAGTGTTGCAAACCGTACAATAGCGCTTGTCGAGCGATAGGTTCGAGATATTTTAGTTACGGTCAACTAGGACATGTGAGTAGGGACTGCCTATGAGTGCTCTTCTTTGCTTCCATTGTAATCAGAGCGTCCATAAAAGGCTGTTTTCTAATATTGTCTAGAAGAGTAGTTGTAGATCCTACGCCAACCACCTTGAGGATTACGGATGGCCGCCAGGGCAAGACTTGAGCACATGTGGTGAAGAGCAGGGCATTTCAGCTAAACACCGACGAGGCTCGTGTAGTGCTGGATGTGGTTATTAGTATGTGATGTATCTCTATCTTTTATTGCTTTCCTTATTTATGCTTATGATTGTTTTGATATTGTATAAGGACCTTTTTGGTCAGTGGTATGACTACTCAAGTTCTGTTTGATTCTGGTGATACCATATACTTTGTATCTCTTGCACTTAGCAAGACGTTTTGTGATGCTACCAAATTTTAGATTTCCTGGTGGAAGTTGAGATTGCAGATGACCGTGCCGTGAGTGCTTAGAGGGTTCATCGTGGGTGTGTTCTGAATCTTTTTAGCGAGAGGCACTCTATCGATTTGGTTATGATTCCCCTGTATGGATCAAAGGTTATTATCGGGATGGTTTGAGTGGCAGGTAGTGAGGGTTCAAACCCTAAGTGATGGAGAACTAGTTATTCCTAGCGAGGGAGCCTCTCTTGGACCAACTCTCTGATCAGTTGCGAGGGCCAAGAGATATCTTTAGCAGGGTTGTTCCGGGTTCCTAGCTAATGTTGCAGAAACTATAGTTAAGGTCAAGATGGAGTTGAATATGGTGCCTATTGTTTGGGATTTTCCAAATGTATTTCCTGAGGACTTTGCAGGAGTGCCTCATAAAAAGGCAGGTTAAGTTTCTGATTGATCTGGTTCTCGGTGTGGCTCCAATATCCAAGGCACTGTATCGCTTGGCACCATCAGAGATGCAGGAGTTGTCTACGCAGCTTCAGGAGCTGCTAGGAAAGGGTTTTATTTGTTCGTCCAGTTATCCGTGGGGAGCACCGATTATATTTGTGAAGAAGAAGGACTTTTCACACAAAATGTCCATTTATTAACGGGAGTTGAATAAGCTAATGGTGAAGAAGCGTTACCCACTTTCGAGGATTGATGATTTGTTTGGTCAACTTCAAGGTGCATCTTGGTTTTCCAAGATTGACTTGTGATTGGGGTGACATCAGCTGAGGGTTAGGGATGATGATGTGAAGAAGTTAAACTTCAAGACTCATTATCGACATTACAAGTTTGTGGTGATGCCATTCAGGTTCAAAAATGCACTAGCAATGTTCGTGGATCTCATTAACTGAGTCTGCAGGCAGATACTGGATCGGTTTGTGATAGTATTTATTGGTGATGTTTTGGTCTACTCAAAGACCAAGGAGAAAATAAATTAAAAAAAGGAGAAAATGGAGATGGAAGTTTCAAAAGTTAGAACTCTGGTTCGGAGAAAGTGAAAGAAGATGGATACAGGATGTATCAGAATGTTGAGGAAAAATAAGAGAAAAAGTTATTTGGTGATTATGGATATGACTGAAACTATTGTCATGGAAAAAACCACTTTGGAAAAGAGTGTATGTTAAGAAAAATGAATGAGAAGAAACAAAAGTCAAAAGACAAAGCCTACTAGACACAGAAGATAGAAGAGCTTCACAAGTCAAAATCAACATGGAAGGCATTGATAGCTGACGAGGATGAGATTGATGATG
The DNA here is from genome assembly GCF_052625555.1 of Lactuca saligna. Classification (NCBI taxonomy): domain Eukaryota; kingdom Viridiplantae; phylum Streptophyta; class Magnoliopsida; order Asterales; family Asteraceae; genus Lactuca; species Lactuca saligna. The sequence continues at coordinate 146,964,929 of NC_136424.1, read as the reverse complement.
GCCATGTTGAAGTTTGGTCCATAGATTCTGAAGATGGGGAAATAAGGAGGCCTGACATGAAGAATGCTTTGTTATGAGAAAAGAAAAGTATAAGAAAGAATGGAAGGTTATAAGAGGAGGGAAAGGATTGATGGTAGGTAGCATGGATTCTAAGAGTCAAGGGTACTTCACTGATGGTGGTGCGAAATCTGATGCTTGTTTTTCGTCGAAAAGCGTTCGGGAGTATGTAGGGAAACCAAGAAGGTAATCAACAAGGCACATTCTATTCTTAAATCTGTTAATATTCCTATTTATCATTATGATTTCGAACTAACTGAGTTACGCGATATAGTCTCAGATTCTAGTGAATGTCGGACACGATCTCATATCAAAAATTCTGATATTAGTGATAGTCTTAGTAGGAGATCATTTAAAAGCGAGGAAAGAAGAATGAAAAAAAGTTGAAGTCCTTAAAATTGAAATTTCTGGACATCAAGATAATGCACTTATTTTAAAAAGAGACAATAGAATTAAGATAAAACAAAGAGATATTTTTTGTCTAATTGCTAAACGTTTGTATAACAACATTTCGTAGCTTTATCTTATCTATGAGATTGGTGAAAATTTTCATAGAATGATTTAACCTTTTCTTGAGTTAACAGAGAATGAAATTGATGTTGATTGTTATAAATGTGAATCTATGATTTCGTTAGATGAATCTTTGCATGATTTTAATAAAGTTGGACTTAAAAAGATTAAGGAATTCATTAAATCCAAGGAAAAGAAATTAATGATGAACAATATTTTAATAGAAGAGGAAAAACAATGAATAGAACAAAATTCAATAGAGAACTCCAAGTCATTATGCAAGAAATTGAAGTTGGAAGAAAATAAATCTTGCCTGAATGATTACAATTTTGACGAAAACGAAATGAGTGAAATCTCTGTTGAAGATGAAGTTGATTGTTCTTCTTTGTGAAGGATATGGTTGAACCAAAAATGGGATTTAATCTCCGATGACTTAATTAAATTTGAAACGATTGTAAAATATCAAGGATTGAACACTTTAAAAGAACAAACTGTTGTTTTTTCGAAAGTGAAATCTACACCGAATCAAGTGTTTGTTAAAGAAGGACTGGAAAAAAGTGACACCTCTGAATTGACATCAATTATCATGACTGATAATTTTAATTCTTGTGAGGATTATTTTTAGTCTAAACCAACTGATAATTCGAAGTAAAAGAAATGTCTTTCAGAAAGTACTTCTTGGAAAACCAAAGGAAGATATGTTTCGGAACCACTGAATGTTGTGAACAGTTCACAAATAGTTGATAATTCATATGGAATTGAAATTGAGAAAAGCAGTTCGGAAGAAATCATTTCAGATAAACCTGAAATTGTGAAAAATAGTTCTGAAAAGGTTGTTGAGAAAAACAACCAAGGAAAATCAAAGATGGAAAATAATAACATTCAAAAGGAAAAATAAGAGAAAGAAACTAGAAAAGCAATGAATGTGAGATACAAAAAGAATTTGAAAGAACGAAAAAGCTTTTGGAAACAAAAAGAAAACTCTTCACGTGTTGTTAACAATCAAAAGAATATTTCATCTAGTTCTTCATTTCACAAGAATGATCAAAAGTGTGTCAATACTTCAAGATCTCATAGTCAAAAACGAAATTCATCATATGTGAAAAATGAAAATCTTAATGTTTTCCTAATTCATTTTAATCGATAGTTTTCAAAAACAAATAAAACAATTTCAAAACAAAAGCAAGTTTTTGTTCAAAAGAAATCAAATTCTGATCAAGAAACTAGTTTGAAAAATTATGAGGAAAAATTGAAAATTGAAGAAGAAGAAGTTTTGAAAAATATTAGACTGAAAGTATTAGCGTTTGTTCGAAAAAGAGTTCCAACTGTTGAGATGAATTTTAGTAATAACAAAACTAAATTTTTCAAGGAAACACTTAATGAGAACATAGTTTTGAATATGAAATCCTTTTGGATTGATAAGACTAAGATCTTTCATGTTTCTGTTTCAAAACTGAAATTATCACAAGGGACCAAATTGGTTTGGGTTCCTAAACTTGTGTAATTTTGTAGGTGATGAGTGAAGAGCAGTACGATTCAGAATGATACATTGATAGTGGATGATTGCATCACATGACAGGAAGGAAGTCACAACTAAGGGAATTTTGGAGCTTAAAGGATGTTGGAAGAGTGCAATATGGAAAAAATGCAACTAGTGAAATCAAAGGATATGTAATTATAACTAATTGAAAATTCATAATTCGTAAGGTAGCCTATGTAGAAGGTTTACAACATAACCTAATAATTGTTACTCAAGTAGTTGTAGGTTCTAGTCTGAAAGTCTCTTTTGATGAAGAAGGATTAGAAATCATCCACAAGGATACTCAAAAGGTAATTCTTATGTCAAAGAGAAAAGGAGAAATGTATCCTTTTAACTATAATCCAATTCAAAGGAAACCTTCAATTTGTTTGCTTGCAAAAGCATGTTCAGATGACAACTAGTTATGGCACGTGAGACTTTTTCATCTAAACTTCAAAGACATCAAAAAGCACGTTCTTGGTGATATTGTATGATGTCTACCATTTCTGAAGTATGATAAATAAAATTTGTGTGCAGCTTGCGAAATGGGAAAACATAGTAGAAAAAGTCATTCTTTAATCATAAATACAAAGATTGTTGAGCCACTTGAATTCAATCATATTGTTTTGTGTGGTCCATCATCAATCGAAAGTATTGTGGAAAACAAATATATTTTGGTTATTGTTGATGACTTTTCACAATTTACGTTTCTTTTTTCTTAAATAGAAATATGAAACTACATAAAGGATGATTGATTTTGTGAAACAAATAGAGTTGTTGCGAAAATCAATTCGGAAGATCCGAAGTGACAATGAAACTGAATTCAAATATCAAATATTGTAAGAACTGTTGACGAACAGATGGTTAATTCATAACTTTTTATCTCCTTATACTACACAATATAATGGTGTAGTTGAAAGGCAAAACCATTCACTTTGTGAAGCTGCAAGGATGATGTTATCATGTGCGAATTTTACTTTATACTTCTGGGATGAAGCAATTGGAGTTGCATGTTTTACACAAAATCCTTCATATATCAATAAAATATTTTCTATTACTCCTTAAGAAATCCTAAACAATCACTATACCAATGTTAAATCTTTTCATGTTTTTGGTTCTAGGTGCTTTATCTTCAATTCCAAGGAACATCACAACAAGATTGGCGTTAAAGCTGATGAAGAAAATTTCTTGGGATATTCTTTAATGTTTAAAGATTTTAGAGTTCTCAAATAGAAATCCACGAAAACTGAAGAAAGCTATTATGTTATTTTCGACGAAAAATTTGTTAAAAATTCTCAACAAAACCCGATTGTTCAGAATGATGAAATATTTCCATTATCTTGTTCACAATTGAGTCCTCTCATGACTCTTTATGAGGACTTCTTAGATCTTCTTGATGAACCAGGAAAGACAATTTCTTCTAAAGCAAAAGAAAAAGAAAATGGTGAAGCTGAATTGTTAAAGTTTGTTGATGAAGTAATTAAGAATTTTGAAACCCATGAAGATACATCTTGATCTTTAATAAATTCTTCCCAGAAAGCTTGTGCTGAGGGGGAGAATTTCAATAATTTTGATTCACATAAATGAAGAAGTTTTTTATTCAATTGCGAATTCATCCAATACTAGTTCTTTACAAGAAACTAATTATGTTGATAATGATTTTATGTAGGGAGAGAATCAAATAAATGAGAATCGTTTCTAGGGGGAGCATAATACTTCTGATAATCATGATCCATAGGAGGTTCATGATACTAACAAAATAAATACTCAATCAGATTTTGATGAAGTTAGTGCTGAAATTGATCCTTGATATGATATGCACTATCCACCATTAATGAAATGAACAAGAGATTATCCACAAACTCAAGTTCTTGGAGACACATTCTAAGGAGTTCTTACTTGATCATAACTTAAATCGAAAAATCCCTTTTTACAAAAAATTTACATTTTTACATGTTCAATACTTTCATGTCTAAAATAGAACCCAAAAACAGTGAAAAAAGATCTTGATCATGAAGATTGGGTTAAGGAAATGGAAGATGAATTGAATGGATTTAAATGAAACAAAGTTTAGAGATTGATTCTGACACCACCAGATGCATTTATGGTAAGCTTAAAATAGGATTTCAAAACAAAATGGATAAAGAAGGAACTATTGTAAGAAACAAAGAACGTCTCGTAGTCAAAGGTTATTGTCAAGAAGAAGGCATTGATTGCAAAGAGACATTTGCTCCTATTGCGATATTGGAGTTAGTTCACATCTTTCTTGCTTAAGCAGCACACAAAAATTCTGAAGTCTTTCAAGTGTGCTTTTCTGAATGGAGAGCTTGAAGAAAGAGTATGCACGGATAACAACCAGTTTTTATAAATGCAAGGTATCCAAATAATTTTTATGTACTTGATAAGACTGTTTATGGACTAAAACAAGCTCCTCCTACATGGTATGAAACTCTAACTCATTTATTTTTAAAAAATATAAGTTTCAACAAGGATCAGTACACCATACCTTTTTTCTAAGGAAAGATGGTGACCATTTGATGATTGTACAAGTTTATGTTGGTGATATCTTTTTCGGATCAACAAATCCCAGTTGACTGTTGAATTCCAAATATTGATGGAAACTAAATTTGAGAGGAGCTTAATGGGTCAATTTAGTTTCTTTCTTGGATTGAATATTAGACAGTGTTCGGAGGGGATTTCAAAAACTAGGAGTCTTTTATGTAGCCTTTTCTTACTAAATTTGGAATGATAGGTGAATCAAAGGTGAAAGTTCCAATGACGTTCGGAACTAAGTTGACTCCATCTCTTGATAAACCTGCTACATATCTCACTTTGTATAGAGATATGATCAGGTCGTTACTATATTTTACATCAAGCAGGACTGATACCATGTTACAGTCTATTATTTGTGTGTTATCAAGCAAATCAACAAGATCCTCACATGATCACATTGAAAAATATTTTTCGATATCTTAAGCGAACCACATCTCATGGTTTGTAGTATCCAACTAATTCGGGATTCTTTGTGTAGGCATATTTTGATCCAGATCTAGGTGGATGTGGACTTAATCATAAAATTGCTACAGGTGGATGTCAATTCTTTGATGGGAAACTCGTCACATGGAAATCGAAGAAGCATACTTGTGTCTCTTTATCAACGGCTGAAGCTAAATATATAGCAACTGCTTCATGTACTTCACAAATCATTTAGATTCAAAGCCAGCTGTGACACTATGGAATAAGTATGAAGAAGATACCATTATACAGTGATTCAGAAAGTGCAATAAGAATATGTTAAAATCCAGTAAAAATTTCAAAGACAAAAGATAGAGCTTTGAGATATCACTTTTGTAATGCCCATAGATCCGGGCTAGTCACTTTAGAGATAATGAGCGTCAAAATGGACATTTTGATAGAACATTATTTAGAATAAATAATCTTAACCAAGTTATAGTATATGTCACAAAGGTTATGTACATATAAAGAACGCCGAAATCCGAGTTATAACTAAAAAGTTATGACCCGTCGAAATTTTACGGCAAAACCGATGCGACACCGAGAATCGTAAAAAGCAAATTTATGACAAAATACTTTCTAGCCTTAGCAATCTAGACAAAAGTTGTAGTATATATATTAAACTAAGAGCATTCATAAAAATAACGTCCAAATCTGACTTCGTATGAGGATGTTATGATTTTTCTAAGATTTAGCATAGCAGTGCACAACCCGAAATTCGAATTTTAGATAGGGTGATTTTCAGCCAAAATAATCTAAACGAGAAATGAAGATATCGTTAACAGGAGTTAAATGATAGAAAGATAGATGAAAACGGAGCTCGTATGCGAAAGATATGTACGAAGCATAGCCTATACTCTTCGAGCGCGGCGAATTCGATACAGTTTTGTAATTCTGAGATAGAATGAGAATTAGCCAACGGTGTCTAAATGAAAGTTGTATTACTGATAAATACCAACACGTGGATATAAATAACGTCGAAAACGAAGCTCTTATGCGAAAGATATGGATGAATCTTAGTCTCTACTTTTCGAGCGTGGCGAATTCGAATACAGTTTTGTAAATCTGAGATACAATGAGAATTAGCCGACGGGGTCAAAATGAAATTTATAGTAATCATAAATACCAATATGTGGATATAAATAACGTAGAAAATAGAGCTTGTACGCGAAAGATACGGACAAAGCTTAGAGACTACTCTACGATAAAATCCCTATAAATAAAGGATGAATCATTCATATTTTCTTCACACCATAACCTCTCTTTCTCTCTATAACTTCTCTCTAGCCTCCTTAAGCACCTACCAAGTCTAGGGAACCTCCCTAGCATGAGAAGGAAGCCCCGGAGTGCCCGACGACTCCGACAAGAAAAACTTTCGGCTCGGAAACACTGCTCCAGTGAAGCCCAATTTTTTAATAAAAACCCACTGTAAGTGAGCTATGCTACACTATTTCTAATATAGGTTTTATTTAAATATAGTAATTTTATTAGGACCTTATAATAATAATAATAATAATAATAATAATAATAATAATAATAATAATAATTCTAAGACTAATAATTAGTCACGGTAAATATTAGACTAAAATCTAGTGATAATAATACTAGGTTTCGTCGAAGGAAATTATAGAGGTAAGAAGCGAAGCGCTGTCCGAGTTTGGAATCATCGCTTTAACAAGTGAGTGCATAGTCCCTTTCATCTTACACATAGATATGAAGTATTTAATATAAATTATGTGTTGTGAGTGCATCTTTACTTTCATCTTACACATAGATATGAAATATTTTATATAAATTACGTGCCATGTGTACATATTATATGGATACTTGCTGTCTATGCTGGATGAATGATTTTATATATGTTTTAAATTATTTAAACTATATATGATGAGATGAAAATTCTCTTTGATCGTTTAGATCTTAAACAGGTTTATCAGAATCATGCAAACAAAATAACAAACAAAAGAATGAACCAACAATGAGCTGAATGATTCAATAAATTCAAGCATCAGCAGAGCTCGATGAAGAACTTTCACTGTAGAGGCTTTTAGGGTTACAATCGATAGAAACAAATACATTATGAATGATCGACTAAAACTGCTACGTACCAAGATGCATGCAAGCATCTATAAATACCAAACCTAATAATTAAATCACAGATTAACAAGCCCAATCCGGATACAAAACTGGGCTAAGAAACGAGACCAAGACGCAAAACATATTAGACCCGACAATCTCCCCCTTTGCATCAATTGGGGCAAGACCTTACTTCGGCTTACTTGCACCTGCAGCACCAGCTTTCTTCATAGTCTTGAACAAGCAAGGAATAATAGCCAGAAGTGTTTGTCGGAAATTAATATACCAGTTGATCATGTCGTTGAATTATTACTTATCACTTTCAGAATTCTGCTTGCATCGATTGATGATCCCCAGAACATGCTCCAAACAGGAAGTGGTGTAAAGATGACTAAGTTTCGTTTTGGTTCAATCTTCCGCATCCGCATTCTATTCAAATCGCTTGCAGAAGCAACTAGAGTGATAGTAGGTTTCTTTCTGAGTACACTTGCAACTTCTTGATCTAACTTAGCAACCTCAAAAATGTAACACACCAACATCCTCTTGAAATGATCTATGATCGGCCCATATTCCATTTCATTGACAAGGAGGATGTTGTGCAAGATTATCCAATCATGAGGATTTAGATTAGGAAGATCAGCGAGAGAGATGTCATATTCGGCTTTGTCCGACCCCCTCAAGACCTTGAATCTGGCATTTATGAAGTTACCCTCCCGAACTAGTTTTAGGACCCGAATGTTGATAATCTTCTGTGCACTCCACGTTTGATACTGAGGTTGAGCAGTCCTCAGATAGAAATCGATAAGTTCCCTATCAACCTTCGGGTGAGGATGAGGGACTTCAGCTATGTGGGAGAATGCATGAAAGATGAAGGCCTTTCGGGTCAGGGGCATGTCAAACTGAGAATCAACCGAATTGACCCGGTCCAAGGAGATCACAAGTTCAAGCTAAAGGATGATGGGGGACTCGATAGCTTCTTTCACAAGCTCTTCAAGAGTCCAAGGAGGGAATAGGGTTTTTCGGCTTTCAAGGAGATCATGAGCCTCCTTTATCTTCCTTTCAGTGGCTTCGACCTCCCTAGCAATCCGAGCATTTGTATCAAGCTCCTTCTCCCTGGACTGTTTCTTCAGAATGTCAGCAATGGTTTCTTTGTCTTCACTCCTATCACTATCATTAAGAACCTGTTTGCCTTTGTCTTGAGCACCCGAACCTGATGCAGGAACAGTTATGGTTGGGTTGCTTTAGGTGGAACTGATGAAGAAACTCGAAGTGGTTGAGATTGAGCTTTGGAAATAGGAGGAGGTTGAGATTGAGCTGTGCCCTTTGAAGTCTTTTCTCCCCTTTGTTTCGGATGGTCCACTTGCTCAGGAATCCCCTCAATTCGGCTAAGCAAGGCAATGGCAGGAGCAAGCTTCTCAGCTAGAGTTCGCCTCACCGAGTAGTTGAGAATTGGATCATGGGCTTCAATGATATTGGATAGGGCTCCATGGACATCCAAAACACAACTTTTGACCACAGCTTTCTCCGACCGAAGAGAGTCAGCCTCCTTCTCTTCTTGGGAGAGTTAATGACATGTAAGTTGGAGCTTAGATGTTTTGCGGGCAAGCTCATCCCTTGAAGAATATTCCGTTGCAAGGGTTTGTTGGGACTCGAGCAAACGATCTTCAACAGATGACTGAAAAGATTGGTTGTATTCTTTTAGGGTTTGACGAAGACTGGCAAAATGTTGTTTTTCTGTTTGTAGGGAAGTGGTCGTCTTCTCCACAACCGAACTAACCTTTGTGTCATTAGTTTCGACTGACCCTGCAAAAGACTCCAGAAAGATGTTAGCATCTTGAAATAGTTTTTCGACTTTTTCGGTCACCGCAGCACAAGCCTTTGTTGATTTGTCGATAGCAGTAGCAACGGAGTTGATTGAGGCTTCGTGTGCCTTGGTGAAAGTATCCACCATCCCCTTAATGGAAACTTCTAAGATATGGGACTTTCAGGAAGAGAAGGAAGCGACGAGATTATCAATCTTCTTGTGTAGTTGCTTGATGTGCTTTTTCGTGACAGGAGCATCATCATCATCATCGCATTGAACTTGGTAGGGGCTGTAGTAAATGGAATCGAAGGTCATATCTTCCCCTCCTAGAAATTTCTCGGTTTCGGCTGAGTGAGTGGGAGATAAAGGTGATGTGGATGGTTCAATTTTGGGATTAGGTTTGGGTGCTGAAGTTGGTTCGGGTGTAGGTGTAGGTTCGGGTGCTGAAGTACGATCCCCCATATCAGATATGTTGGTTCGAACTCCAGTAGTTGTTGTTTTTGTGGCTTTAGAGAAAATGGGTGGTGGTATGGGAATAGAAGTGGGTGGAATATGAGTAGAGGTAGTTATGGGGGGAAATAGAAATAGATGAGGTTATGATGGGAATGGAAACATATAGTGATAGGTGGAGAGGAGATAGGTTTGGTTGTAACTGGTACATCATGTATAGGAGAACGGGGAGGAAAGTCGCCTCAAATCCACTCTTCAGATTCCGAACCTTCATCGTCTGAATCGCTTGAGGAAGAAGCAAGAACAAGTTTATGATTAGGTTGTGTTTTCTTCTTCTTCGGTGGAGGTGATTGGGCTGCGTTTGTTAACTTTCGCTTCTTAGGAGTAGGGCCTTTTGCTCCTTTTGCTGCTTTCTTGATTTTCCCTTTCTCTGGTTTCTTTCCCCTGGTGGCAGGTTTGTCTGCTTCATTAATGGACTGAAGCATCTCGGGTGTCAACTCTCTTGGACCCGACGGAGGAAACTCCTTGTAGGTTTTGAAGATTCGGCTCTCCTTAGATACACCAGCATACATGGAATCTGGAATGGAGCCAACAAAAATGAATTTGGATGGATCAGTTACAATAATCTTGGTGGTATAAAACACACCAATCGAGGAAAGAGGAGAATTGGCCACAGTGGGGACATGATATTTGTCCATAGCCCATTTTGTGACGATCATCCAAAACCTGGCATAAGAGATTTCAATGTGCCGAGAGGTAGAGCCGAGGCTTTGAATCAACTGTTGCCAAAGGACCGAGCCGTAATCAAGGTTGATCCCATTGTACAGACCATAAAGGATGGTCATGAATAATCGACTGGCCCTGTCAGAACCTACACTCCGCTCAGATAAGCCCTTGAATAAGATCATGAAAAAGTCGTTCCATTGAGGAGGAAGGCATGACTTCTTGAATTTCGTCACGGTCGTAAGGATTTCTATGTAACCCATGTTGTAAAACATGGATAAAAGTTTACGTACAGAAATTGAATCAGGGTTAACCCTCGATTCGTCAGGTTCAAACCCTAGAAGCCAGCAAAACCACTGCTTGGAGATGGAGGATTTGTTGTCAAGAATGTCGAAGTAGATACGATCAATAGATTTGTCATAGTGAGCGATGGAGAAAACCTGCGAGAGACATTCCATAGGCACGATTTCAAACTTGGAGAGTGCGAGAATTAGTGGAGAGTATTTGAGACACTCCACTACGGGATACATGAATGCATCATAAGAAATTGGGTTGAGATCAATGACTGGCTTTGCTGAGGTCTGATTGGGAGAAGGGTAGATCGAGAAGAGGTTTCATGAACTGAGGAGGAATCTGCCATTGTTGAATGCTTCAAAGAAGAAGATGAATAGTGGGAGAAAAAACCTGTTTGCTTTTAGAATTGTGGGTTGCGATGAAGAGGTAAAACATTCGGGGTTGAACCCTTTATATCGGTTATGGAGGAGAAAGAAAAATCCGCCCCCAAATCTTCTCGGAACTCAGAGCGGCGCTTGATGCGATTGAAAATTGATAGTTAGCGTCCCCGATGATTAGACATGAGAGAGAATATTGTTTCCTTTTAGCACGCGTGCCCGTCAAATCACTGTTGAAACCGTTAATCTTCCCGCTGAGTCAGCATCTTATCCTTTAAATGAGTTGTCATCAGTAAAGAAAAGCAATGACTTATAAATACCACATCGTTTCCTTGTTGAGTACAATATTAATAACTGAAACTTCATAAGGTAAAGTAGCTTGTAGAGAACCGAACCAAACTTTTGGAAAATCAAAGATTTTCGTGCATAGAGTGTCAAAGATAAAGAAATAAAGCTATATCTACGTAGGAATTTGTGATGTCAATATAGACACGAAACAATGGATCCGGGGCACGAATCTCTTCCTTCAAAGTTAAGAGAGAATTTAAAGTGTCTGTGTGGTTTCCCGTTGAATTACGATCAAGCACTTGTTAAGAAGTGTTGAAAGTCATCTTTTGATGAGGCTTAAAAGGGTGGCTTTCGCTTCGGTTCAGAATTCCGGATCTTGACATAAGACCGAAACCGAACGAAGTACCTGTGGGACCGATGTAATCTGTTGAACAAGTAGGTTTGGAATATATTTAGTGACTTGTTGAAAATTTTTGGTATGAAATCCCAAAAAACGAAAACTGGATTCTAAAGGAAGAAATGTTATGGTATCTAACAATTTCATAAGAATGACACAAAAAGAAAATTTGAGATTTCATGGTACAACCACTTGGGTGGATTCGTTAATTCATGGGTGAAAGCTAGAGCAATTTTAATTGTTCATCGTTAACGCATTGTGGGTATTGAATTGTGGGTTTCACTTAGCACGTAGTGACACGAAGCTAAGATCATAAACACAGAGATTGTGTAACCATAAACATCAGTGGTTATATCTAAGAGTCTCAAGGGTTACATAAATGAACCGAAATATAATGGAGAAAAATGTTTGAGGTGTTGTAAAGAAACCAAAGTACCTCCGCTATAAAAGAGTGACCCAGCAGAAAACTCTTAACTCATATGAGAAAAGAGTAAGGTAGCTCATGATTAGAATAAATTTAACAGCCTAATTGGAAAGACAAGGTTTGTATATACCCAGTCAGTAAGGCTTTATTCAAAATCAAATGAGGCTTTGGACAACATGCAGCAGCATGCTTGTAGGGACTCTTAGCTAGTAAAAAGTGTGAGAATGATACGTGCCCCATCAATATTCCAGAAACCGCCAACATGAACAGAAGTAAAGACAGAACAATTTTTTTTTTTTGGAGTTTTGATATGTTAGTAAAGAGAGGAACAAAACAAAAGTATACAATCGAAGACATCACCCTTTTTTAAGATAAGCAAAAACAAGTTTAGTGGGACCGAACCCCAAATAGACCGAGCGTTCGGTTCGTTTTGCTTTCAACTTTTAGTTTTGAGAAGGTGTTTTTGGTACTGACTCTGATTCTATCATACCTAGGCCTTGCAGGATTTTATTGAAACTTGCTTCGGGAAGGGCTTTGGTGAAGATGTCGGCCAGTTGATCAGTGGTTCGAACAAAGTGAATTTCGATGTTTCAATCTTCCACATGATCCTTAATAAAGTGATACCTTAGTGCTATATGCTTGGTCTTGGAGTATTGCACTGGGTTATGAAAGATCCTAATTGCACTTTCGGAGTCGCAATATAGTGGGATCTTTTTCATATTGAGTCCATAATCCCGGAGTTGGCTTTGGATCCAAATCACTTGTGATGTGCAGGGGGCGGCTGCAATGTACTCTGCTTCGGCTGTAGATAGAGAAACACATGTTTGTTTCTTCGATGGCCAGCTAACTAACTTTCCGTCTAGGAATTGGCAGCCTCATCTGGTGCTTTTTCGGTCTAGACCGCATCCGCCTAAGTCAACATCTGAGTAGGCTTGAACAAAGAAGCCTGAGTTTGAGGGATACCAGAGAGCTAGAGAGGTGGTTCGCTTCAAATACCAGAAAATATTCTTCACTACCAGCATGTGTGGTTCACGAGGATTTGCTTGAAACCTAGCACAATAGCATACTGAAAACATTATATCTGGCCTGCTAGCTGTGAGGTACATTAGGGAACCAATCATTTGGCGATATAGCGTGATGTCGACAACCGGTTTTTCCAAAAAAGGTGTGAGCTTGGTGCCGAACGTCATAGAAACTTTGACCTTTGAGTCTCCCATCATGCCGAATTTGGAAAGGTGTGTCTTTGTGTATGCTTCTTTGTTAATAAAGATGCCTTCGGGTCCCTGTCTAATATTTAAACCAAGGAAAAAGTTAATCGGACCCATTGAGCTCATTTCAAATTTAGTCTCCATCAACTTCCTGAATTCAACTGTTAGGTTGGGATTCGTGGAGCCGAAGATGATATTGTCGACATATATTTGAACAATCATAAGGTGGTTACCTTCCCTTTTATGGAAGAAGGTTGGGTCAACCGAACCATGTTTGAATTTAGATATCTTTAAAAACTTAGTTAAAGTTTCATACCACACCCTAGGATCTTGTTTCAGACCATAAACTGCCTCATAGTTCTTGTGTGCAGCATAGGCAAGAAATATTCGAATTGATTCCAATCTTGCAAGTGGAGAGAATGTCTCTTCGTAATTAATTCCTTCTTCCTGGCAATATCCTTTCACCACTAGCCGAGCCTTATTCCGGATCACATATCCCTTCTTGTCCAGTTTGTTTCTGAATACCCATTTGAGATCGACAACTGAGGCATCTTCTGGTGTTGGAATAAGTCTCCAGACCTTATTTCTTTCGAACTCATTGAGTTCGTCTTGCATTTCCTGAACCCAATCAGAATGATCGAGAGCAGTATTAACGGTGTTCGGCTCTATTTTGGAGATGAATGAATTAAACATGTAGAATTCTACTTTGGAGAATAGAGAAGTTTGCTTCGCTTTAAGTTGTGATCAAGTTACAACCTTTTCTGATGCATCACCCACTATTTGAGATGAAGGGTGATCTCTGGTCCATTTGATGAGAGGAGGATAACTTGGATCATAAGAGGGATCCAACTCAACATTTACTTCTTCTTCCAACTCTGATTGTAAATCATCATCATAAAGCTTATCGGTATTCTCCCCCTCGACAGATGATGAAACGTGTGGATGTGAACCAAAAAATCCTTCTTCTATTTGGCTTGCGGGCTGGTTCGGACCTTCGGGTGTTATAGGACTTTCTGTTTCTTCTGGAATTTCGGTTGCTACAGGACTTTCGGGTCGTTCCGGACTTTTGGGTGAAACCGAGCTTTCGGGTCGTGCCGGACTTTCGGGTGCAACCGGGCTTTCGGGTCTTTCAAAGATTGGATTCTCCCCCTGGATTTCTGAGTCATCTTGATCTGAAGAGACTTGATTCTCCCCCTCGACTGAAGTATTGCTTTGAGGAGATTCGTTTCTAACCGGTTCTTCTTCTGTCATTCGTTTGGCTGCATCTTCAACAATCTTCTTAAGGTGATCTACTTTGTTGTCTGCAGCTCCAGCTTTAAAATGAATTGCCTTCTCAGGTTCATCGAATAAATCCATGAACTAGTCAAAAAGATTGGCGATTGATGCTGTGACCTGACCGGTTTGAGAGAAAATCTCTTCAATTGTCCCTTCGGTAGACTTCAACTTCTTGACATAATTGTCATCAAACGTCACATAATAGGTTTCTTCAATACGTTTAGAACGCTTATTCAGAACCTTGTACGCCTTTGAAGTAAGAGAGTATCCTAGAAAGATGCCTTCATTAGCTTTGACATCGAATTTGTTGCGATGCTCTTTGGAGTTGCAGATGAAGCACCTCGAGCCGAACACATGGAAGAACTTGACATTCGGCTCCCTGTTGTTAAGAATTTCATAGGGGGTGAGAGAGAAACGCTTATTGAGATAAGACCTGTTTTGAGTGAAGCAAGCTGCAGCAATGGCATCTGCGCAGAAATATAGAGGAAGAGAGGCAAAACTCAGCATGGTTCGGGCTGCCTCACACAGGGATCGGTTTCGCCTTTCGACAATTCCATTCTATTGAGGAGTTATAGGGGATGAGAAATTGTGACTCGTGCCTTTCTCTGCTAAGAAATCTTCTAATTCTTTGTTCTTGAATTCTAGTCCATTGTCGCTCCTGATGTTTCGAATGACTTTTATCAATTGCACTTCAACCTGCTTGATAAAGATCTTCAGCTTGGGAGTTGCCTCGGATTTGAGTTTTGGAAAGAACACCCAAGTAAACCTTGAGAAGTCATCAACAATAACAAGGATGTATTTGTTACCACCAATGCTCTCAATTGATGATGGACCACATAATTCGATGTGAAGCAACTCAAGTGGTTCAACAACTTTTGTATTTATGATTGTTGGGTGACTTTGGCAACTTTGTTTCCCTATTTCACAAGCAGCACATAAATGTTCTCGATCGAACTTGAGCAGTGGAAGACCCCGAACATGATCACCGATGACTAGATTGTTGATGTCTTTGAAGTTGAGGTGCGATAGCCTTCGGTGCCACAACTAGCTTTCGTCTGAATGAGCTTTAGACAATAGACATATGGTTGGTTTTCCTTTGATTGGGTTGAGATTAAGAGGGAACATTTCACCTTTTCATTCTGACTTGAGAATCACTTTGTTGGTCCTTTTCTCTATTTTTTCTGAACCTTCATCATCGAACGAAACTTTGAGACCTGTACCTCCCTCCAGTTGAGACACACTACTGAGGTTATGCTGTAATCCCTCTACATAAGCCACCTTCCTGATTGTAAAATCTCCATTGGTTATTAACCCATAACCCTTGATCGTTCCATAGGAGTTGTTACCAAACT
This sequence comes from Lactuca saligna, assembly GCF_052625555.1. Classification (NCBI taxonomy): domain Eukaryota; kingdom Viridiplantae; phylum Streptophyta; class Magnoliopsida; order Asterales; family Asteraceae; genus Lactuca; species Lactuca saligna. Next base: position 146,949,160 of record NC_136424.1, on the reverse strand, counting down.
TGACGTTACCACCGTTTTGAAGGGACCGAAACTCCCTTAGTTCTTTCTTTCTTCCTGTCATGTAACGCAAACAGCCACTGTCTATGTACCATTTTTCGTCGAACTGCTTGTCACTTATAACCTGCAAAAATTAAGAGGATTTAGGAACCCAAAGTTTCTTGGGTCCTTGTGAGCCTTTCACAGAAGGATCAAAAAGATAAGTTCGTTTTGTTAAGGTTGTTTTATCTTTCCTGTTAATAGTAAACACTTTGATTTTATTAGGGTTAGTTTCAAGTGTTTTGGATTTAGGTTCAGGAGTTTGGACTTTAGCTTGCTTTCAATCTTCATTTGCTGAGGAAATATTACCTTTTCCTTTCAAATCCTTCGTTGATTGTGAGCTTGGTATAGGATGTGAATTAGGCTTAGAAGAGGAATGAGAATGAGAAGAATTAGAGGAATAGAATTTAGAATGAGAATCTTTCCTGATTCAGGTTTGAAATAATCCTTTTGGTTTTAATCATTTGAGGGACCGAAGCTGAACCTTCGGTTGCTATTTGTTGATAGGCCAAAACTGCCTTTTCGGCTATAAAAGCTTGATGTACTGAACTCGGGCCTTTGTCTATTGTTGTTTGGTGGACCAAAACCGGGCTTTCGGTTGCTGTTGCTATTAGGATCGAACCTATTCATTCGGTCTTGTACTTTCTCTTGCCCGAAAGTCTTCTTTCGGTTCTTTTGATCCAACCGACCGAAGCTCCTTTCATCTTTATTCTCTTCTCCTTTTGGCTTGGAGTTTCTATTAAAGTGAGTGTAGTGGGGATTATGGGAGCGCCTAAATTGCTTTCGCTCTGAGTGATTTTTCTTGTATCTCAGATTCCTCTGGTGCTTTTGATTGTTCACCTGTTTCGGTTGTCTGTGAATAGTTGCCTTCTGTTTCGGCTTCTGAACAACAGGTTCGCTTTTCATGGAAGAGGATTCGCTTGTTGAGGAGATGTATTCCATTGGAACCTCTTTTGTTCCACTTGTACTGGGTACGTCATAGTTGGTAGGTTTATTTAGTGGTTCTGCCACGTATCTACCTTTGTCCTTCCATGATATTCACTCACACAAACCAACTGTTTCATCTGCATTGTCTATCGGTGAAGACCAGAAATACTCATCACAACCATCTGCATTATCTTCATTCACCACCGCAGTGAGTTCGGCTGTCTGATGTTCGGTTACTCCTGTGACCTTATAAACTTGATTGGGAAATGTTCTTACCTTTTGGTAAACAACGGCTTTTTCTTTAAGGACTGTGGACTTACTTTTGGATAAACGAGCGAATTCCATATAATTTTCAGAAATCAAGTTTTTGTGGTTTTCAGGTTCGCTGTTAATAAACTCTGAACAGTCAACGTCATCCTCTACAGAGATTTCACTCATGTCATCGTCCTCATCAAGTTCAGATGCATTTTCAACATCAATTTTATTTTCTGAACTTAATTTGGTACTCAATGAGTCAAATTTTTGTATGGTTTCGACTCTGAGTTTCAACTTGTCATTTTCGTCCAAAAGGTCTTTGAGCATGTCCTTATGGTCTTTGGACTTAATAAATGATTCAATTTTGTCCAGACCAAACATATAAGTGGGACTTACATCATCTAAAGATACAACACTTTCACAGTTGTATGATTCGGCATCAATTTCATCCTCCTTTAGCTCAAGAAAGGGCAAAATCATGTGATGTATTTTCTAGCCTATTTCACAGTCCAAATGCAATTGTGTAATGTTAGTATAAAGTCTTTTTGCAATCAAACAAAAAACGTTTCTCTGTTTTAATAATTTAAGATTGTCTCTTTGCAAATAGACGTTTTCATCCCTAGACCTAACCAGCTCCAACTCTTTCTGCTCAATCCACATTCTTCGCTCCTCACTCTTAGATGACACCCTGCTCATTTGGTCAATTAGATTAGAATTCGTGACACGTGTTTGAGTTAAACAACTATCTAGATTTGAAATTCTTGAATTCAAGTTATTTAATTCTTTTTCATACGATGCTTGTGGGATTTTAAACGAAACAAAAATGGATTGTTCCTTCTTGATCAATTCCTCAAGTTCATTGATCTGCACACAGAGAGGTTTCGCTGTAAAGCACACATCCTCTCGCTCCTTAGTCACTTCGTTACCATCATCAGTGTTGTATCCCCTCATCTGTGGTACATTTGTCACCATCAAGCATCTTCCACTAGCGTCACCACTCTTCGCCACATAAGCCTTTCCATGAGTAGGCTTTCTCACTTCATCATCTTTTGAGTCGGTCGACCATGCCTGTACGCCACCGAACTCATCATCATCTACCGAACCCTGCACAATTAGAGCATTCATAGAGGGATTAGTAGCAACTTTCTTCCTTTTAATCTCCTCCAGTCTTTTCAGGAGACTCGCTTCTTCATCCTTCTCTGCCATTTTCTTCAACACGCAATCTTTTGCGTAGTGATTTTTCCCTCCACAGTAAAAAGAACCGACACCAGAATCAGCTTCACCCTTCGCTTCTTTCTTTGGTTCTTCAACCTTCGGCTCCTCTTTTGCTTTCTCAGAGTTGTAGCTTCCTTTCCAATTTCGGTTCTTGTTGGTAGGAAACTTCTTCTTGATGAACCTCCTTGGATTTGACACCATCATGGCATAGTCTTCAGATGTCAGATCGTAGTCTCCCAGATTCAGATCTTCTTCTTCTTCTGCTGCGCACTTACCCGTTGAAATAAGGGTCAAGGACCCAAAGTTTGAGACCACGCTTTTCTCTTGTAACACAGTCTTTTCCTGGGATTTCAGAATCCCCACAAGTTTCGCCAAAGAATATGACTTAAACTGTTTGTGTGCTTTAACTGTCGACACAACCGCCCTCCATTCGGGTCTTAAGCCATTTAAGAAAGTGACCTTCTGTTCGATGAGCTTTCTTTCTATATCATGTTTGATCATCTTACTGAGAAGATGATTGAACCGATCGAACGTTTTTGTAACAACCTCCTCTAGCTTCTGCTTGAAATCTTCAAATTCTGAGAGAAGTAAGGTTTGAATCGAGTGCTCTAGATCTTCATTTGTGGAATACAGTTCTCGCAGCCGATCCCAGATTTCCTTTGCTGTACCACATGAACTTACCAATCGAAACGTGTCAGATTGAAGGGCGAATCGAATTAGTCTCGATGCCTTAATGTTCCATTGGAACTTTTCCTTTTCGTCCTGAGCAACGTCCTTCACATATTTTAAAAGGTCATTGTACTCTTTCTGAGTTTTAATGATTCTTGAAGTGCTTGAATGAGCGAATGGGCGTACTGTGATTGCTTCCCAAATCAGATACCCATTATCTTCCTATCGAATAACGTAATCTTCAAAGTGGTGCGTCCACACTTCGTAGTCTTGAATGTAGAGGGTTGGGATCTTAGTTGTGATCCGATGCTGTTAGAGATGTTGATGGGATTGGATTGAGAATCGTCCATGCTTGATCGTTTAACCTATTATAAAATCAGACTTTGTAATACGTAATATTAGGGCAAGATTAATAATTAATGAGATGGTCAATTAAAGAGTGACGGCTCAATAAATATCAATGAATGTGGAATGAACCCTAATCACTTCTTTGACAGAAGAGATGTGTATGAATTACACAGCCTCCTGCTCTGATACCAATTGATGAGATGAAAATACTCTTTGATCGTTTAGATCTTAAACAGGTTTATCAGAATCATGCAAACAAAATAACAGACAAAAGAATGAACCAACAATGAGCTGAATGATTCAATAGATTCACGCCTCAGTAGAGCTCGATGAAGAACTTCCGCTGTAGAGGCTTTTAGGGTTACAATCGATAGAAACAAAAACATTATGAATGATCGACTAAAACTGCTACGTACCAAGATGCATGCAAGCATCTATAAATACTAAAACCCTAATAATTAAATCACGGATTGACAAGCCCAATCCGGATACAAAACTGGGCTAAGAAACGAGCCTAAGACGCAACACATATTAGACCTAACAATATATTTATTTTATTTACAAATATGTTGGGATAAAACATGGGTAGATGAAATAGTTGATGTGTGATGAAATAAAATGATGAGAGATAGGTGATGCTAATTAGGTGAGGATAGATAGGTGACGATGAATCGGTGATGTAGGATGAAAGATACTATAACCTTGTCCGACAATTTGGAGATATAGTCATCTACCAGAATATAGATGGCGATCATGGACTATTATAGACAAACTCGTGGAAACACCAGTAGGCTCATAACTTGTAGGTGATGAATTACAAGTTCAGGCGATGTTTTAACTACGTATTCATGTGATGATACTCTACGTATTGAGGGAGTAATTCCTAAATCAATACCGTCTATGCAATGTAGGAGATGATTCTTAGGGAGAGTCCTTAGGAACAAACATATAAGGAAATGCGATATAAGGAGATGAGAGGTAAATACGATGTAGGAGACGACCCTCAGGATAAATCCTTAGGGAAGGTACTTAGGAATAAAGATGATAATGGGGATGGGTAATTGGGTTAATTGTTTGATGATTAAGCATAATAATTATATTATTGTGGGTTGAAAACCCTATGTACTCACCAGGTTTCCCAACCTGACCCACTCAATTTGCTTGTATCACAGGTGACGATGTGAAGTTACATTACACAGAGAATTTAAGGCGATATAGATCACTAGTGTAAATGAATGTAAGTTCTGTTTATGCTTATGTTTATGTATTGACGATGACATCCCAAATGTTTTAAAAGTGGTTTTGTTACAATTATGATGAGCTGTCAAGAGGTTATTGGACCTATTTTTCTTGGATGATTGGCTTGGGAATTTTTGATGACATCTGAAGCAACACGCCTTAATTAAGATGGCATTTTTCTCTTGCCACTTATGATTAATGGTTTAAATTCAAAATTAAAATTGTTTGAGATTCTAAATCCTTATTTAACATCATGGTGTTCTACAATTAAACCTTTACGCTTCCAAAATTTTCAAAGATTTTGAGGAATTTCTCTAATATTCGAAGATTTGCTAAAGTGATTATTCTCTATTATTTCAAATATCTTCTTCTGAGCATGTATCGTTTATGGATCAATCATCTACTTCAATCACATTGAATATAAAACCTCATCCGAATTTGGTTGCTAATATCGATGCTTCAAAGTACTCTAAGATGATTCAACCTCTGATCGTATGTCTCAATTATTCACAATTCAAGAAGGGTTTGACGTTGTATGAAGTTGTTCTGATGTCTATTCTATTTACGGCTTATGCAACATCCATTTACAACAAATCGCTTGAGGTGATGAATTTTGATGTTTTAGAGCACAAAACTGCAATTTCAAAAGCAAATTTTGTAACAACCCGAAGTTTTCCATCGCCGAAAACCCATTCTACCTGTATAACTCGCCGTATATCGAAACGTTTTGATGTCGTTTTTGGGTAAAGTTAATTAAACTTATATGTTTAATTGATGCTAAAGAGTGTCCAAACCCCTTAGGAACTCATGTAATTAGCCCAAAATATTTCTTTCATAAGTTTTAGAAACGTCCCCGTCGGGTGATGGAAACTTAATCGGGTGCGACCTAAAGCCCTGTTTAATGCCGGTATCGGGTAGAATTCCACCGTGTCCAAGTTTTAGGACCTATATAAACATGTTTAAACATTCATTTGAAGCTTTTTCTTCCTCTCTCTACTCTCTCTCTAACCTCTTTCCTAAATCCAAGTTTAAGGGTCCAAAACTCAAATTTAAGGCCTCAAATCTCTATGGTACTTTCCCTAGCTTGTTACGTAACCTCCGTAGCCTTCAAATTCGAGTTTAAAACATGGATTAGGACCACATTCATGATTTTACGACCCTGGAACCATCCTAGGCCGTGAACTCATATGAAATGGGTTTTGGAGCCCAAAAACCCTTCCAAAACACAATTGGACCTTAGATATGGCTATATGACTTCATGGAATGGACTTATAACATTTTAGACATGGATTTTGAGTGATTTGAAGGAGTTTATGGCCAAGGAACATGCTTGGGCCGTAAAATCATGTATATGGGGTTTTTATGACCTTAAACCCTTCCAAAACCTCAACAAGACATGGATATGACTTCTAGAATAATTGCTTTAGCCTTGGAACACTTTAAACATAATTTTTGAGGGATTTAAATGAGTTTATGGCCAAGGATTGTGCTTGGGCCGTAAACTCCTTGAAACATGGTGTAAACTCACTTCTAAGGTGTTAGAAAGCCATCCAACACCACCAAAAGCCTTGGAATAAATCATAGGAGAAACCAAAAATAGTTTAGAGGCTTTAAACACAACCAAAATCACCGTAGGAGAGTTTACGACCATGAGGGGGTCTCATGGGACGTAAACTCCAAAAACTCCTCAAAAGTCCCATAAAAATTCATGAAAGGCCTTGAAACAATTTTAGCAATCACATATGATTTGTTTGGAACCAATAACACACTTATTCATGGGGATTTGAGAGTTTACGGCCACGAGTCCTATGCTACGCCATAAACTCCCTTAAATGTGTCTATTTGGTGTTTAAAAATTATTCCAAGCCCTTAAACCAAACCTAGAAATTATTTCGTAAGTGTTTGAAGTCATTTTGCACCATAAACTACCCCACCATGAGTTTACGGCCGTAAACTCATGGGGAGAGGGTCATTAGGGCCGTAAACTCCCTAAGGAGTGTTCTTTTGAAGTCCCAATTCAATATCCTAACTATATGTGTCCCCAAATGTCACCCGGGTCCCTCCAAACACTTGTATCGGGGTGTTTTCGCGACTAGAAGCAATTGTCCCTATCAAATAATCAATCTAAGTCCTAATTAGATACAAATGTGTATCTTTACATTATACTTAGGAACCTCGTGCGTTTGCAAGCCCCGGACCAACGTTTAGCATCCGAAATCGTCACATTTCTCGTCCCGTGAGTTCATACCCCTACGCTTTTCCGTGTTTTTCAATGTTTTGAGGGGGGGGGGGGGAATACAAGCAAACTATAACTATTTTCAAAACATAACATTGATGTGTTTCAAATAATTTCTGGAAAATTTATAAACACTTTTACCCCTTATGTATTATGTTGAGCATAAGGGATGATTTATCAATTACAACTAAATGGATTTTAGTTAAGAAAATAACCAAACTAATCAAATTATTATGGGAATAATTTGGGGTTCTTTAGTGTCCGTTTTATCATGTACTAATATGTATATAAAGTTATTAGATAAAGTATGTCTGATTCAGTTTATCTCCATATCATTTAAATGTATTGCCATATAGTTTCATTGTATGTATTTATATTCGCTGTACTTCATTTCATAATCTTTTGTATGTTTGATATCGTATGAGAACCTTGTGAATAGTTTAGTACTAGTCTGTGAGTTAGTCACTACCCTTTATGGATGATCAGTAAATCCTCCCCGGAAGTGTAACCAGAGTCTCCTGGAGGGAGAGAGAGGAATTTGTGAATAGATCTATTCGGGACTGACAATCCCACACCTTAACTGCTAGCTACAGTTAGGCGGGCACGCCTGGGGTGACAAATTTTTGGATATCATTCGACGTCTGACAAACATCAAGGAGGTCTCGTTGTTGTATCAGCATGGTTACCTGACTCACAATATGTATTAATATAATTTTATTCACAGCCTTGGTTTTAGAATCTGTATCTAGTTCGGGATAGCGATCCCATGGTTTTATCAAAACTAACTTTTATCTAGTTCGGGATGGTAGTCCCTTGGTTTTCGGTCTATTGAACTTGTATCTGGTACGGGATGTTATTCCTATGGTTTTTAGTATGCATATATCTTATATCTAGTACGGGATGATAGTCCTATGATTTCAATCTATATCTTGTTCGGGATAGTACTCTCATGGTTTTGAAACTATATCTAGTACGGGATTATATTCCCATGACTTCATCCAACTATCTTATATCTAGTTCGTGATAGTAGTCCCATGGTTTTCAATCTATAGTTTCCTAGTATATCAAACTATCTTGTAACTAGTTCGGGTTGTTAGTCCCAAGGTTATCAAACTACTTTCTATCTACAGTTCGTGTATATTACGGTATTTCATATCTAATTCGGGATAGTAATCCCATGATTATCAATATATAGTTTTATGTATTAAACTATACTCTGTGTTATTCAATCAATCTTTCATTTAGGAAAATATGGGATTTTCCTGGGGTTAACATATAACGCATAACTGTACTGTAACGAAAGATAACGAAACTGTTCAACATAAGAAAATAAGGGATTTTATTGGATAACAAACCTTTTCGGAAAACTATAAGGAACCAATATATTTTCATAAAACAAAACCGCTTATGAACTCACCAGCTTTATGCTGATTTTCAAACCGCTTGTATTCTCAGGTCTAAGTTAGACAGGTACCCGGTGATATCTTTTGGTGAAGACGGAGTGCTCAGAAGACTCGTCTCAACTTTTGTTAATATGATGCATATGTATATCTTGTATAACTTTACTTGTTAAAGAAATGTAAACTTTCATATATATGTAATGTATTGGTTGTTTACTGTGATTACTATGTACATTGGATTTGATACACAACGTGGAGTCCACCCCGGAAATGTTTCCGCCTTTGATTTTCTGGGTGTGACAGATTGGTATCAGAGCCCTTGTTTATAGTGAATGGAGTATACCAAACCTTATATGGTATAAAACTATAAACACTAAAGGGCCTCAGTGCTTTGAATTAAAAGTATCTTCAAAACTATAAGTATTTTCAAAAGTATACAAGTATACCGAACCGTCTGAATCCGTAACTACAAGTAGAACAAAAACATAAGTAAATGGGTGTTGTACACTATGGTTAAACCTGGGTAGTTATGTAGTCGTGTCTAGGATCAATATAGCTTGGCGAACTATATTCATTCGAGACACGGCCAACATGTGTTTAGGAGTGACTGTGGTACACAACATGCCTAAAACTTACCCAATACCCAAACAATGAGTCGGCATTGCAACGAGACAAGAAATACTATGGGAGTATTTCTCGAGCCAATCCTTCGTAGAAAATCCTCGTATATGCGATGTTACTTGACCATTCCTCTAGCGATAAAATGTTCTGTCTTGATAATTCTTTCCTGCTTTACCGCTTAGTATAATGCTATATCTGTCTTGATGAGATATCCCCTCTTCCATATCTCTTGATTCAATTCAGAGGACTTATGATCCTCTCTTTCCTGATCTTTTTAGATCAAGTTGCCTCCAAGAAAGAGACCAAACTCGAAGAACAACGACAATCCTCCTCCACCACCACCTCCTCCTCAATTTGATCTCGCATCACTTCAGACAGTTCTGACTGCCGCAATGGTGGCAGCCATGTCACAAATGAATCCCGGTGGCTCCGGAGGTGGTCCCCAGCCCCAAAACCTAGAAGACAGCCAGGAACACCGAAGAGGGGGTTCGTATAAAGACTTCATGAACGCGAAACCCACATCCTTCAATGGCACTGGAGTTGTTATTTCCCTAACTCGATGGTTCGAGAAAATCGAATCAATCTTCGAAATATGTGCCTGTTTGGAGTCTGACAAAGTAAAGTTTGCCGCCTGCACCTTCCTTGACAAAGCCCTGACTTGGTGGAACGGCCGAGTCAAATCCTTAACTCTACCTGTAGCAAATGCTATGGGTTGGGAAGATATGAAGGAGCTTCTTCTCGCGGAGTATTGCCCTCGGGGCGAAATTCAAAAGCTAGAACACGAACTCTGGAACCTTAAGATGAAGGGTTCCGACATAGCTACTTATACTTCAAGATTTGATGATTTGGCGTTACTCTGTCCGGGAATGGTTACCCCGGAGAGTAAAAATATTGAGAGATTCATCTAGGGATTGACCCAGCCAACAAAAGGGAATGTCTTGGTTGCGAAGCCAGACACCTACGACAATGCTAAATGTCTTGCGAAAACCTTGATCGATCACAAAGACGACTCTGATGAGGAAGCTACTACCCCCGAGCTAGTCACCAGTGGAGACGGAAGCAAAAAGAAATCTTGGAACAAGCGGAAGGCCCCGAGTACGCAAGGGTCTTCTAAGAAACAGCTAACAGTAGCAGTCCATGCTGCTACTGCCCCTGTTGCTGTCTCAGCTGTCGGATCCACGACCCAAACTCCTACCAGTGGATACACTGGTACCCTTCCTTGGTATAGTAAGTGCAACTACCGTCACCGCATTCATGGTCCATGTCGCGAAAGGATCTGCAACAACTGTGGCAATAAGGGTCACCTTGCACGAACCTGCAGAAAACCAGCCAAATCAACGAACCAATCATCCGGAGCGGGAATCAGTCCATCCTGCTACAATTGTGGCGAAGCAGGGCACTTCAAAAGGAATTGCCCCAAAGCAGCTACAACCACTGATTCCTCTGTCACTGCAGGTATACTTCTCTTTGATAATTCTTATACCTGCAACTCTTTTCGATTTTAGTACTAAAAGGGAAACCTGTTATCTATCTATTCGAACATTTTCTAAGCTCAATCCTTTGTATGTAATTGAAATGTGTATCATTGAGACGACTAACCAATGAGATAGAGAACACTAACTTCGTACCTATAGATTATATTCTCAGACCGGAGAATTATTTTGTTCCATTCGATTAAATGGGAAACTTTTCGCGAAAATACTTTGATGCTATGATTGACATGAAATGACCAAGTCTCGTTCATGTTATTATCTTTAGTTTCGAAAGGGTCGCTCGTCTAGATCTTTTCCCGAACCGGTTCTCGTGACCTTCGGCATCAAACCTTCGTATCATTCCATGCTTTAAAAACTCAAAAGTTTTTCCCGATATGAATTACCACGCATCCCTCGTTTCTGTGATCATTGAGAAACGGGAAGTTAGCAGCTCTTTCTTCTAAATGTCTATCCCGAAGGATTCCCGGGAATTTTTTTCGAACGTCTAGTTTAGTCCCACATCAGACCCTTCGAGATCTTCGTAGAAATCGATTCTGCAATCTTCAGATTTCGAATGCCTTCAGAGCTTGGTAACATACATCCAGTACTTCACGTCTCGAATCTTTAGAAGTACCTACCCGACGAAACCTAGAGATTTCCTTGAGGAGATCAAAGTCATCAAGGGTTGGAACCTCCATGGGATAACCAATTGAGATCATGGAATGGGAGAGTTAATGTACGAAACAAAGACACGTTCCGATAGTGAGAATTCGCTGGAACGCCCAGCAGAGACCTGATTCCACTTGAGAAGGTGAAGATCCAAGGCAACAAATCCATTCGTGTCTCATTCCAAATTCATGATCTATATCTCATTCTTTGAATTTCGGGAAGAAATTCCCTCTAACGGGGGGATAATGTAACAACCCGAAGTTTTCCATCGCCGAAAACCCATTCTACCTGTATAACTCGTCGTATATCGAAACGTTTTGATGTCGTTTTTGGGTAAAGTTAATTAAACTTATATGTTTAATTGATGCTAAAGAGTGTCCAAACCCCTTAGGAACTCATGTAATTAGCCCAAAATATTTCTTTCATAAGTTTTAGAAACGTCCCCGTCGGGTGATGGAAACTTAATCGGGTGCGACCTAAAGCCCCGTTTAATGCCGGTATCGGGTAGAATTCCACCGTGTCCAAGTTTTAGGACCTATATAAACATGTTTAAACATTCATTTGAAGCTTTTTCTTCCTCTCTCTACTCTCTCTCTAACCTCTTTCCTAAATCCAAGTTTAAGGGTCCAAAACTCAAATTTAAGGCCTCAAATCTCTATGGTACTTTCCCTAGCTTGTTACGTAACCTCCGTAGCCTTCAAATTCGAGTTTAAAACATGGATTAGGACCACATTCATGATTTTACGACCCTGGAACCATCCTAGGCGGTGAACTCATATGAAATGGGTTTTGGAGCCCAAAAACCCTTCCAAAACACAATTGGACCTTAGATATGGCTATATGACTTCATGGAATGGACTTATCACATTTTAGACATGGATTTTGAGTGATTTGAAGGAGTTTATGGCAAAGGAACATGCTTGGGCCGTAAACTCATGTATATGGGGTTTTTATGACCTTAAACCCTTCCAAAACCTCAACAAGACATGGATATGACTTCTAGAATAATTTCTTTAGCCTTGGAACACTTTAAACATAATTTTTGAGGGATTTATATGAGTTTACGGCCAAGGATTGTGCTTGGGCTGTAAACTCCTTGAAACATGGTGTAAACTCACTTCTAAGGTGTTAGAAAGCCATCCAACACCACCAAAAGCCTTGGAATAAATGATAGGACCAACCAAAAATAGTTTCGAGGCTTTAAACACAACCAAACTCAACCTAGGAGAGTTTACGGCCATGAGGGGGATCTCATGGGCCATAAACTCCAAAAACCCCTCAAAAGTCCCATGAAAATTCATGAAAGGCCTTGAAACAATTTTAGCAATCACATATGATTTGTTTGGAACCAATAACACTTATTCATGGGGATTTGAGAGTTTACGGCCATGAGTCGTATGCTATGCCGTAAACTCCCTTAAATGTGTCTATTTGGTGTTTAAAAATTATTCCAAGCCCTTAAACCAAACCTAGAAATTATTCCGTAAGTGTTTGAAGTCATTTTGCACCATAAACAACCCCACCATGAGTTTACGGCCGTAAACTCATGGGGAGAGGGTCATTAGGGTCGTAAACTTCCTAAGGAGTGTTCTTTTGAAGTCCCAATTCAATATCCTAACTATATGTGTCCCTAAATGTCACCCGGGTCCCTCCAAACACTTGTATCGGGGTGTTTTCACGACTAGAAGCAATTGTCCCTACCAAATAATCAATCTAAGTCCTAATTAGATACAAATGTGTATCTTTACATTATACTTAGGAACCTCGTGCGTTTGCAAGCCCCGGACCAACGTTTAGCATCCAAAATCGTCACATTTCTCGTCCGGTGAGTTCACACCCCTACGCTTTTCCGTGTTTTTCAATGTTTTCAGGGGGGAATACAAGCAAACTATAACTATTTTCAAAACATAACATTGATGTGTTTTAAATAATGTCTGGCAAATTTATAAACACTTTTACCCCTTATGTATTATGTTGAGCATAAGGGATGATTTATCAATTACAACTAAATGGATTTTAGTTAAGAAAATAACCAAACTAATCAAATTATTATGGGAATAATTTGGGGTTCTTTAGTGTCCGTTTTATCATGTACTAATATGTATATAAAGTTATTAGATAAACTATGTCTGATTCAATTTATCTCTGTATCATTTAAATGTATTGCCAGATAGTTTCATTGTATGTATCTATATTCGCTGTACTACATTTCATAATCTTTTGTATGTTTGATATCGTATGAGAACCTTGTGAATAGTTTAGTACTAGTCTGTGAGTTAGTCACTACTCTTTATGGATGATCAGTAAATCCTCCCCGGAAGTGTAACCGGAGTCTCCTGGAGGGAGAGCGAGGAATTTGTGAATAGATCTATTCGGGATTGACAATCCCACACCTTAATTGCTAGCTACAGTTAGGCGGGCACGCCTGGGGTGACAAATTTATGGATATCATTCGACGTCTGACAAGCGGCAAGGAGGTCTCGTTGTCGTATCAGCATGGTTACCCGACTCACAATATGTATTAGTATAATTTTATTCACAACCTTGGTTTTAGAATCTGTATCTAGTTCGGGATGGTAGTCCCTTGGTTTTCGGTATATTGAACTTGTATCTGGTACGGGATGTTATTCCCATGGTTTTCAGTATGTATATATCTTATATCTAGTACGGGATGATAGTCCCATGATTTCAATCTATATCTTGTTCGGGATAGAACTCCCATGGTTTTGAAACTATATCTAATACGGGATGATATTCCCATGACTTCATCCAACTATCTTATATCTAGTTCGGGATAGTAGTCCCATGGTTTTCAATCTATATTTTCCTAGTATATCAAACTATCTTCTAACTAGTTCGGGATGTTAGTCCCAAGGTTATCAAACTACTTTCTATCTACAGTTTGTGTATATTACGGTATTTCATATCTAATTCGGGATAGCAATCCCATGATTCTCAATATATTGTTTTATGTATTAAACTATACTCCGTGTTATTCAATCAATCTTGCATTTAGGAAAATATGGGATTTTCCTGGGGTTAACATATAACGCATAACTGTACTGTAACGAAAGATAACGAAACTGTTTAACATAAGAAAATAAGGGATTTTCTTGGATAACAAACCTTTTCGGAAAACTAAAGGGAACCGATATATTTTCATAAAACAAAACCGCTTATGAACTCACCAGCTTTATGCTGATTTTCAAACCGCTTGTATTCTCAGGTCTAAGTTAGACAGGTACCCGACGATATCTTTTGGTGAATACGGAGTGCTCAGAAGACTCGTCTCAACTTTTGTTAATATGATGCATATGTATATCTTGTATAACTTTACTTTTTAAACAAATGTAAACTTTCATATATATATATATATATATATATATATATATATATATATATATATATATATATATATATATATATATATATATATATATATATATATATATATATATGTGTGTGTGTGTGTGTGTGTGTATATATATATATATATATATATATATATATATATATATATATATATATATGTAATGTATTGGTTGTTTACTGTGATTACTATGTACATTGGATTTGATACACAACGTGGAGTCCACCCCGAAAATGTTTCCGCCTTTGATTTTCGGGGTGTGACAAATTTCTACAAGCTTCTAGGGCTTACTCCAATTGACGGTGCAACGAATCTAGATTTGATGGATTTTACAAATATTATTAGTGCATACTTCTAGATGGGGTATAATTATGATATTTTTGTTCTTTTGAAAACTAGGAGGTCTGGTTTACCTCTGATTTGGAATGCACTTTTCACTATCGTATTCAAATGTTATTCAGAAAGGGTAACTGGTTTTGATTGTGCTAGTAAGATGTTTCATCCTCTACTCTATAGCTTGTTCCCCAATGATGATGTTGATTTGGTTAAAGTATTATTGTCTTAGTTTTCTCAAAGTCCTAACTATTTACAAAAGGATTGTGAAATTTCTTGTGCTCATTATTGGTCTATAGTGGTTAGGAATGCCCTAAATCACTACAAAGTTTCATAATGACTGATGTAATCATCGTAGATGTTTCCAAAATGCAGACCACTACTTTTGTTACTACATATCCTAAGAATTTCATATTTACTGGATCCATTCCGGAGGTGATGCTTTGTAGGGTTCCTTTATACAATATCATTATAAAGAAGTATATAAAAATGCCTGCTTATGGTGAAAGGCCAATTCCTAAGGATCTGAAAGCTATTTTGGAAGCTGACAATATCATTAAGTTAACTTGTTAATGTTACAATTATCAGGGCTACTTCGTAACAAGGGGAGAGGGAGCTGAGAAGAGAGCTGAGAATGTGAACATAGAAGAGAGATCTTAGAAAAAGAATGTGGAAGAAAAAGTTAACACCAAATTCCAATTTCAAAAGTCATCATCAGAAGTCCTTATCAGACCAGGAACATAGAAATGTCTAATGTTGCGAAAGTCATTATTGAAAAACAATCATTGGATGAAAATTTAAAGAACATTAAAGAAACGGGAGGGATGATCAGAAGGTTAATATAGCTTTTAGATCAGGGAAAGGAAAAGTGACTGTTGTTTCTGAAGAAGATCTCAATCCAAATTTTACTGAATAAGAAAAGAAATATCAAGCTACAAGGGATAAAGAGCTTGATGAGTTGAATACTTTAAATAAAGCTCTTGGTTAAAAAGATATTAAAAAGAAAACTGATGAAGAAATTATCGCAACAAATAAAGCTTTATCTTCGAACTAGAATGTTTCTCGTATGGGGAAAGAAGTTGTCAACAAAGTTGAACCTTTTTGGTTGGATCCTGTGACTTCCATTTTGGTAAAGAATGATCAAGATTGTAAAATGGACTTCCTAATTACTCCTAAATATTTTATTTTTTAAAGTCTTGATAAAGTGGTAGATGTATTGTTGGGAAATCAGGTTACAAATAAGAAACTTTTCAATTTCTATACAAAGAAATCAAAGCCTCAATACTGGACTCTGAGTTAAAGATGATTGTTGGTCCTAAAGTCAGAAAGCCTTTTGATGCAGTGGGTTTCGCAGGTGTGCACTTTAAAGGATACAGAGGTGTAAAGCATGAGCCATTTGATTTTACTCTTAATGATTTACCTATGATGAATATATGCACTTGGATTATTCTTCTTGGTATTGTTTCTCGAGATCAGGTGAAGTATGAGCCTATCTTTTAGATCTTGAGATGAATGATCAAAGGATACATACAAGAAGTTTCCAATATGAATGTTAAAGTCGGAAAACTGTTGAACAAGAATCCTATTTTAAAACCCATGGACCAACCTGAATATAAAAAAAATATTAATGTTGGGTTCATTCAAAAGGAACCTTAGGGTGTCGTGTATAAAACCTCAGAATGGAGAAATGAGATACTACATGATGTTCCTGAGAGATAAGCATCACTACCTAACTGCTTCACTTTCAAAAGTGCTTTCACAAGACGAAGCTTGCAAATAAAAAAATGATGTGAAATGTGTCTCTGATATGTTGCGTTGGTGGATTATGGTCCATATGATTTTGGTTCGGACAATTCTAAAGGTGTTTGAC